>NC_139940.1:5474106-5649106 GCF_963454915.1 Gymnoscopelus microlampas
ACGCGTTTCGAGCTTGTAGATCTGTTACTTTTGATATTTTTTTAATTTGAATCCTGTTTTGGACATATGAGGTTTCCACTCAAGACAGAGACGTTATACTATTTAGAGAATGTTTTCCAGAGTTTTCCAGAGTAAAGGTGTTGCTGTGTGGCTTTCCTCTACCTATAATCAGCTGATAAACACTCTGTTAACTGATAAGTCAATACGACCTCCGATAATATCTGACCTTCACCGAGTTGGAAAAAACAACAGGACAGAGCACGATAAATAGAGCATGTTAAATATTTACATTACATTCAATCCAGAGAGACCATGTACACTATACTATTTATACAATATAATCTACAGTTAGTTACTATATATAGAGTATAGGCCTACGGTACGTACTGTATATAATAAAGTTTGGTGTGTGTGTGTGTGTGTGTGTGTGTGTGTGTGTGTGTGTGTGTGTGTGTGTGTGTGTGTGTGTGTGTGTGTGTGTGTGTGTGTGTGTGTGTGTACACATCCCGGGGTCAGATTGGGCTGAAGCTTTCACTAGTTTGTTACGATCCGGGGAAGTTCGTGGGCAGGTCAGATGTTTCATACTTTTCTAAACATTTAACTTTTGTAAAACCGGGGAGGAAAATAAGGAGCCGTGTACAGTAGACAGGCTCATAGGCTGCGTGTGGAAATGGGGAGGTTGGAGTCGCATACCGCCTGAGCGGCTAATGTGTCAATGTGAGACTGGTATACAAAACCAACAGCATGTAGGGCCTGGTGGAACCATAGCATCCCTGTTCTGGAAGCACACATTCGGCAAAAATAGCTGCTCTACAAGGTTGTAGAGGTTAGTGGACATGAAGACGTACCTTGATGATGCGTGGAGGGGGCTGGGCCTGGTCCTCTGGATCATCCATGACTTTGACCTTGCTATCATTAATCATACTACCTCCTAGAAATATCTGAAACACAGTATATATTCACATTAAACATCTACCTCCTAGAAATATCTGAAACACAGTACATACAGTATATTCACATTAACCTCCTAAACACCTGGAAAATACGGTACATTCAAATGTATTAATGCAGCGATTCTCAACCTGTGGGCTGGAACGCAATAACAAAGATTAATGTACAAGATGTTTTTTATGTGACAAACAGGAACTTAATGTATATTGATCCAAGCCGGAACATAATCAATTAATTGATCATTCAAATAACTGTGAAAACGCATGCTCTGATCTGGTCAGATGGGTGGGCACTGGGCCGCAAATACTTTTGTGATTTTCAAGTGGGCCCTGATCCAGAAAAGGTTGAGAACCAATGTACTAATGTATTACTAACATTTACCTTCAATACAACACATTCTATTCATATATTGCTTATAACATTACAAAACATTATATTCACATATTGTCAATATATTACCAAACCCAATCTAAGATTATGTATAACAGAAAATCCAGTAGCTTTTATTTTATTGGAGAGACTCAGACCTGGCCGACCAATCGCGGCGCCTTTCTGTTGCTGATGTCATACTGTCTGATGTCACCATGCAGCCAATTACTGAAGTACAGGAAACGATCATCAAGAGAGATCAGGATGTCTGTGATCAGACCTGACAAGAAAACGGTGAAAATAAATTACATATAATTATGTCAATAAAACAGGAAATATATGACTCAATAAAACTCAGTAAAACAGTAAATACCTCAGTAAAATAGTAAGTACCAACTCGTAAAACACAGTAGGCCTATTATGCCTTTTCATTTTCTCCCCAATTTAATCGTTGCCAATTCCCCCCATTTTTGTGTATGCCCTGTCACTGCTGACCCCTACTGGTTGGTCTTGAGGAGGGTGTAGCAAACCTTTTAGCTCGAGACCCAAGGTCTCTAGCCTGGTAAACCCTCCCTCCGGAAATCTCATTTTCATTTGAAAAGCCATCTTTTTTGACCGCAGTGTTTTCTACTCTTTTAAACTTCAAAACGCTCTCAAACTTCTATTTTGAGGCACAGAATTTACTTTTAAGATATCGTTTGGATAGAATTTAGTTGTTTAACTTAGATTTTTTTTGGGCATGGCCGTCTCAAAAGTCCCGTTGCGTCACATAGCCTGGAGGTGGTCAAAATAGACTGCTGATTGGCTGAAGGGGAATAACGATCATTGGCTGAAGGGGTTGTCAGTCAACGGTATTACTCCCGCCCAACTCCAGCCCACAGCCAATATTGCAGAATGGGCGATCATGCCAGACTCACTCTTGAAATCCCTCTTTCTCTCTCTCTCTCTCTCTCTCTTTCTCTACAAGCTCACAAGCTTGAGCACAAGCAGAGCTTGTAGAATGGCTATTTTCACTACTTCTATTTTTTGTTTGATTTTTATTTTATTTATGAAATTATTTCGAAAAATCTTTGACTTTTTTTTATTTTATTTAGTTTGGTTATTTAGTCTTTTGAAATAATACTAAACAAATAGGAAACAAACAAACAAAAAAGGGATAAAAATGGGTCTGCGACCCAAAACTGGGTCCCTATCCACTGTTTGGGTTTTCTCTGATACACAATGTCACCAGCTGCTTCTTTTCACTTGGCAGTGAGTACATTCACTGGAAGGACATAACACCAGTGTTGCCATGTCTGCTTATTATAAGCAACTTTGGGCTTGTTTTTTTTTTTCAAAGTCGCTTGTAAATATTGTTGCATTTTTTTTGGCCTTGTTTTTATTGTGTAGTTGCTTATTTGGGCTTGCTTCCAATTAGTGTTTTTTATTATTATTGTTTAAACCAGTGGTTCTTAAACATTTTCATGTCAAGGACCACCAAAATAAAAGGTATTTGTCTACAGACGCCCATCTGAAAATATTTTGTGCCAGGTTTGTGTTGTTAAAATGTCTCTAAAATATATCTTTTAAATGCGTTTGTAGATCGGCTATTTTAGCCAAAGTATAGACTACAGGTTTCTTTAGCTTTTTTTGGCTTGTTTTCATCGACCTGGTTGCTCATTTCTCTCGCAAAATCTGGCAACAGTGTATAACACCCCTCCCCTGCTGAACAGGACCTCTGACCAACCTGCTAGGGTTCGTGTCCACCGTGTTTTTTAAAAAGAAGAAAAAAGTATGGGAATTCCCTTGCGTGTTTTGTTTGAATGAAGTTTGTTTGAAGTTAGAATAATATTTCTAATAGTAATAGAAGATGTGATAATAGTGTAACTTACCGGGCATCTCGGGAAGCAACCAGCCCTCCACCTTCTTAACGGGAACCTCAATGACTTTATCTGCAACCCACTCTCCTGTCTGGTATTACAATAAACACACAACTATGTTACACACACATTACACTCTCCTGTCTGGTATTACAATAAACACACACCTTTATTACACACACATTACACTCTCCTGTCTGGTATTACAATAAACACACACACACACACACACACACACACACACACACACACACACACACACACACACACACACACACACACACACACACACACACACACACACACACACACACACACACACACACACACACACACACACATTACACTCTCCTGTCAGTTATTACAACACACACACACACACACACACACACACACATTACACTCTCCTGTCAGTAATTACAACACACACATAAAACTTCTGCTACCCATGACCTGCACAGTCGTTGTTTTTATATCTTTATTAACTCTCTCAGTGCCAAGCCCCAAGTTATCCCGAGTTTTTTCTGAATGCCCTCAGTGCCAAAATGAGAAATCCCGACTTTTTACTTTTTACTGTGATCGCGCTATGTTTATTTTTCATCATCAGTTTCACTTTCTGATTCCTTCAGACTCACCGGGTTCCGGATTCATGACGCAGATTCCCTTTACGGTTCTCATTTTTTTCCCCCGGTCATATTAGGCCAGAATAGGGAAAAACACGTTTTTTTTCACACGGTATAAAAAACGCACGGAGAGCTTTTTTTTTTTTTCGCTCAATTTTGTAACCCTTTTTTCACCCGGTGCCAATTTGCTAAGTGATCCTGGGCGCTACACTCCCCTCACCAGCCTAGGGAGGCCAGGGCCGAGCTCATGCCTCCTTCAATGCATGACAGCCAACTGACCTTCTTGTCACCTGACAGGGGGGAGTTTCCCCGGATGGACGTAGCTCGTGGAAGGAACACGTTATTCCAACCAGTTCCCTTCCCCTCCATCAGGCGCCCCGGCTGTCATGGGGGAGGCGGTATAGCGACCAGGATTACTACATGTTTTTGTGAGGGTATTAACTACCATGAGAGACACGGGGAGAACATGCAAACTCCACACAGAGTAGGCCCTTTCGCCAACCCCACCTAGGGTATGGGCGCTGATGACGCGGAGGAGAAGACACGCCCCCAGCGCCCCTGGCGGGAATCGAACCCAGGACCTTCTAGCTGTGCGGCGACAGCGCTACCGACTGCGCCACCGTGCCCCTATAAATAAAACTTGAGTGGAGTTGAGTTGTGTGTGTGACAGTATACCGTTTTCTTGTAGAAGTGGAAGATAGCTCCAGGCAGAGCACAGCCCACGTAGCCTTCAGCCGCTGAAGGCTCGTGCAGGAAGCGAACCTCCAGAGGAATCCTGCCCATCTCTCCCAGCTCCAACGTCTGGATGCGCTCGTGGGTCTGCCAGTCCCACACATGCACCGCACTGCCATACAGACCTGGAGAATGTATACGATTATCCTATTATGCACCTAAATAACATGATATACACCTGAAGAACATAAGCTAACTGTTATACTCTAGGCCAGGGACCCCCAAACTGATGGGGTGATGGAGCAGGGACCCCCTACCTCGTAGGGTAGGGGGGGCTACCACATATATATATACCATATATATACCATTGTATATTTATTATGTATAAAATTGTGTTTTATGTGTATAAACATGAACAAAAATGGTTGCCTGCTCCTATACGCACAGGTTGTCCCAGTAGTAGCCATAGTTCACATGACACTCGCCTGTCACACTTGTTCCTATTTTTTATTTATTTTACATTTACAACCAGTACATCTACATAAACGTTTCAGATTTCAAATATAAAGTGCTGACTGATGTCATGGTATGACAGTTGTGTTTCAAGGCTATCCCAGTAGGTGTGCAAAAGGACCTTTCTTTACAAAATATGTATAAACATACCATGTTATTGTGAATTCAATACTAAGCTATTAAAATATGTCATATTGTGTTTAAAGACAAATTGACATTAAAAAAAAAGAAAAAACGTTTTTAATGTTTTTAAAAACAAAAATATTGTTTAATCAAATAACAATTTTGTGGACCCCCTGTAGTACCTCAGCGGACCCCCTAGGGGTCGCGGACACCTGTTGAAGACCTCTGCTCTAGACCCGAATAAAAGAAAACTATGGTATGGTAAAAACTGTGATATTATGGACCAGAATTTATAAAGCAAGTTTAATTAAAACAAACTGTGGTCGACCAAAGTGCTGTACAGGTCAATGATCGAAACAAAAATTAAAGTGTAATTAGCAAACGAGAGAAACTAAAACTCATTACACACGTTAAAAAGGTTACCACAACAATACTCAGCCAAAGCCAGAGGGTAAAGCTCAACTTGAACTGAAGGCCTGGGTAAAAGTAAGTAAGAGTCTAAAGCAGGGGTCTTCAACAGGGGGTTCGGGACTCCTAGGGGGTCCTCAGAGTTACTACAGGGGGTCCGCCAAATCTTTGTGTGATATGATTTTATTTTTTTTACCTTAACCACTTGAACCCTAGCATCCCTTTTTCTGAGGAAAACTTTAGCCAAAGAATAGCAGATCTACAAGCTCACGACGCCTCGCGCTGCGAGGCCTTGTGAGCTTGTAGATCGGCTATTTTTTGGCAAAGAGGTTTAGGTGTAGAGCGACAAAAGAGCAGACCAAGTAAACGAAAAAAGTTTAATCTGAAACACAATTTTATACAAAATAGAGGGGGTCCCTGCTTCATCTCTCTCTCATCTAGGGGGTCCTTGGCCTGAAAACGTTGAAGACCCCTGGTCTAAAGTAAAGATTTAAAAACCTCTAGGGTCTGGGCAGATCGAATGAGGAGGGGGCAAGCTGTCCCAGAACCTTATAGAGCAGCCACTGCAAAGGCTTGGTCACCTCTTGTTTTTAGCCTCGTTCTAGGCTCAACCAGCTAGAACTGGTCAGCCAACCTCAGAGCGTGTGTGACAGTATAGGAGTTCAGTGAGGTACAGAGGAGCCCGCCTGTTTAGAGCTTTAAAAACAAACACTAAAAGCTTAAAATCAATTCTAAAACGGACAGGGAGCCAGTGGAGTGAGTGAGGCCAGGACTGAATAGTGTGATTTTGATTATTATTACAAGACATACATTAACCACTTCAACCCTATGTACAACCCTATTTCAACAATATTTCAAAACTTTTTTAATTTTTATACATTTGAAACTGGTGAAATGGGACATTCTGCACAATGAGTACTTTTGGTACTTTAAGTACATTTTGATATCAATACTAAATGTGTACTTTTACTGAAGTAAATTTTGAATTTCAGACTTTTACTTGTAACAGAGTATTTCTACATGGCAGTATTGATACTTTTACTTTACCATAATTACTTTTTTTCTATCGATTAGTCACCCCATGGAGACTTGAATTCATGGTTATTTTTTTGTTTTTGTCGCATTCCTAAGCCAATAATTTGATGACCGGCAGCGGTTCCGATAGGAGACACAAAGAGTCCTCCTTTGCGTCTCCTACTGGAACCGCTGCTTACCGGTCCGCAGGTCATCAAATGATTGGCTTAGGAATGCGACAAAAACTAAAAAAATATCCATGAATTCAAGTCTCCATGGGGTGACTAATCCATAGCAAAACATATTTTTTTTGGGTGAACTATAGGCCTACCAGTTTAAACCATGTGTCACAGTCTGTGGCTCTGTGTGTGGGCGTAGGCTTGTCTCCCAGCGTCCAGCTTTGGCACACCTGTCTAAGGTCACCTCATCTCCCTCAGTTGACGCACTTGCCGGCCATCAACTCATCAACCCTCACAGTATTTGAACCCTGGTCTCCTGGACTCATCGCCTGATCATTGCACAACCTCTCATGGCAGTATAGCACGACTCTGCCATCTGTTAATTCAAGTTTTCCCTAGAACTTCTCCTCGTGTTACCTAGTATTCCTAGTGTTGTGCTCCTGTGTTACCTGCAACTCAAACTCATAACCCAGCTCACCTGTTCCACTGCCTGCCTACTGCCAGGCCTCTGCCCTGCCTGTCTGCCAGTGTTGATTTAGTCAACTAAAACTATGACAAAAAATGTTGGTCGACTACCTTTTTTCACTGACGACAACTAAATAAAAACGAAATAAAAACCAAGCTATGGTGTCTAAAACTAAGACTAAATATATTGACAATTTCATCAACAAATAAAAACTCGACTGAAATGTTAGTGAGGGACTAGTGGAGAAGAGATCCAGTAGAGCTAAAAGACTCATTTTATGTTTGGTTGGGATCGGGTGTTGTGCTCTGAAAATAGCAGATCTACAAGCTCACAACTTGTAGATCGGCCATTTTCAGCACGCAACCAAGTGTAAAATCTACCATTACGACGCCATCAAGGCACAGCCAAAATACATTTTAGTCGACTAAATCAACTGTAGATTTAATCGACTATAATCTTATGATATTTAGTCGACTAACAGTACAACATTTCAGATGACTAAAATATGACTAAAACTAAATGGAATTTGATTCAAAATTAAAACTGAATAAAAATTTGCTGTCAAAATCAACACTATACTGCCCTGCCTGCCTGCTCACTTCCATCATGCCACCAACCCCTATACTTCCACCATGGTTGTGAATGAATAACCTTTAACTTGCTCCCTGTGTTTGGCTCTGCTTTTGGGTTCTACAGTTTGCAAACTGTGACAGCACGAGTTACCCTATTTAGGTCTTACAGGGAGAGAAAGGTCTTAATCTTGGCTAAACATCTTATCTGAAAATAGCAGTGGTGTAAAGTAACTGTAAGTACTAAGTAAGTACTGTACTTAAGCACACTTTTGAGGTACTTTTACTTTACTGGATTATTTCCAATTGTCAATACTTTTACTTCTACTCCACTACATCTCAGAGGCAAATATTGTACTTTTACTCCACTACAATTATTTGAAAACTTTTGTTACTAGTTACTTTGCAGATATAAATTATTACATTATAAAACATACATTAATCACTTTAGCTCTATTTTATACCTAGGCTATTTGAAAATAGAAGATCTGCAAGCTCACAACGTGAGGTTGTAGATCTGCTATTTTCAAACATTTTAGTACTTTAACTTTTGGCACTTTAAGTACATTTTGATACCAAAAGTACATTTTGATACCAATACTTTTGTACCTTTACTCAAGTACATTTTTAATTCCGGACTTTTACTTGTAACAGAGTACTTCTACATTGCAGTACTGATACTTTTACTTAATTAAACATGTGAGTACTTTTTCCACCACTGAAAAAAAGCTGATTTTGACAACAGAGCAAAACTAAATAATAATAATAACACTATGATATCATAGTCCTGAAGAACATATTTCTTTGATATTATAGACCTGAAGAACTACAACAAAGCAGCATAAATCATATGAAGAAGCATAAATCCGGCCCAAGCAGAAGCCATAACGTACCGTCTTTAACGTGCTGCGGGTTGAAGCCGTCGGCCAGGGCTTTGGGGGCGCCCCACTCCGTGCTGATCATCACGTTGTGGCGGGGCTGGTACCAGAAGTCGTAGCCGAACGGCGCCGCGTCCCCTTCGTGTTCCCAGTTCCCGATCACCTCAAACGTCTCACCGTCCAACAGCACGAAACCACCTGGAGGTAAAAAAAAAACTTATTGGATCCCCCTGTTGATTGCTAATTTAAAGGAGAATTTTGGACTAAGGTTTTCTTACCTTTTCTATGATGTTATGATATCTTAGGATGAATGGTACAGTAGAAAAATGTCATAACTCCATCCCGGGTCCGCCACAGCTTAAAACGTGCGCGGATAGGCCTACTTTTTTTTTTATATCTGACGTTCATAGTGACAGTAAAAAAACAAAAAAAACAAAAAAACAGAAGTCTCGCTAGACGAGATTTCAATCTTGAGATTTCAATGTTGTCTAGCGAGACTTAGTTTTTTTTTTTTTTTTTACATAGTGTTCTGTCACTATGAACGTCAGATCAAAAGATCAGAAAAAAAAAAAGCTATTAAAATATGCGATCTAGCACAAGGCCTATTGGCGCACGTTTTAAGCTGGGAAGGAGCCGGGATGGAGTTATGACATTTTTCTACTGTACCATTCATCCTAAGATATCATAACATCATAGAAAAGGTAAGAAAAACTTAGTCCAAAATTCTCCTTTAAACTCCGGTGTGCGATGAAAACAGTCGACCTACAAGCTCACAACGCACCGCATCCGCAATGCCTTGTGAGCTTGTAGGTTGGCTGTTTTCGGCGTGCGACGCCATAATGCGACCAAGTATGATCAGTGGTGTAAAGTAACTAAGTACATTTACTCAAGTACTGTAATTAAGTGCAATTTTTAGGTACTTTTTACTTTACTGGAGTATGTCCAATTGTCTATACTTTTACTTTTACTCCACTACAATTATTTGAAAACTTTAGTTATTAGTTACTTTGCAGATATAAATGATTACATTATAAAACATACATTAACCACTTTAGCCCTATTTTATACATAGGCTATTTGAAAATAGCCGATTGTGAGCTTGTAGATCTGCTATTTTCAAACATCTTTGTACTTTTAATTTTGGTACTTTAAGTACATTTTGATTCCAATACTTTTGTTCTCAAGTAAATGTTGTTACTCAAATAAAGTTTTAATTACAGACTTTTAATTGTAACAGAGTACTTCTACATTGCAGTATTGATACTTTTACTTAAAAGGACAACTTTGTTTTTTTACAACCAAGGTTTATGTTTTAGATTGTAATTAAAGTAAATAAAAGGTGAGTGTTAAAATGTTTAAATTGACTGCTTTCTATAGTTTTTGCAATTTTCGTGATCTTTTTACAGTGGGCGGGGGCATTCTGTCCGGTGGCTAAATATGTATTTTTTTACACAATAACCCGGCGTTTTCTTTATTATTATTTACAGTAGCTCTTCTAGCCCCCAATAACTCACATCTGGCCATCAAAGACCACAGGACCGTTCTTTTTGTGTAAAAAATACATATTTAGCCACCGGACAGAATGCAAAACCCTAATGCGAAAATTGCTAAAACTATAGAAAGCAGTAAATGAAAAAAAAATAACACTCATCTTTTATTTACTTTAGCTCATTTTCTGCCAATAACAAATATATGCGTTTTTACACTTTTTTTTTTTAAATTTGACCCAAAGACCAAGGAGATATGATTTTTCGGAGATCTAGACTCCTATCCACTTCCTTGTTAACTTAAAACTAAAAAATTCTGTATCTCGGCTCCTGAGTACTTTTTTAATTTCAATGAAAAATCTCTGGCAGACAACTGCAAAAAATCTGAAATAATTCAGGCAGGCTAAGTGTTAATTACAAGCTAAAATATAAACCTTGGTTGTAAAAAAACAAAGTTGTCCTTTAAGTAAAACATTTGAGTATTTTTTTCCACCACTGCGTGAGTATGATTGGGGCTTCAGTCCGCCCCCTGCTTACCCTTGCCATTGCCAGAGGGGTCTCCCATGCAGCTGATCATGATGTGACCGGAACCCAGGCAGTGGGAGGTGTGTGGGTTGGCCAGGCCACATTTCCAGTACAGGTCAGTGGGCTCCACGATCTACACAAACAGCACAATTCTAAGAGATTACTTGACTGCACCTCCCCTACACATCCCAAAACTATACTGTTTAATGTGTTGTGTTTGACCGTGCTGTGATGTGCTATTTTTGGACATTTTTGAAAAATCTTGACAGTGTTTGAAAAATGTTGAATTTTTTTTAATCACATCGCTTTCTGGGGAGTCCCTGGCCAGTGTTGCCAGATTCTGTGAGAGAAACAAGCAACCAGGTCTAGGAAAACCAGCCCAAAAAGAAGCAACTATGGGCCACATGAGCACTTTAACATGTACATCAACTATTTGAAAATAGCAGATCTACAAGCTCACAACGCGTCGCATTGCGACGCGTTGCGAGCTTGTAGATCGTCTATTTTCAAATAAAATCTTGCTGGGAAATTATAATAAGCAGATCTGGCAACCCGGTCCCTGGCACAAAACATTTTCAGATGGGGCTGTGGGCATACCTTTTATGAAAAACATAAAACGTCGTAAAATAGAGATATAAGGTGTTGACGTCTGATCCCTACAGTGGCAGGGCTTTCCAAAACATAGTTATTCATGAATGTCTAATCTTACTGTGAAATCTGATCTTACCCAAAAGGGCAACTCCCTTTTTTTGATCAAGGATACCCATTAACCTCCCTCACAGTGTATAGTGTCACTCTTTGATTAAATTCAATAATTGTTTTATCCACCTCGTGATGGGTACGGACATGGAGTTTAAAGGCAGGATCAAATGTGACACCAAGCAGGTTGTGCATTTACTAAAAAGCGTCCCTGCAACCTGCTTCATGAGGGCACCACCAAACGGGAATTGAAAACTAGAATTGTCGACTCATGATGACAGTGTTGAACAAACTGATGAATTGCATCTGTGTGGAGATTCAAAGCCAAGAAGAGGAAGAAGGGTAGCTGTCCCTCTGTCTTCCTCTTAGCCTTGCCTACTTGTTGTCAATTATTTGTACGAGCTCTTGTTTTATTGGTTCTTGTTTATTTGATAAACATATTTGTTTTAGCTCTTGCTCATTTGATTTTCATATTTGTCTGTTATCTGTTTAAGAAAGAAGGTAGCTGATATATTGCACTTTTACCTTAGCGCTAGGTATACTCTTAGTTGCTTGTTTTAGAAGAGAATGCACTTAAGGCTTCTGGTGATTAGTAGTTTTCTTGCCTACCTATGTTGAATGCACTTATTGTAAGTCGCTTTGGATAAAAGCATCTGCTAAATCAGGGGTTTTCAACAGATTTTGACCCTGGGACCACCATCCTGACTAAGAGCAACCTGGGGACCACCACTATTGTGTGTGGTGCGTCCATCATTGACCCACCCCACACAATAGTGGTGGGGGGTTCATGCACCGCAGGGAGCTGGAGAAAATAGCTATAATATCAATATAATATCTAATAAAATACAGTGATTTTGTTTGAATATGATGGAATATGATTAAGGATTACTGTAATTATGGTAAGCTCACATTTCATATCACACACACACACACACACAGTAAGAACTTCTGTAAGTTATTAAAAGTTTAAAAAAAATGCAATACCTCCGCAGACCACCGGTTGAAAACCCCTGTGCTAAATGACTGCATGTAATGTCCCAAAAGGATCGTGCTTTAATAATAGCATTGGATTGCTGCTCAGGCTTTTATTATAATCTCCCTCTGTTGTCACAAACTGGTGACATCGCTGTCACCAAGGAAGTTTAACTTGACCCCCACTCTCTCTGCTCTCTCTCTCGCCCACAGTCCATTTGATATGTTCATGCGTTTTATTTGTAATGATTGACACACAGGTTGTGTAAGCTACGGCGATGACAGTGCAGAAACAGTCACCTCACTTATCTAACATTTTGACCATAGATGACCTTTTGACAGCTTACCTTCTTTTTGCTATAAACAGACGTCTGTTGTTCACCTGTCCTTGGAGTTTGATAATGACTACGCTAACAGTGTAGGAGAGACAGTATGAAAGCTGAGACAGACAGTGTAGGAGAGACTGACAATATGAAAGCTGAGAGGGAGACAGACAGTAGGAAAGCTGAGAGGGAGACAGCGTAGGCGAGACAGACAGTAGGACAGCTGAGAGGGAGACAGTATAGAAGAGACAGGCGGTAGGAAAGCTGAGAGAGAGAGAGAGAGACACACAGTGTAGGACAGACAGACAGCTGAGAGAGAGACAGTAAAGGGGAGGTAGTAGAGAATGCTATGGTGTGGTCTGATCCCAAACCAGCTGTGCAGGTCAGGATCTGTACTGATCAAGCAGCTCAGAATCACTCTGTGTTGGGAAAGCTACTGTACTTTGAAAGCGTAGCTCGTAAAGCTACAACTATTTCACCATGGCAGTAGTTCAAACAAACTACATTTATACCCCTGGGAGAAATGTAGTTTGAAAAAGAAATTACAGCTATGTACATACATAGTAAAAGTAGCTCAAAACAATGTACAAGTGGGGTAAATGGAATACAATATAATAATAATAATAGTCTATTAAAAGTCACATGCAAGCAAAAATCTGTCTCTCAATTGACACTTTTTTGCAATAAAACATCTGTGTTCTATATTTAGTCATATATGACCATGGTTGGGGCGGTGCATCACTATCAGGAGTGGCGGGAGGGTTGTCCATACATAGTGATATGTGTTTGTGTGTTTATACGGATATATGGATCACACTGCCTTCTTTGCAGTAAGACCCGCCCACCCTGCGAAGCATTCAAGTGCATACCAGGACAGGCCAATCAGAGGCTGCATACATAGGCTGGTCATGTCAGTCATGCCTTCAAAGCAATCAGGATGGAAGAAAGACAGTCCTGTCTTTCAAAGGGGGTTCTTGTGATGTACAAGAACACAGTAATGGTAAAGTTAAGTGAATATTCATTTCAAGTTATTGCACACATTGTGGGTTGTTGCTTGAGTAGTTAAACTACGAAAAAAAAAGAAAAAAAGTAGTTCAACTACCTTACGCGCCACACAAATATGAATGCAGTTGAACTACCTGCAAGTTACAGCAAAATGTAGTTAAACTATGTAATTAACACTTATTGGCTCTATCTCCAAAACATCTAACATAAGCTGTCCCACTGATGTACTCGATCCTGATCCTATCCATCATTGTTACTCCCAGAGAGAACCTCAACATCTACCTCCAGCTCTGCTTCCTGTCTCTAAACCAAACAACATAGCTGTCTGTCTCTAAACCATACAACATAGCTGTCTGTCTCTAAACCAAACAACATAGCTGTCTGTCTCTAAACCATACAACATAGCTGTCTGTCTCTAAACCATACAACATAGCTGTCTGTCTCTAAACCATACAACATAGCTGTCTGTCTCTAAACCATACAACATAGCTGTCTGTCTCTAAACCAAACAACATAGCTGTCTGTCTCTAAACCAAACAACATAGCTGTCTGTCTCTAAACCAAACAACATAGCTGTCTGTCTCTAAACCAAACAACATAGCTGTCTGTCTCTAAACCATACAACATAGCTGTCTGTCTCTAAAACAAACAACATAGCTGTCTGTCTCTAAACCAAACAACATAGCTGTCTGTCTCTAAACCATACAACATAGCTGTCTGTCTCTAAACCATACAACATAGCTGTCTGTCTCTAAACCATACAACATAGCTGTCTGTCTCTAAACCATACAACATAGCTGTCTGTCTCTAAACCAAACAACATAGCTGTCTGTCTCTAAACCATACAACATAGCTGTCTGTCTCTAAACCATACAACATAGCCGTCTGTCTCTAAACCATACAACATAGCTGTCTGTATCTAAACAATACAACATAGCTGTCTGTATCTAAACAATACAACATAGCTGTCTGTATCTAAACAATACAACATAGCTGTCTGTATCTAAACAATACAACATAGCTGTCTGTATCTAAACAATACAACATAGCTGTCTGTATCTAAACCATACAACATAGCTGTCTGTATCTAAACAATACAACATAGCTGTCTGTCTCTAAACCAAACAACATAGCTGTCTGTATCTAAACAATACAACATAGCTGTCTGTATCTAAACAATACAACATAGCTGTCTGTATCTAAACCATACAACATAGCCGTGTGTCTCTAAACGATACAATATTGCTGGTCTCACCACCGTCTAGAACACCTTCCCTTTCATTCTTGCTGATCCTTTCCTATTATCACACACATCACACCTAACACTTTTCCCACAACGTTCCAACCTGCGTGCACATGTTTCTTCACCTCTTTTCCACACTTTCCATTGCTCTGGAATGTTGACCCCAAGTACTTAAAATCACAATGTTCCACTTGGGTTCCTCTCATTCACACACATGTATTCTGTCTTACTGTGGCTAGCCTTCATTCCTCTCCTTTCCAAGGCATATCTCCACCTCTCTAGATTTTCCTCTACCTGCTCTAAAACTAAAACTGGTTTGAGAACCAGTGCGCTGGACCATTGGTTCTCAAAGTGGGGTCCGGGGACCCCCAGGGGTCCTTGAGGGAGTTCCAGGGGGTCTCCAGCTAAATGATGGATAGTTAGGAACCCAATGGACCCTTATGGGTCTGTAACTCTGAGTGTGTACAAATGAAACCAAATGGACCCTTATGGGTCTGTAACTCTGAGAGTGTACAAATGGAGCCAAATGGACCCTTACGGGTCTGTAACTCTGAGAGTGTACAAATGGAACTAAATGGACCCTTATGGGTCTGTAACTCTGAAAGTGTACAAATGGACCCACACTCTCAGAGTTAAATTAACATTGATTTTACGATATAAATTGGGGTCGCAGAGATAGAAATGCTATTAAACGGGGGTCCGTAGCCCTAACGCATGTCAAACTTGGAGTCCTTGAAATTAAAATGGTTGAGAATCACTGCTAGAGCCATAAACAATCTTCTCTTATGGGGGTCCCTGGCATATCTTTTCAAATGAGGGTCCGTGGGCTAATAAGTGTCAATTTGGGGGGTCCTTGACATGAAAACACTTTGAGAACCAGTGCGCTAGGCGATGCGTTGACCTTTCACCTTGTGCATGCGAGGCGCGCGGGGGTCGGTTCCCACGTCCACCACGTAGACGCGCGAGGAGATGAGCGACGGCAGGATGAGGCGGTTGCGTCGCCTGGAGCTGTCGTCATAGCAACTGCTGCACGCGTTCCATCCCGAGTGATGCAGCTCGTCTTTCAGGTTGGGCATGGGCAGCCTGTGGATCACCTGCAGGGGTCAAAGGTCAAACCATGACATGGTGTGTGTGTGTGTGTGT
Organism: Gymnoscopelus microlampas; assembly: GCF_963454915.1. Taxonomy (NCBI): domain Eukaryota; kingdom Metazoa; phylum Chordata; class Actinopteri; order Myctophiformes; family Myctophidae; genus Gymnoscopelus; species Gymnoscopelus microlampas. The sequence goes on from NC_139940.1 coordinate 5,490,128, forward strand.
GTGTGTGTGTGTGTGTGTGTGTGTGTGTGTGTGTGTGTGTGTGTGTGTGTGTGTGTGGCCAGTGGTGTAAAGTAACTAAGTACATTTACTCAAGTTCTGTACTTAAGTACAATTTTGAGGTACTCTTACTTTGCTGGAGTATTTCCAATTGTCTATACTTTTACTTCTACTCCACTACACCTCAGAGGCAAATATTGTACTTTTACTGCACTACAATTATTTGAAAACTTTAGTTACTAGTTACTTTGCAGATATAAATGATTACATTATAAAACATACATTAACCACTTCAGCCCCATTGTATACCTCGGCTATTTGAAAATAGCAGATCTACAAGCTCACAAGTTGTGAGCTTGTAGATCTGCTATTTTCAAACATTTTAGTACTTTTACTTTTGGTACTTTAAGTACATTTGGATACCAATACTTTTGTACTTTTTGCTCAAGTACATTTTTTATTTAAATCTTTGCTTCTGGGGGGTCCCTGGAAGAAAATATTTTGATATAGGGGTCTGCGGCCAAATACATATCATTTTTGACATGAAAAAGTTGAGCACCACCACCATAAGTTTTTCATTTTCATCGTTTCTCAACGTAGGGTCCCGGGAACCACCAGGGGTCCAAATATACCCCGATACATTGGTCAGGCTCTAGTCTAGTGGACACTCTTGTCCACTTATTTCTCCCTTCTGCTGTGTTGATCATCTCAGTAGCCCTGTAGCCCAAGACAGAGAATGTGCTACAGATGTACCATTGTGCAACAAGTGACAAGCCATAACTTTCCTTCTCCCCCTATATGGTTAATATCCTGCAGCTGACTCTCAGGACCCCGTCTGGGAATGGAATCCCTTCCTGGCCCAAGTTCAGGTCTCTCTGTTTTTCTTTCTTGCATTATTAACACAGCCCTAGGTCAGCTGGGCTGGGTGTGATAGGATGATTTCAGTGTCTTTAAAACTTTAATAAAAATGTGAAGTTTAGGCTGGGATCAGATAAGTTTAGGCTGGGATCAGATAAGTTTAGGCTGGGATCAGATAAGGCAGCCATTGTTGGATAACAGACCAACAATTTATTGAAGGTACATTTTATCATGTATGGGTGGCTGAGGCCAGGAGGAAGAGCAGCCACTTGGGAATCAGAAGGTTCTCGGTAGGCCTGTCACAATTATTACATAATCGTCTAATGGCAATGTTACGCCCCGGCCTAGGGGAACCGAGACACAACATATGGTGTGGAAGACCGCCCTACCCAGCTCCCAAGAACCGCCGTCCAAACAGTTTACTTTTTCAATATTTTCTTTTGTTCTCTCTCAGGTGGTTACAAACTCTCCAGGGGCGGAGGACTATTCACAACAAACTAGAACTAGAAACAATAACCTCTTACCTACACACGAAAGAAAACAAAATACAACTTCTGACCTCCTTATCGGAAAAAACAAAACTCAAACAATATAATCAAAACAGTCCCCCACCCCTTTCTTAGCAGAGAACAATAGAACGCGATAGATGGCAACGGTAATCTGCAGAGGGCCGAGCTAGGATCGAACTGTAAGCATCTAGATCACATGTTAGATCAAGTGTTTGCAGAGATCGGATACTACATGTCTGTTCGGCTTCACATGCACAATGGCTACAGATCACAGGTGAATGACGGACGGGTTGTGAGTCGAGAAGGAACGGGTTCGCTGTCGCCGGCCCACTGACAGCCTTTTAAAGTTGAAGCAGCCCTCTGGCCACCAATCAGGAACGAATGATTTGAGATAATCACAATTATTTTGTCATAATCGTTTCCAGGTTGAAAAATATTCATATATTTTCAAACATTTTCAAAACGGTTCAATCCCCGGTTACCGCTGGCTTCCTGTCAAACTGTCAAAGACACTGAACCCCAACTGCTCCTGATGAGCAGGTTAGTGCCTTGCATGGTTTCTTTTGCTATGTGTATGTGAATGAGTGAATGTAATGCATTGATCATTTTTGTTTTTATTTTAGTTTCATTTAACTAAAACAAATGTTTCCCTCTAAGTTTTAGGTAACAATAATAACCCCACTTCCAACACGTCAGTATGGGAGGTTTGGGGAGTATACTAACAGGTCAAGAAGAGTAAGGTTTCCTGTCAGAACCAATATATATCCATGGTAGTACTAGTCTAGAAACAGTCCATACTCACAAAAGAATATGTTTTTGTGTTCTTTTTTTGTGTTATTTACCAGCAGCAGCAGTCTGACAAACGGACGAGTAGTCCTGAGGAATCGAAACGCGTCCGTTTGTCAGACTGCTTCTGCTGTAAATAAAAGTGTTGACTGTTTCTTAAGACTGCAGCCGTCATTAGTTCAATTGTTGTCAGTATAGAACGTTTGGCTCAGGACTCCAGACCTATATTGTAGTACTACAGTAGTACCCAGCAGTAGTATAATTGCAGCATTACCTGGCAGAATGTAGGAGACTTGGGGTCCACATCCACAGTGGCCAGGTAGTCAGGTTTCTGGATGTCCGTGTTGCGGTAAATACACGGCAGGTAGACGATCTCCTCACGAGGACCTGCGAGACAAAAGGGTTAATATTTCAACCACATGAACCCTATCACATCCCTATTCTGCGGGTGGACATTCCGCAAAAATAGCAGCTTGTAGATCTGCTATTTTCAGCCACGATATTAGAGTGAAAACAGGGCGGCCTAGTACAGAGCCCTGGGGGACTCGGGCCAAGTATGTTGACTTTTTTTAACGTGTCGCGGTGCCACACGTTTTGAGCTTGTAGATCTGCTATTTTTGCTATTTTTGAAGTGGAATCCAGATTTCTTTTTGCTATTTTTTTTTATTGGAATCATGTACATTTTATGAACTTAAATACATAGGACATAAAAAAGACAATATAATTTTAATACTGGTCATTAAAGCTACTATAATATAGACTGAAGTAATTAAAGCGGGTCATGTTTGCATGTTTGGAATTGTAAACAGCTGAAATCAATAATATATCAGTGTTCCGACACATTAACCTGCAGGGCCGCATTAAGTGAAGGTGGGGGCCGCATGTGGCCCCCGGGCCGCCAGTTGCCCATGTATGACCTATAAGGACATGAAATAAGACAGTCACTCACCCTTCATGGCGTCCAGTGGGGTCTTGTATCCGGGTCCGCAGCCAGAACAACTCGCTGTGTGGAGGAACAGATAAACAGGCTGTAAAACAACAAACACTAAACTCTAAACCATGACTGGAAACTAATGTTGAGGTCAAAGCATTGTTGTGTAACTCTTGTGTCGTCTGAACAGGAGAACATCCTCATAAACATCTGGGTCCAAATCTCACTTATCACCTCTGGTAAATCCTTCCTGTCTCTCTCTATCCTGTTTCTCTCTCCATGTCCTGTTTCTCTCTCTCTGTGTCTCTCTCTCTCCATGTCCTGTCTCTCTATCTTGTCTCGCTCTGTCTTGTCTTGTCTCTCTCTCTATCTTCTCTGTCTGTCCTGTCTCTCTCTATCCTGTTTCTCTCTCTGTCTGTCCTGTCTCTCTCTATCTTGTCTCGCTCTGTCTTGTCACCCCCTCTATCTTCTCTGTCTGTCCTGTCTTTCTTTATCATTTCTATATGCTGTCTCTATATCCTGTCTCTCTCTCTGCCTTGTCTCTCTTTCTTTATCCTGTCTCTCTCTCTCTCTGTCCAGCTCTTGCACAGATGTTTACATCTGGACTGAAAGGGAACCCTGGTTCCACAGCTGACTATAGAATGAAGACGATGGTTGACTTTCTAGCTGTTGAAATGGAGCAATGAAGAGTCTATTCATGTATTCACTATATTTACGCACTTGCATTTATACCCTAACTAATTGTAATCATCCTAGCCACTCATTGTAAGCAATACGTGTGTATAGTCCCTTTAGTAAGCAGCTTTATATGTACTATTGCTGCACTGCAAACTAACAGGTACCAGACAGGTACTAAATGATATCCTTTAGATTTGGTATTAGAGATGCAAAATATTGAAACTTTGGCCGATATCCGATAAATATCATGGTCAAAACGATCTATAACGACATTGCAATACAAGGTTCCAGTAGAGTTTACCTTACACCCAGTGGTGGAAAAAGTACTCAAATGTTTTTCTTAAGTAAAAGTATCAATACTGCAATGTTTTCAAATAATTGTAGTGGAGTACATTTGCCTCTGAGATGTAGTGGAGTAGAAGTAAAAGTATGGACAATTGTAAATACTCCAGTAACGTACCTACATTTTTTACTTGAGTAAAAAGTTACTTTACACCACTGCTTACAACTGCTATACATTAACTCCCTCACTGCCAGAACTTTTTTTGTTTGTGTTTGCCCACTGCCAGAGATTTTTCATTGAAAGAAAAAGTACTCAGGAGCAGAGATACAGAATTTTTAAGTTTTAAGTTAACAAGGAAGTGGATGGGAGTCTAAATCTTCGAAAAATCATATCTCCTTGGTCTTTGGGTCAAATTAGTATTATTATTATTACTATTTTATTTTTTAATTACGTTTTTTTTACGTCAGTGGCAGGATTGGTAAACAGGAATAATTAGGTTTATTACGTCAGTGGCAGTGAATGAGTCATGCCCTTTTTTATACTTTGTCTATTTTGGAAAAACTTTTTTGAAAAATCTAAATAGTAAAAAAGAAATCTCTAATCAAGGCTGTGGACAGTAAAACAGTCTATATAAAAAAATGCCTCTGGATGGTCAGTCTGAGTCACAGTCTGACCTGTGACACAGTTGACAGGGAGGGACATTAATAAAAGGTAAGACAATAGGACAGACATAATGGGATCCACATATGTCTCTACGCAGAGAGACATATGTGGGGAGGGGGATGATGACTATACAACAACAGTGGGCTGTTATTTGGATAACCCTACATTTAATTTACTGAACATGGAATTTACGATAACGTCTAGAAAACAGATTCAAGATAACAATCTAAATAAACATGGCAATTTGAGGAGAGAGAGAGAGAGAGAGAGAGAGAGAGAGAGAGAGAGAGAGAGAGAGAGAGAGAGAGAGAGAGAGAGAGAGAGACCGCAAAAAGATTGGCATGTATGATAACTTCTGTGTGGGATACTGTTACGAAAAAGTTCAATGAAAACGAGGCCAAATGCAAGCTGTAGAACACCAAGTTGTTCTACCACATGTCAACAAGAATGCACACGCATATGAAGATGAAACATCACAATAGCTGTCACTGTCAGATAGATAGACAAATCAAAATAACGCAAAATATCCCTCCTCCCTTTGAACAGATAAATAAGTTGTGATTCATTTTCCATTAATCGTGATTAACTATGGGAAATCATGTGATAAACCCATTAAGACCTGGAACTCTCTGTCACTTTTTCATTTGAGCTAAAAAGCATTATTTTACATTATTTGGCTATTCAAAAATAGCAGATATACAAGCTCATAGCACGGTACCGAGTGCCGCACTATGAGCTTGTAGATCTGCTATTTTTGAAAAATCGTGAAAATGTGTGCAAATCTTTGAATATATATATTTATATTCTTTTAAAGCAAACATTAACTCAAGTCTTTGCTTTTGGGGGGTCCCTGGAACAAAATATTTTGAGATGGGGGTCCAAATACATATCATTTTGGGGGTCCCTGACATGAAAAAGTTTGAAAACCACTGATATAGAAACATACGTTTTTCAGAAAACTGTCAGGATTTAGGAGACATTTAGAATCGGCTTCAGGTCTTAATGGGTTAATTAAAAAAAATATTTTAAAAAATGTTAGTCGATATGAACTTGTTGATCCACTATATTAGCTATTTTGGCAAGTTAAGACTATAAGTATAACTTGTGGTTAATAAGTGTGGAAGAGGCACACTAGGCCTACACTAAACTGTCAGCCTTCTCTCTCTTTAAGACAAAGAGAGCGAGGGAGAGAAAGAGTCTCTTTCAAAGAGATAGTGTAGTGAGAAAGAGCCAGAGGGGAAACGTGAACTTGAATAAATGCAGGTTTTTGTTCAGGTTGAACAATAATTTGACAGTGAAGAGATTAAGTTACAGCGGAACTTCTCAGAGGAGCATCTGAGGTCAGGAGAGAACAAGATCACACACACACACACACACACACACACACACACACACACACACACACACACACACACACACACACACACACACACACACACACACACACACACACACACGAGGGCCAAGGGAGTAGTTACATAAACACTTGGCAGGCAGCCTGGATACTTTTCAGCCCAACTTTTCCTGTAGTAATGCTACTTGAGGTAACAGGCAGCAGAAAGCAGGGGAAGTGACTTAATTTTAATACAAATAGCCTGGAGAAATATTTAATTACAATCTACTATAAAACAACACACCAGCTAGGAGATCACGAGGGGTTCAGCCATCTAATAAGATATATAGGTTACAATGGCAACCTTTGTCCTAATAAAAATGTGCGCAGTAGCCAGCCATGTCCAGAAGTGGATAGTAACTAAGTACATTTACTTAAGTACTGTAGCCTACTTCAGAACAATTTGGAGGTAATTTTGTTTTACTTTACTGGAGTAGGCCTATTCCAATATTCAGATACTTTTACTTCTACTCCACTACATCTCAAGAGGCAAATATTGTACTTTGTACTCCACTACAATTATTAGAAAACTTAAGTTACTAGTTACTCTGTAGATTTAGATTATTATTACAAAACATACATTAACTTTCAGCCCTATCTAATTCGGCTATTTGAAAATAGCAGATCTACAAGCTCACAATGCATCACTGTTGTGAGCTTGTAGATCTGCTATTTTCAAAAGATTTTCATTCATTCTGCAAACTTGAAATGGGCCATCCCATTTTGCATTGTACTTTTGGTAGGCTACTTTGGTATTGATATTTTTACTCAAGTAAAACATGTGAGTACTTTTTCCACCACTGGCTATGTCAATAAAATAGAGCCTTCAAACACTTTGTCGTACAGCGGTGTCGCGCGAAAATAGCCAATCCTTGCAGATCAGCTGGTTGGGTTATTTTTTGAAAAAAGTTTTGAAAGATTTGCGCAAACTTCAGCACAATGTCATGCAGGAAAATATGGAACGTCAGCATGAAAGTGGTTAATAAATGAATAAATAAACATAAAGCTTTACAGCAAGTCATCTGCTTTTCTTATGAATATAAACTGTTAGATCTTGTCCTCTTATCAAAATGGGTGGAAAAAACTAACTTTTTTTCCCCTGATCAATCCTCTACAGCTCCACAATCATAAACCAGTTCCTATACCCTTATGTTTTCATGTCATGTACAGTAAAAGTTGCCGAAAATATTCAATAAACAACTAACCAGATCATGTCAGGCCATGCATGTTGCAAAAGTTCAGCCATAAATGATCACTGCTTTCTTTCTCTTTTATAAAAGATGTTTAGTAGACCTATACAGTCAGTAGATGAGTAAACATATGGGCTGTAACACACTGTATAATATTATAATACATAGTGAGTTTGTGTTCTTACCCATGTTGCAGGTTAGTGTCGGGGCTTCTGCTGAACTGGAGCTGAACTTGGCGTTTGTAGCGTGTGTGTGTGTGTGTGTGTGTGTGTGTGAGTGAGTGTGTATGGGGGGCGTGGCCTATAGGCCGCGCCCCCATACACACACACACACACACACACAATCTTTGACCCCCTTTCAATCACTGAATGTTTAACTTGAACTAGGAGGGAGGCCCTTCACTAAACTTCAACTGAAGAGACCCACTGTGGAACAATAATGAGCCTAAGACTTGAGCTCTGCTATTGTAGAAGCTGTGATGACCTGCTATTTTTTATTTTAAATTAAAAAAAGAAACTATTTGACAAATAATTCAAAACATTTGGCTAAAACACCAGGGTTAATGTGGTTAACATAAGTTATATTATTTAAATTGTTACATTGTGATGTATTATCAAACATAAATATCAATCACATATCAGACCTAAAGGAAATACATGTAGCCATTTAATACTGCTCCTACTACCCTTTTACCCCTAGACACAGTTTATCACTCAGCACTCCGATTCATTACGGGTGAAAGCTACAGCACCCATCATTGTACCCTTTACGATAGGGTAGGTTGGTCCTCCCTCTCTGAGAGAAGAGATAGGCATTGGTATCAGTTCATTTTTAAGGCTATCGATGGGAAGGTTCCACCCTACCTTACATTACTATTAGAATGGAAAAAAAGTACTTACCAGACCCGCTCAAGTGACTGGCTTACACTTGAGGTTCCACCTGTTCAGTCTGAACTGGGGAAATCTACTTTTTGCTTTGATGCTCCTATTTCATGGAACACTCTACAACTCACGCTAAGAATTAATGCCCCAATATCCTATGGACAATTTAATCACCTGCTCTTAAATCTCCCTACCTCAACATGTAATTGTTTTTAACTTACAAATGTTCTGTTGTGGTTTGTTTTGTTTTTTCTGTGTTTTATACCTGTATGTGCCTTAATTGTTGATTTTTGTGTATGTAATCTCGTCAGCATTGAAAATGAGGGTAAACCTAAATGCTCTTTTCGAGAATAAATAAAGGTTTCAATCAATCAATCAATCAATACAGTCTGAGCAGAAGCAGGGATAAAACATTACTGTATAGGTGACTGGAAACCTCATTATGTCCAAAAACTGTTACATTTCGATACGGTAACGATACGATTCGATACAATACGGTAACGATAACAATCGGCTATTCTTGCTACTTTTGTGTGACACTGTAGTATATGACGAAGTAGGGCATTAATGTATAACGTTATTAGTAGAATATGGAGATAAGTGGTTTCTGCCCAACAGCAACCACACCGACCATGAAAATGATTTCCTCCTATCCCTTGCAAATCCAACCCTGGTATATCTGATCCAACACATCAAGTACATTTACAGTACAGTACAGTATAGGCTAGGCTACTTAAGTAAAACATTTTGATATATCCATACTTTACTTGAGTAGGCTATTCATATTTTTTGAAAGACTACTTTTCCCTCCACAATTCAAAAACAAATATTTCAAAAACAAAGCTTGTATATAGCTCGGCTATTTTCACCATTGGATATTTATTTCTGGAAAATCGTCGATTTCTTTTTTTTAATTCAATACAGTAATGCATTGATATTAAAAAGAAAATGGACTTTGTAATTTGTATATATATTTTTAAAGCAAGTACTTCAGTACTTTATCTCGAATACAAATTTGACAGAGCAACTTTGACTTGTAGTGGAGAAGTACTGGGGTTGAGTTGAGTACTTTGTCCACTACTGGCCACACACACACACACACACACACACACACACACACACACACACACACACACACACACACACACACACACACACACACACACACACACACACACACACACACACACAGAGAGAGAGAGAGAGAGAGAGCCTGGGCCTGAGGACAAGGCCCCAACTGTGTCCAAACACAGCCATACTGAATTAAATTAACTACTTAAACCGTGGCCTAGTTGACAGGCCCCCTCCCTTTTCCCCCTTGACAACAATAAAAGCAGATCTACAAGCTTCTACACCAGTTTGTAGCTGCAATGTTTACCAAATGTTCACCCGTTTTCACCAACATTTGCACTACATACACGGAATAGGGATATAATGCTACATGTGGTTAAATAAAAAAAAAAAAGCTAAATTAATGTAGTCTGACACACAGTCAACCGTGTGACTATTCTAAATATTATTTACCCCCAAAAAAGTGAGTTGAGTTAACAGCCAGTGAGGGAGCAAGGAGGTAGAGACAGAGGGGTAGCACCCCCCTATTTAACCCCCCAACGCTAGGCCTGCAGCCCTGCACACACACTTATCGTGGGGGGGTTGCGTTCGTGCCATATTGCAAGTGACTGTGCAGTCCAATGCGTGACCTGCATGGTTTGTCACATGAGGGGCCGATTGAGAGTTGGGACCCTGCAGAAAGCTGATGTATGTGTGTGTGTGTGTGTGTGTGTGTGTGTGTGTGTGTGTGTGTGTGTGTGTGTGTGTGTGTGTGTGTGTATGGTTTAAAAGTAAGGGCTCAGTAAAGGTCAAAGGCCATCAATGTTATGTCAATGGGGTCTTTCTGAATGACCCGACAGAGGGCTTTTCAACCGTATGTGCGTAGCAAAAAAATCCTGAAGGGGGAGTCAACAAGTGTAATTTGGATCGGCGGACATCTTGGTGGGGGATAAACAGGTTCACTTAACATGGACCCCCACCAGTATTGTCTGCAGCTACTATGCCACGCCCCCCATGGTGACACACCAAGCACTATTCACCAGTTTCCTAGGCTGTGTGTTTTCCACTTCCTGTCGGATTTCATTGGATATCATAAGTCATCTGACCAGTTTCATTGGATTTCATTGGATCAATCGACAGGAAGTGGAACACAGTGAAAAGCCTAGGAAACAGGTGAATATGGTCAGATTGACTTCTGGTTGAAAGCTGGTAGCACACTTAATGTGTGAGCTCCTATTTTTTCTTTGATTCGTTACACCGCACTCACTCAGATATTCAGCTCCACAGCTCCACCATGTGGAGGGAGATGGGACTAATTTTCCCATAGTTTTGAAGTTAACAAGATGCTTGCACATCAAAACCACATTGGGACAATGAAACTCCCTGCTGGGACACTAGATAGTCATAAAAAAGAAGGATAATTATGAACCACCTCTGTAACTCAGAATGTTTTTATTTAAATCAAATTACTTAAAAAAAACAAGTTCACAGTAAATTGAAATCCACTGTTAATTTATCCATGAATCAATAAATCAAATAGACGTAGGGGCCCAGACATGGCCAAAATAGACAATCTGCAAGCTAATGAAAGTAAGTAGAAAAATAGCCCCACCGTCCAACTAAAATACAAAATAAACATACACTTTGCAGCTTGTTGTGGAGATCATTACCAATACGGACCCCCAACACAACAATTGGGCGCATTTACAATAGATCCCATGTAGTAGTAACGCTAATCTTCATTTATGCTCCTATCATTTTGATACACTTTTTTTTAAACACTCAAAATGTTGAAAATGATTGTAAGTCACGTATGAAATTATTTTTTCAAATACAAAATAACATACCAGTTTTAGTCAAACGTTACATTCCAACACACTACAATAAAACTAGGCTAGAATCATGAAAATCCACTGCCTCTAGTACCTCACAATAAAACAATGATGGCTTTATATCATGTTTCTAGTCTAGCGATCAAACATCATGATCATAATCGTTGTTTCTGACATCTTCATGGTTGTGCAAATGAATGGAAAGAGAGTCTCAGTGAAAGTGTGTGTGACGGTGTGTATGTGTGTGTTAGTATCAGGATCAGAGAATGACAGTTTTCCTCTGTTCCAGTCCAGCTGGACTCTGATCCTACGAGGAATCTGCTTCCATAAGAGATCAGTGTTTGACTCTGGTGAGGAGGCCATCGAGTATGCACCAGAGTTTATTCTCCAGTATGGACCCCCACTATTTCCCTTCCTCTGAAAAGACTCTGCTAACACACCCAGTGACCAGTATTTACTGTCTCCCACCTCAACATCCCAGCTGTGAGCCCCTGAGTTAAAGCCCTCAGAACCCAGGACAATGTCCAAGCAGTCAAACCTTTCTGGATTGTCGGGAACCTCAACGCCATAGAGGCCAGACCTCTCTGAGTTGTCAGGAATCCACCGCAACTCAGGTCTCACACAGCTGGTCAGATCATCGGACAGGAAGTGTCCTGTTTTGGCAGTGTTGGGGTCCAGAATGACAGGAGTGTAGGAGACAATGTCCTTCATCTTGTCCCAGACTCCGAAGGTCAGGTTGCCCAGGTGTTTGGCCACGTCTATCAGTGCCCCCGAGAAACGTTGCTCCCAGCGCTGGTGGTCCTGCGGTGGTGTAGACTGGATTCTTTCCATTGTGTCCTTGTAGTTCTGTAGGAATGGGCTGTGTTCAGCTCTCAGCTCCTCCTCTATGCACACAGAAAAAAAAAGGTTCTTTGGTTCTTTAAAATGGTTCTTTAAAACCCTATATGGTTCTTTGAAGAACCATCACCTGCTAAAGAACCATTTTATATAGCAAATGGTTCTTTAGATTCTTAAATGGTTCTTTAAAACGCTATATGGTTCTTTGAAGAACCATCACCTAATAGAGAACCATTTTATAGAGCAAATGGTTCTCCAGATTCCTCATATGGTTCTCAATATTTAAAAGGTTCAAGGAAGGGGGAATTATTTTCCAAACCATTTTATATTACAAATAGTTCTTCATATTCCTCATATGGTTCTATGGGATTTGAAAGGTTCTTATTGGTAGGGGATTTTGCAACTGTAAATTATAACCTGTATAAAACAATTACAAATTATTATTTTAGTAGACGCTCTTATTTCAGAGTTATTCACAAAAAGCAAGGGTAATACATCAAATGCATTACATGGAGATTGTAGTTTTAGGATAGGTAACCCGAGAGTCTATTGTCAGTCTAATCATATTATATAATATGGGGGGAAACAAGCCTTATCTCTGATGTCAAATTCAGCCTTAACCACCCTGCTGAAAAAAACAGCACAAACCAGCTTATGAAGGTTGCTGGTTTTAGCTGGTATGAGCTGGTCTTGGCTGGTCTTAAGCTGGTTTAGATGGCATACCAGGCTGGACAAGCTGGTCAGGCTGGTCAGGCTGGTTTGCCAGTGTAGTTGGTTAGCTGGTCACTAAGCTGGATTCTGCTGGTCTTTGCTGGTCAGCCAGCTGGCTGGCTGGACTGACCAGCAAAGCCAAGCTGGTAGCTGGTCTTTGCTGGTCAAATGGGTGGACAGACCAGCAAAGACCAGCTTAGCAGCTGGTAAAGTTTGGTTAGATCAGTGGTTCTCAACATGTGGATCGGGACTCCCAGGGGGGTCCCCACGTGATTTGGGGGTGGTCCCCAGATGACAGTGAAGTGACAATTTAAGGACCTTTAAGACCTGTTTAGTACCAAAAAAAACCCCACCATTACTGCATCAAAAGCTATATCAACAAACTATACTATAAAAACATTGAAAATAGCAGATCTACAAGCTCACAACACCTTCCTTGCGAGGCGTTGTGAGCTTGAAGATCTGCTATTTTCACAATAGAGTCAAACTAAACGTAAATGCATCAACTCCTACATCCCAAGTACTTATCAGGGTGGGGGGTCCCCAGCTCAAATATGATTATATAAAAATCTAAAATATATAATATAATATAATATAATATTATATATAATATTTTAAAAAAAATATTCCATCAATTAATACAAAAAAACAGCAGATCTACAAGAGTTGTGAGCTTGCAGATCTGCTATTTTAACTAGTTTGGATCCCGGGGAGACATCTTACCTGCCATTAGACTGTGAAGATTTTCACAGTCTAATGGTCTAATTGCCCCCCCCCCCCCCCAGTATATACAGTATATTTTACATTACATCTTGTTGCATTCGACGCGTTGTGAGCTTTGTGATCTGTTTTTACAGAGAAGTGGGCCCTTTATGGGCCCTGAGTAGTGTTGCCATATCTGCTTATTATAAGCGACTTTGGGCTTGTTTTTCTGTAAAGTTGCTCGTAAATATTAGTGAAATATTTCACTTATTCTTTTTGAAAATAGCAGATCTACAAGCTCACAATGCGTTGCAAATGCGACGCACTGTGAGCTTGTAGATAAAGCTCTATAAACCTATGTAGGTGTCGCTTCTTTTGGGCTTAATTGTTTTCACAGACCTGGCTGCTTATTTCTCTCACAAAATCTGGCAACAATGTCTCAGCTGGCTCGCGACCCTTGAACTCTATGCTCCCGACCGCTCGCGACGCGCGGGGAGAATGAATGCTGTCTCGAGTCAAGCTGCCTGCTCTCACTTCATAGAAAGTTAAATCAATTGCATTGCTTTAGATTCATAAAAAATAATTATAAACCGGCTTCAGAGAAGATAAAAGAAAGAAGAAGAAGCGGCGGACATTTTAGGTGAGTGTTGACACACAGAAATACTGTTTATGTAGGCTTTTTAGCCTACTATTACTGACTGTATTTATAAGTGCGTAGGCTGCTGTGTTCTAAGTCAATCACAAGTCATGACCCAACATTGTTTAGTTATATAATGTGTCTTGATAAAGGGATTATGACAATAATTACAAGAAATTACAGTGGGAATATACAATATAATGTTTAATATAGGCCACTATCTGTACTGCTTGCCTGTGTGCTGCTCAAAACTAAATTCAAAATCTGGCGTGTGTGTGTGTGTGTGTGTGTGTGTGTGTGTGTGTGTGTGTGGCTTTCAGTGATGAAGCTACAGAGTGTTTTAATATCCTGTGAACTCTGAACATTAATGATTCGCTTGTCTGTCTGTCTGTCTGTCTGTCTGTCTGTCTGTCTGTCTGTCTGTCTGTCTGTCTGTGTGTGTGTGTGTGTGTGTGTGTGTGTGTGTGTGTGTGTGTGTGTGTGTGTGTGTGTGTGTGTGTGTGTGTGTGTGTGTGTGTGTGTGTTATTATTACACATTTCTTTGGCTGCAGTGGCCAAAACGAATGGTTTGCAGGCAGCCCTACTAAAACAGAAAAAGGAACCCAAGAAGAGAGAACCATTATGTGTTATGCCCCCCCCCCCCTCCCCTCCCACAAAGAAAAGAAAACAGTTTGAAGGTAAAGTGATATTGTTTTGTGTAATATTAAAGTAATCATTGCTTCAAACTGTTCAGTAACAGGGGTCTCCCAGACTCTTCACCTCTTTAGTAAGCCGAAAATGCATTTCCAGGAATACCAAATTTAATCAGAACTCTGGATACAGGATAAATAAGTGCAATTGGAAGTGATGACACAAAGAAGTGGGCATGCAACATTGGAACAGGAACACTTAACATTGAAGCTAATGAATAGGTACTCTCTCCTGAAATTGGCAACCCATCTGAAACTGAATTGTCTACTTATTAAAGAGATTGAGAGACCCCTGCTTATTAAGACCGGGAACGCATCTGTGTCATTTTTTTTTATTTCTTTGGCCATTCAAAAACTTGGCCATTTCTTTGGCCATTCAAAAACAGCAGATCTACAAGCTCATAGCGCGGCACTCGGTGTCACGCTATGAGCTTGTAGATTGCTATTTTTGAAAATCTTTGAATATATATTTTTTAAAGCGAACATTTGTACCTCAAATCTTTTTCCTTTTATTTTCAAAAAACTTTTAGGATTTAGAGAACATTTTTAGAATCGGCCTCAGGTCTTAATGGGTTAAAGCTGCACTATGTAACTTTCCTCTTCTCCCCCGGATTTGAACCCGGTTTCCTGAGCAAGTGCTTTTACCATTGAGCTAATAGAGCGTGCCAACGACTCGTCACCATGGGGCGCGTGGCATAGTAGCTGCAGACATACTTGAGGGGGGCAATGTTAAGTCAACCTGTTTTATACCCCTCAAAGATGTCCGCCGCTACCAAATGACACTTGTTGACGCCCCCTTCAGGATTTTTGGCACGCTCTATAGAGCCTGCCTGCTTGCTCAGGTGATACATTGAACCTTGACCATCAGATCAAAATTCATGTCAGATCCTGTGTCTAGGTGAGACATGACCTTTGACACTAAATGTCTCAATAGAAGAGCAGGCGAGACGAAATGCAACCACCCCAATTATATAAGTTATATAGTATTATTTGTATTAACATACTCCAACATACAGATTGTATAAGTTATTGTATTAATATACTCTACGATACAGATTGCATAAAATTACATTTTATTCCACTTTAACTTTATAACAAAAAATATCTTGTTTTATCCAAAATATATCACTTGCACTACCTTTAGACTCTGACTCGTCTGAATATGGTGGAGATGCTGTTGTACCCCAAGCTATCCACGACGAAATGTCAAGTACAGTCGTACCCAGAAGAAGGCCAAAGAGTTGGAGCTGGACCTACAGCACCTTAAAACTAAGTAAGCAATGACTAATTTTAACGAAACAGTTGCATGAGGTTGCTCTTCTCAAGTATATATCTATATGTTGGTTAATTGTTCTCATGTTCTTTTTTACTTAGATCTTGACCACAAATGTTAAAAAAAACATTATATAGAAAGCATGTTATATGGAGTGGACAGATGCTAGGTTCATTATTAAACTGTTATCCTACTAACGCATACATCAATTCATTTGTTTTTTCTTTTTTTTCTCCGTACCCTGTTCATGCTTTAAGATGCAACAAATTAGAGATTGCAAAACAGAAACTGGAGGAAGGGCCCCAATATAGCTCTGCAGCAAAGCCTGACATCCCTGCTGCAGATAAGAAAACCAGTGACAGCATAGGTGTGTTTAGACAGTCATACTGTTCTACCGAAAATGGTGACAATGTGTACAATATAAGTACTGTGATACTGCCAAAAGGAGCTTAAATGTGATTCTCTACATTTTCAGTTGCAACTTCCTCCATTTCCTCTTCCCCCCGAGTCAGACGATTTGGCATCGACACCTGGGATGTTTGACACCAACGGTGACAAGGTATTGAAGAAACATACTGTGTAGGACAGTGGTTCATAAAAGTGGGGTCCCCAGGGGGTTCCACAGTGTCCCCAGCTAAATAAGAAACAGTTAAGCACAAAAGCACTATTTCAAAAATAGGCAACGGGTCATGATGCATCGTGAGCTTGTAGATCAGCTAGGTTTTGCTATTTCTGAACTATTTTTGAACAGTTTTGCCTATAGATACACACGGAGATAGACGGGAACGCCGTCTGAATACTAAAACACTCGCCCCAAAACACAGTCGCCCCGGGGCAAACCCGCCGGTATTCACCTGGTATTCCTAAACATAACCTCAGTAAAACTATGTCTAACCCTGAACTTATTTCAAACCGTAATACAGATGCAAGAATACAAGAACCGCTGGTCGGTGGAAATGGGGGCGAGCGTGTTTTGGGGCGAGTTTTCTGGTTACCACCCGTCTCCCTCCGTGTTGCCAAACATGTTTACATATGCACAGTGTTTAATCGCCTGGTAGAGACACTATTACAAGATATGATCAATTAAACTTACCATTATATCGAAACCCAACAGCCATTAAGTCATCAATAATGTTTATAGTGAATTTGAAGTACAATTTAGAGACTGTTTTGTGAACGGCACGTACCGACACCATTATCATTTGGCGACATGCATCATTTGATATCATGCAGGATTTACACACTGCTTTAGCTCCGTGTTCATTGCCAGATTAACAATTGTGTTTTCTGTAGGTTTTTAAACGAGGATAGGTTAGGGTTTGGCTTGTTTTGTGTGTAAATCGCTGCATGTTGCGTTTCCAAACTGTAATGGCGTCGATGTCTCCTGTACTAGGAATTCACTAAAACGTGTTCTATAAACATCATTGATGAATGAATGACTTTTGCTTTTTGATATTATGATAAGTTTAATTGATCATATCTATAGAAAATGTAATAGTGTCTCTTACCAGGCGATTAAATCAGATAACCTCGGGCCATTGTGTTGTGTTGGATCCTCTGTCCAGTCAGGACAACATTCCAATCGGACTCTTGTTTAATTTGCTAATGTAACGTTCCTTGTCGAGTGGCAACAAGGTTCTGTGCCTGTGATCTGGCAAGCCATGACGCCTGCTTTTTAAATTGGTATACTTTTACAGCATGTGAGTTTGAAAACCCCACATCCCTCTGTCTATACCAGCTGGGGGAAATTTGTGTTTTCCCCCGAGCGCGCCTCCGCCTCCGTAGGTACGGCCCACTGATGATGACACTACGCCGTGTGGATGTATGGCATGCACAAAATAGGGATGCCAGGCACAAAGGGTTATTTCACTACTGTTTTACCAGCTAGTATGTAATCCAATGACATTGTACTGTATAATAATTACTTTAACTCTCCCCACCTACAGTATAGACAGTTGTAGAATTCTGTACTAAATTTAATCCAACAATTAACATCTTCTCTATTGGAGGTCCATGGCACCAACTCTTTTCCAAATAGGGTCCACATTTGGGGGTCCTTGACATGAAAATGTCATTTCTTTACAGTAGACTGTTTGAAGTGTGCCTGCTTTTGTCCAAAATGAAAGTCTGGGAAATGTCATGGTAAAATGTGTTTTCATTTCTAAAACATGTCTTGCTTTCTTCTGTTTCAGGTCCACATTGGCTCTGGTGTGTGGCTCCAAAAGGAGATCTGGAAGATGGTGGCAGCAAACACCAAGGACTCCCTGTTCATGAATGAGCTTGCTGTTGCCATTTGGGGGACAAGAACCCTGAAGACCATGAGCCTTACAGACAAAGAATGCCCCCACTAGCCCCCCAAAAGTTTCTAAAGATTTAAATCTAAATGTGTTAAGTTCATGTTTAATGTTCAAATATGGAGATATGTGGGCTTATTTATTAATAAATTCAAATGATAAAATCTTGTGTCCATCTTTTCCAGTAAATCTAATATATTTTAATGTGTAATGAAACATTTATTATCCAAAGAACCTTTTTTTTCTGAAGAACCATTATAAAACGGTTCTTTATTGAACTAATTGGATCCTCAAAGAACCACTTTAGAAAAGGTTCTTCAGAGAACCATTTTTTTACATGGTTCTTTGAGGAACCAGAAACGGTTCCTCAAAGAACCATTTTTTGATGGTTCTTTAATGCACCTTTAATGGTTCCTTATTGAACCATTCGAATAAATGGTTCTTTAAAGAACCTTAGTGTAAAAGGTTCTTTCTGGAACCAAATATGGTTCTTCTATGGAATCACTCTGAAGAACCATTTTTGGTTCCAGATCGAACCGTTATTTTTCTGTGTGTGGCTGCGATTGTTCCTGAAAGGACTGCTATCTCACGGCCCAGATCTACAATCGTGTTTGCTATGGACTCACTCTTCTGCTCCTCTTCCTCTCTCAGTGCAGTGATTCGAGCCTCCTCTTCCTCTTGTAGGAACTGATGGAGCTTTTTAAATTGTTCTTTAATCTTACTCTCTGTGTACTGGGCCTGGGGCTTAATGAATGCTACTGTCTGTGCATATTTACCACTAAGATCATTAAGTACCTTCAGTGTGTCCTGTAAAGGCTGCAGCGATGCCTGGACTCTCCACTTATGGTCCAGCGCAGCTTCATCGATGGGTGTGACTTCCCAACTGTAGGGACTGTAGTCGTGGCCGTGCTTTCCTGAATGAAGACACACACCGCACACTAGCTGTTCACACTTCGCACAGAAGAACTTGAGTTTCTTCTCGTGCAAACTGCAGAGAACCTCAGACCCAGCTGGTGAAGTTCTCTGGCGTTTTGAAGCTCTCTGGTGTCTGTCCTGTTTGAAGGCCTCACACAAGTTCTTCAGAGCCAGGTTACAGGGTGGATGATCCATTGAAGATATCTTCTTACAATCTGGACATTCCTTTATTTGCTTCTCTCTCCACACTGTATGCAGACAGGCTTCACAGAAGCTGTGGCTGCATAACAGGACAACGGGATCTCTAAAGATGTCGAGACACACATAACAGGAAAAATCCTCCTCTGAAAGAGACGTCTGTGAAGCCATTGCGTCTCTCAGTGAAGCTACAATTACTCTGATATACTCTGCTCCAGATGCAATGCAAGACTTTCACAGTGAATCCTGGTTATTTCGCTTTGGATAAAAGCATCTGCTAAATGACTGTAATGTAATGTAAAAAAAATGTAATGTTCTTGTTAAAGTCCATTCATCTGATATAGCAGCAGCAGTCTGGGTCAGCAGTCCCAGTCCCTCACTGGAAGTTGTGTGTTTTGGTCTGAAGTTCTGAACTGAACTGTAGAGGTGAATCTATCTATTGTCACAGATGCGTCTGGTAAGGGGTGGAGCTTTGACATGCAAATCTCACACACACACACACACACACACACGCGCACGCGCACGCGCGCACGCACACACACACACACACACACACACACACACACACACACACACACACACACACACACACACACACACACACACACAGCATAAGCAATAGCCCCTACGGAACCTCTCCCTCCGCTGTGTAGCTCGATCGAGATGAGGTTCCTCGTTTATCTCTCCCGTTTGAGCAGGACATTGTCGCACATTTTCCACTTTACATGTTTCTTACCCCTTTCTGCACATCGTATCCAAAAAGTAAAGCATTTCCGCCATTCTCTCAGATGTTTTAAGTTTTAACGGACCATAAAAGCTTTCCAACGAGTTGAAGAAAGTATTTAATTTGCCTCGGTCTTCATCCGGTTACATAATATTTAGCATTAGAAGATGCAATTCAACAGTTGACCAGTAGGGGAATCAGTAATGTTATCTCTACGGGCGCAACTCTTGCGCAATGTCTTAAAAACATGTAACCGGATGAAGAGTAGATGTTTTCTTCTTCTTTTTTTTTTTACCACAAAATTACACTTTCTTTTAATGACTTTCAGCAGTAGGCGTAGGTTGAATTCAGCCAGCTGGGTATATAAGAAAAGAAATGTTGTAGCGGTTCTCAAGTGTTTGTCAATATTAATCAATAAATAATAAGTAGGCCTAGTAGTCAGTGAATTAGAGTGGGCCCCTACATCAGCAAGTATCCTGAACAGTTCTCATGTCATGTACCCGGCAACCGTTTTTATTTGTATATTATTATCATCATATTTATCATATTTTACATTTATGCTATAAAGGTTAGGGACATTTAACCATGCAAAAAAATGGTTACAAAACATATTAGGCCTATGATAACCAGTCATTCTGCAGATAAACAAGAAGTTGATGGGTAGATTTTGCTCTGATAATGATGTACTGTGTATATTCAAATCATTCACTTAGTAGGCTACTTAACATGATTTCTGACTATATTTTCAGAAGCATAGGTTACATTTATTCTTTATGTTTTACATTTTTGGGAGAAAGAAATTGCCAATTCAACATTGAGGTGCCTACAATGTTACGGTGTTCACTTGACCTGTATCTGTTCAGCCTACACGCAAATAATGCTTCTTCAGTGGGTCTTTGAGGTGCAATATATAAGTATGTATAAAAAGAACCTGTTGTATGGTTCTTTAGAGCTTTTCCACTGGTTCTTCAGCTCAGATTAGTTTAGTTAAAATCGACTCAGTGTCTATCCTGGGGATAACACATTAAAGCAGTGGTTGTCAACCTTTTCCCCCCACAATATGGCTCCTCTGAAATATTCAGATGGACCTGTAAGGGTCCATTTGTTTGAGTTACTAATGGATAAATGAATTCAAATTGTGAATTTTACTGAAAAGAAAAAGAGAAAACTTTAGACAGCCCTACCCCCACACCCACTTCGAGAACGAACCAGCCGACATTAGGCCTATACTGATTAGAAATCCAACGCTCAACAAAAAAACGCAGCAGTTTGCAAGGACCTTTAAGCTGTGTTTCCATTTGAATGCCAGCACATCATCCGTGGGTAAAAACACTGAACGATCGTGGGGTGACAACTCTTTCAGAGGTGTGCAGAGGTGGCTCAATGCTTTCCTTCTAGTTCTATGAATATCTAGTGTCCCAGCAGGGAGTTCCATTGTCCCCATTGATTGTGGTCTTGGTGTGATGAACACCTAGCTGACTTCAACACAATGGAACAATATCTCAATGTCTCAATTCAGAGGGTGCAACCTTCCAAGGTGCGGCCCTAGGTAGGGTGGGTAGGGCACTGCCCTGTGGAGGCCACGTAGGGCATATACAGTGGTGGGAAAAGTACTTAAATGTTTTACTTAAGTAAAAGTATCAATACTGCAATGTAGAAGTACTCTGTTACAAGTAAAAGTCCGGAATTCAAAGTTCACTTGAGTAAAAGTACAAAGGTATTAGTATAAAAATGTACTTAAAGTACCAAAAGTGAAAGTACTAAAATGTTTGAAAATAGCCGATCTACAAGCTCACAAGGCGTCGCGATGCGACGCCTTGTGAGCTTGTAGATCTGCTATTTTCAAATAGCCTAGGTATAAAATAGGGCTAAAATGGTTAATGTAGGTTTTATAGTGTAATAATTTATATCTACAAAGTAACTAGTAACTAAAGTTTTCAAATAATTGTAGTGGAGTAAAAGTACAATATTTGCCTCCGAGATGTGGTGTAGAAGTAAAAGTATTGTATATTGGAAATACTCCAGTAAAGTAAAAAAAAAAAAAACTCAAAATTGTACTTAAGTACATGTACTTAGTTACTTTACACCACTGGGCACATCATTATTCTGCCTGTGAAGTGGGACAGCACTTGGTGCGCCCCTGTATACGTCATCGCACTTCAAATCCACACTTCGTAGGGCCCGCCCCCCGAATTGAGACACAGCAAAATGTTCCATTGTGTTGAAGTCAACAAGATGCGTCTTCACACCAACACCACAATGAGACACAATGAGACAATGGGACTCCCTGCTGGGACACTAGATATTCATAGAGCTGGAAGTAAAGCAATCATTTTGGTTACAAAAAGGTTCAGAAGCACACTGCTTTAATGTGTTATCCTCAGGAAATACACGGTTCTATGTAGTTTACAGCATTGGTTCTCAAAGTGGGGTCCGGGGACCCCCAGGAGTTAAATGAACATTTAATTTTACAATATGAATTGGGGCCCCAGAGATAGAAATGCCATAAAATAGTGGTCCGTAGCCGTATGCATGCCAAACTGGGGGTACTTCAATTAAAATGGTTGAGAATTGACTGCTAGAGCTGTAAAAATCATCTCTTATGGGGGTCCGTGGCATATCTTTTCAAATGGGGGTCCGCGGGCTAATAAGTGTCAATTTGGGGGTCCTTCTTGAGGGGCATAGACGCCGGAGGGCGTCTATGCCACAACGCCTCGCGCTGCGATGCGTTGTGAGCTTGTAGATCGGCTATTTTTGGCTAAAGTTCTCCTCAGAAAAGGGATGCTAGGGTTCAAGTGGTTAATGTAAAAAAATATATATATCACAGAAAGATTTGGCAGACCCCCTGTATTAACTCTGAGGACCCCCTAGGGGTCCCGGACCCCCTGTTGAAGGCCCCTGTGTTAAGATGTCCAGTTGGCTGGGTCCAACCTACACACCTACTTCTGAAAATCAATAAAGGTGGCATTAGTATATATTTTGTGGTTTTGGAAAAAAATTGTTGAAAGGTCAAATCTCTTGTTTGTTCACTAACAGGGTTCTCTCTTAAGCAAAGTGAAAATACATTTTCAGGTCAGGATTGATCCAATCAGCAGAGAGAACCCCACAAAGCTCATTTACGTATAATTTTCAGTTTTATAGTGTTCAAGTTCCAAGTTTGTTTGCACATCTATTTTGTCAAATCAATTCCACTTTCACTTGTTTATCATGTATCCAAGTTGGTACCTTGGTATCCACACACATGTGTTAGAGTGTGTGTGTGTGTGTGTGTGTGTGTGTGTGTGTGTGTGTGTGTGTGTGTGTGTGTGTGTGTGTGTGTGTGTGTGTGTGTGTGTGTGTGTGTGTGTGTGTGTGTGTGTGTGCGCGCGTACGTGTGTGTGTGTGTGTGTGTGTGTGTGTGTGTGTGTGTGTGTGCGCGCGCATCCGTGTGTGTGTGTGTGTGTGTGTTATTTTTTCTCCTGTCAGAATTAGATACACATTCATTTTCATGAGATAAAATGAATAAATAATATGAACCCTTGATGTTTTAATGTGGGGATCAATACCAAAAGTAAAATAAAAGTAAATACTCTGACATAGCCCTCATTAGTATGCACACGTGTGTGTGTGTGTGTGTGTGTGTGTGTGTGTGTGTGTGTGTGTGTGTGTGTGTGTGTGTGTGTGTGTGTGTGTGTGTGTGTGTGTGTGTGTGTGTGTGTGTGTGTGTGTGTGTGTGTGTGCGCGCGCATGCGTGCGTGCGTGCGTGCGTGTGTGTGTGTGTGTGTGTGATTTGCGTGTCAAAGCTCCACCCCTTACCAGACTCATCTGAGACAATAAAAGATTCAGACTCAGACCAAACACACAACTTCCAGTGAGGGAGGACAGATTGTCTTTCCACAGCTACAGGACAAGAGGGAATACTGACCCAGACTGCTGCTGATTTCCTGTCTTGATCAGAGTGATTGTAGCTTCTCCGAGAGACGTAATGGCTTCGCAGTTGTCTCTTTCAGAAGAGGATTTTTCCTGTCCTGTGTGCTGTGACATCTTTAGAGATCCTGTTGTCCTGTTATGCAGCCACAGCTTCTGTGAATCCTGTCTGCACACATGGTGGAGAGAGAAGCAAGTAAAGGAATGTCCAGTTTGTAAGAGGATATCTTCAATGGATCATCCACCCTGTAACCTGGCTCTGAAGAACTTGTGTGGGGCCTTCAAACAGCAGATACATGATCAGAGAGCTTCAAAACGCCGGAGAACTTCACCAGAGTCTGAGGATCTCTGCAATCTGCATGCTGAGAAACTCAAGTTCTTCTGCATGGAATGTCAGCAGCCAGTGTGTGTTGTGTGTCTTCATTCAGAAAAACACACAAACCACACTTTCAGCCCCATTGATGAAGCTGCACTGAACCACAAGAAGGAAGTCAATGAATCACTGAATCACTTACAGAAGACACTGAAGGCAATTAAGGATGATAGCAGTAAATATGCACAGACAGTAACATACATTAAGCGCCAGGCCCGGTACACAGAGAGTAAGATTAAAGAACAATTTAAAAAACTCCATCAGTTTCTACAAGAGGAAGAAGAGGCTAGAATCACTGCATTGAGAGAGGAAGAGAAGCAGAAGAGTGAATCCATGAAGTGGTTGAATTTCGATCTGAGATATGACATATCAGTCCTTTCAGAAGAAATCGCAGCCATAGAGCTCGAGCTGAGAGCTGAACACAGATCATTCCTACAGAACTACAAGACAACAATGGGAAGAATAGAGTCTGCATCGCACCTCCAGCTGTGGGCGCCCCACTCAGGAGCACTGATAGACGTGGCCAAACACCTGGGCAACCTGACCTTCGGAGTCTGGGACAAGATGAAGGACATTGTCTCCTACACTCCTGTCATTCTGGACCCCAACACTGCCAAACCAGGACACGTCCTGTCTGATGATCTGACCAGTGTGAGAGCTGACAACTCAGAGAGGTCTGGCATGGATGGCTTTGAGGTTCCCGACAATCCAGAAAGGTTTGACTCCTTGGACATTGTCCTGGGTTCAGAGGGCTTTAACTCAGGGACTCACAGCTGGGATGTTGAGGTTGGAGACAGTAAATACTGGTCACTGGGTGTGTTAGCAGAGTCTTTTCAGAGGAAGGGAATTGGAGGGGGTCCATTCTGGAGAATAAGCACAGGTTCACACTCGACGGCCTCCTCACCATGGTCAAAAACAAATCTCTTATGGAAGCAGATTCCTCGTAGGATCAGAGTCCAGCTGGACTGTAACAGAGGAAAACTGTCATTCTCTGATCCTGATACTAACACACACATACACACCTTCACACACACTTTCATTGAGACTCTCTTTCCATTCATTAGCGCTACTTCTACTATGAAGATGTTACCGGGGAAGGTCAATGTCAGAAACATTAATGCTGATGATCATGATGATGATGACTAGATAATATGAAAATGATATGAAGCAATCATTGTTTTATGGTGAGGTTGTGGATTTTCATGATTCCAGCCTAGTTTTTATTTTGTATTTGAACAAAATTTAAATTCATGCATAGTGATTTCTGATAATCATTTCAACATGTTGAGCCTTTATTTTTTGTAGTGCATCAAAATAATGAGAGCATAAAGCCTGTATGTTATGGGCTCTATTGTAAAGTCACCCAATTAAGTCTAATGTCATCCACTTCCCCATAGAAGAAAGAATCACTGTATACCATTTTGCATGAATCTCAAAATGTTTTTTCGAACCATTTAATCTATTAACCTTTGAATTATCTTGTCATGTTACAAAACTGTAAGGAATGATTTATGTTTAATTCAAATAAATGTCTAAATCTTGTGTGATTTGAGTTCAGTATTTCAGTTCTGTTTTTGTTAAAGCACACTATTTGTTTGTAACTCATGCAGTCACTCTCCAAATGGTGACTATATATATACTATAGAAAGCTTATATGAAGCTGTAGCTTCATAGCATGGTAGTGGTTCGATTCTAGGCTAGTCTTATTGCAGAGTGTGTTAATTGTCAAACAATCTTTCACTAAAAATGTGGCCACGGTACTTGATTTCCTGCCACACCGATAGACGATTGTCACATAATTGAAAGGCTGGGAAGGCCAATTTCTTGTCCTCATTGCTTCTCACTATCACGACACTACTCTTTTTTGCATTATAAATGATGTCATGATCATTGCCATAATTTGAGCATACTTTCAATAGCTGCTGTAACCCTCCACTGTATGGACTTAGAACGACCTGGTCATCAGCGTACATAAGGTGATTGATGATAGTTACCTATAAGACAGCCCGTATTGCACTTCAATGGATAGATCATTCATATAAAGATTGAATAAAACAGGAAATAAAAACACCCCTTAATGACGAACACCATTGCTAACAGAAGAATGGGCAGATGTAACATTACCCTTAACCTGCATTTTCTGATTTGTGTACCAAAACACCAGTATATGCACAATGTGCTTAGGTATGCCTCTATCAAGCAGCTTCTGAAACAGTTTGTAATGGTTAATCCTGTCAAAAGCTCGAGAAGCATCAATAAAGCATAGGAAGACAGTGGAATTGCGGCTACTGTAGCTGGCAATCAATTCTTTAAGTGTAAAAATGCATACAGTACGTCTGTGCCGTGTGTTTCTTTTTATCTGCAGTCAAGACAAACATTTCAAGACGTACAAACAAGATTCTTTCCAATACTTTGGAGAGGATTGCTTGCCAGAGCGATAGGTCTATAGTTATCAATTCTGTTTAGTTTACCTGCCTTGTCTTTAAAGACAGGCACTAATTGTACAGAGGTGATTGACTCTGGAAGGACACCATGAACCAACAGACCTGTAAAACACATGGCCAATAGAGGGCACATTTTATTGCTTGCACATTTGAGGTGTTCAGCTGTGATCAATGCCACATGCCTTGTTGTTATCTAGCATCCTAATGGCATCAACCACATCATCAGACCTGATCAGTAGGCTACATTTTCAGATGGGTCAACATGATCTAGGCTACTGCCACAGTGCCACCATTTACACAGTTGAATAGGTTGTAATAGTGTTTTCGCCACACCTCAGCTATCTCAACCGGACCACATGCACCCTCTATGTTAGAAGGTAGGGATGTCTTTCCAAAAGTCATGAAGGTCTTTGCTTTCCAGCTTACTAGCAAGTGAGTCTTCTCTCAAAGTGTTCTCCTTTTGACAGGCCGAACAGCACATACACATTTTGCGTTGGTGAGTTTCTTCTCCTCAAACAATGAACCTTGTCTAGGCCTACTAGAGTCATTCCAGCGTCATTCCGGCCCTGGCCGCCACATGATGCTCAGCCACAAAAACATACTAACCAGGCTAATGTTGTGCACCTTTTTTTCCCCCTTGTTCACAGAACTGCCTACCAGAGGCATTAAGAACATCAACAATGTTGTCATACAGTACATGACACAGAGTTTGATGCCATGATGAGGGTTTTTACAGTTCAAATTAACACAGTGCAGTGCATCCTTTGGCAGGACAATATTATCAAACAGGTTATCAGTTATAGAGGAGTACAGTCAATATCCTCACTGGTTAATTTTGACCAGTCTATCTTCCTTGGATTATTACCAATATCAGTGTTGAGAGGTGGGCACATTGACAACATTAAGATTCATTACGCATATGATCCGAGGTGGCCAGCCCATAACACACCTCTAAGTTGTCTATACAGGGATGAGCATCAGATTTATTGATTTTGTTCCGAGTTCTAAATAAATCATAGATCTGTAAATACAACTACATGAATGATTTGTTTCATCCAAATAAACTTCTGCCACACATTTCTCAAGTAATTTGAGGTCAGTTCTGTTGTAACCAGCATTATGGTTTAAAATAATTAAAATAAATCAGAGGCAGCGGTTAGTAGAAAATGTGTATTTAGATGAAGCAGAACATGTTTGTTTAATATTGACATTTTTTTTTACTCATCCAGTCAGTCTCCAAATGAACAAGAATCATGAAAAAGAGAACGAACCGCATGCAGACAAACCATAGAGAGAAGTGATTTGTCAGCCTTTTGTTTGTAGGGCCCTGTATTCACACAGTGTTTGTGTGAATGCAAATCATTCTCACAAACAACATGACTTTGCTTCAAATGGTAAGCAAGGTCATTAACAAATGAAATGTCTGTGTGGGGGTGTATTGGGGGTCTTTAAAGGGTAAGACCACTTTGGTAGAGGTTTGGGTTGTGTATTTACCTTGCCATGATGTAACTCCAAAGGTGGACAAGAAATGAAAAATAATTGCTCCATTGATTAGAAATTGATAATTCAAAATATGCTCCTCATTGACTTACATTGTACGGTAAAACAGCTCTCAAAGTCACTCTTTTAGCATGTAAACAAACGCAAACAAAGTTGATTCAGACAATATAGAACCTCACCAAACCCAGTACTGTTTTTTTTTTTTATAAAAATGTTAATTTCCTGTTGATTTTGCTATTTTATTAAGAAGAAAACCTGGACTGGATTTGCGGATCCGGATCCGGATCTTCAAATAGTAAAATCAGCAGGAAGTTAATATTTTTATTAAAAAACAAACAGTACTGGGTTTGGTGATGTTCTATACTGTCTGAATCAACTTTGTTCGTGTTCGTTTACGTGCTTAAAGAGTGACTTTGAGAGCTGTTTTACCATACAATATAAGTCAATGAGGAGCAAATTTTGAATTATCAATTTCTAATCAATGGAGCAATTATTTTTCATTTCTTGTCCACCTTTGGAGTTACATAATGGCAAGGTAAATACACAACCCAAACCTCTACCAAAGTGGTCTTACCCTTTAAGTGTTGGTAATTATCTCCACAACAAGCTGCAATGTGTATTACTAGTTTTGTTTTTTGACAGAGGGGCTGTTTTTCTGCTCAGTCTTCTTAATTCTGACAAATAATAATAATAACAAAATCTAAAATAACATGAACCTAGACCACCAAACCAATTTCAATGTGAGATCCTTATAGTTTCACATCACTCAATCCAATTGGGTTTTTTACTAGGATGAGAAAACATTGCCAAAGCAAATATGAAACAAGATTATGATGTATTTGTATGGCAATGTTGTCCTCTTGTCCCTGTACGATGAATAATGCCAAAAATGCCACAGTGAAACAATGCATTGATCACACAGAGCATTTGCTTGAGTTGAGCGATTGGTACAGGAATTGACAATAGATTGTATCTAGTTCAAATGTGCAACGTGCAAATGTCTCTGGCTTATTTAGGCTTGCTTCTGCACCAGGAGACAGTTGAACCACCTCACACTAAGTTCAAACTTAGTCTTAGCCTAGTTATGGCTTAAATGGCTTTTTAAAAGCCATTGTGTGTTTTGTTGAAAGGTCAAACCTCTTGTTTGTTCAGTTAAAGGGGAAAATACATTTTCAGGTCTTTGATCCAATCAGAAAAAGAACCCCATAAAGCTCATTTAAGTATCATTTTCAGTTTTATACTGTTCCAAGTTTGTTTGGTCATTGTGTGTGTGTGTGTGTGTGTGTGTGTGTGTGTGTGTGTGTGTGTGTGTGTGTGTGTGTGTGTGTGTGTGTGTGTGTGTGTGTGTGTGTGTGTGTGTGTGTGTGTGTGTGTGTGTGATTTGCATGTCAAAGCTCCACCCCTTACCAGACTCATCTGAGACAATAAAAGATTCACCTTCAGTTCAGACTCAGACCAAACACGCAACTTCCAGTGAAGGAGGACAGACTGTCTTTCCACAGCTACAGGACAGAAGGGAATACTGACCCAGACTGCTGCTGATTTCCTGTCTTGATCAGAGTAATTGTAGCTTCTCTAAGAGACATAATGGCTTCGCAGTTGTCACCACTGTCTCTTTCAGAAGAGGATTTTTCCTGTCCTGTGTGCCGTGACATCTTTAGAGATCCTGTTGTCCTGTTATGCAGCCACAGCTTCTGTGAATCCTGTCTGCACACATGGTGGAGAGAGAAGCAAATAAAGGAATGTCCAGTTTGTAAGAGGATATCTTCAATGGATCATCCACCCTGTAACCTGGCTCTGAAGAACTTGTGTGGGGCCTTCAAACAGCAGATACATGATCAGAGAGCTTCAAAACGCCAGAGAACTTCATCAGAGTCTGAGGATCTCTGCAATCTGCACGCTGAGAAACTCAAGTTCTTCTGTATGGAATGTCAGCAGCCAGTGTGTGTTGTGTGTCTTCATTCAGAAAAACACACAAACCACACTTTCAGCCCCATTGATGAAGCTGCACTGAACTACAAGAAGGAAGTCAAGGAAACACTGAATCACTTACAGAAGACACTGAAGGCAATTAAGGATGATAGCAGTAAATATGCACAGACAGTAGCATACATTAAGCGCCAGGCCCGGTACACAGAAAGTAAGATTAAAGAACAATTTAAAAAGCTCCATCAGTTTCTACAAGAGGAAGAAGAGGCTAGAATGACTGCATTGAGAGAGGAAGAGAAGCAGAAGAGTGAATCCATGAAGTGGTTGAATTTCGATCTGAGATATGACATATCAGTCCTTTCAGAAGAAATCACAGCCATAGAGCTCGAGCTGAGTGCGGACCACAGATCATTCCTACAGAACTACAAGACAACAATGGAAAGAATAGAGTCCGCATCGCACCTCCAGCTGTGGGCGCCCCACTCAAGAGCACTGATAGACGTGGCCAAACACCTGGGCAACCTGACCTTCGGAGTCTGGGACAAGATGAAGGACATTGTCTCCTACACTCCTGTCATTCTGGACCCCAACACTGCCAAACCAGGACACGTCCTGTCTGATGATCTGACCAGTGTGAGAGCTGACAACTCAGAGATGTCTGGCATGGATGGCTTTGAGGTTCCCGACAATCCAGAAAGGTTTGACTCCTTGGACATTGTCCTGGGTTCAGAGGGCTTTAACTCAGGGACTCACAGCTGGGATGTTGAGGTTGGAGACAGTAAATACTGGTCACTGGGTGTGTTAGCAGAGTCTTTTCAGAGGAAGGGAATTGGAGGGGGTTCATTCTGGAGAATAAGCACAGGTTCACACCCGAAGGCCTCCTCATCATGGTCAAAAACTAATCTCTTATGGAAGCAGATTCCTCGTAGGATCAGAGTCCAGCTAGACTGGAACAGAGGAAAACTGTCATTCTCTGATCCTGATACTAACACACACATACACACCTTCACACACACTTTCATTGAGACTCTCTTTCCATTCATTAGCGCTACTTCTACTATGAAGATGTTACCGGGGAAGGTCAATGTCAGAAACATTGATGCTGATGATCATGATGATGATGACTAGCTAATATGAAAATGATATGAAGCAATCATTGTTTTATGGTGAGGTTGTGGATTTTCATGATTCCAGCCTAGTTTTATTGTAGTGTGGCATGTATCATTTGACTAAAACGGTGTGTAATTATCTTGTATTTGAACAAAATAAAAATTCATGGAAATCATTTTCAACATTTTGAGTGTTTATTTTTTGTAGTGCATCAAAATAATGAGAGCATTTAAAGCCTGTATTGTATGGGCTATATTGTAAAGATACCCAATTAAGTCTAATGGTCATCTACTTCCTAAGATGGAATCACTGTTATCATTTTTGCATGAATTTGATGTTTTCTTGAGCCATTTAATCTATTAACTTTTGAATTATCATGTCATGTTACAAAACTGTAAGGAATGATATGTTTAATTAAAATAAACATCTAAATCTTGTTTGAGTTCAGTATTTCAGTTGTTTCTGTTAAAGCACACTATTTGTTTTCAACTCATGCAGTCACTCTCCAAATTGTGACTCTATAGAAAGCTTATATGAAGCTGTAGCTTCATAGCATGGTAGTGGGTTTTCTCAATTCTAGGCTAGTCTTATTGCAGAGTGTGTTAATTGC
The DNA here is from genome assembly GCF_963454915.1 of Gymnoscopelus microlampas. Classification (NCBI taxonomy): domain Eukaryota; kingdom Metazoa; phylum Chordata; class Actinopteri; order Myctophiformes; family Myctophidae; genus Gymnoscopelus; species Gymnoscopelus microlampas. The sequence continues at coordinate 5,522,031 of NC_139940.1, forward strand.
CATAAAATCTTTCACTGAAACAGTTTTGTAGCTATTTTGTATTTGAAAAAATATATATACACTTTATATTAAGTAGTAAGTAGAATTACTGTACCATTTTGCATGAGTCTAAACAGGTTTTACTGAACCATTTCCTCTATTAACTTTTGAAATATCCTGTCATGCAGCAAAAATAATTAAGCTATATGATTGATTGATACATAAATCATAGATCTGTAAAGAAAACTGCATGAATGATTTGTTTGATCCAAATAAACTGTAATTTGAGGTATTTTTATTCAGTTCTGTTGTAACCAACATTATGGTTTAAATCAGAGGCAGCGGTTTAGAAAATGTGTTTTTAGATAAAGCAGAACATTTTTAGTTTAATATTGATGTTTTTTTTACTCATCCAGTCAGTCTCCAAATTAACAAAAATCACTTATTTTTTGCCAGTGGCAGTGATGGACTACAGAGTGAAAAAGAGAGTGAACAGCATGCAGACAAACAATAGAGAGAAGTGGTTTGCCAGCCTTTTGTTTGTATGGCCCTGTATTCACACAGTGTTTGTGTGAATGCAAATCATTCTCACAAACAACATGACTTTGCTTCAAATGGTAAGCAAGGTCATTAACAAATGAAATGTCTGGGTGGGGGTGTATTGGAGGTCTTTAAAGTGTTGGTAATTATCTCCACAACAAGCTGCAATGTGTATTTTTATTTAGTTTATTGACAGAGGGCTGTTTTTCTGCTCAGTCTTAATTTCTGACAAATAATAATGACAACAAAATCTAAAATAACACGAACCTGGACCACCAAACCAATTTCAATGTGAGATCCTTAGTTTCACATCACTCACTCATACATTCAGTTTCAATTCAATTTGGGCTTTATTGGGACGAGAAACATTGCCAAAGCAAATATGAAACAAGTGAATCAAAACTAAGTATGTAGGCTACTATCAGCATTGCCAGATGTACAATAGGCCTAATTAATGTATTTGTACGACAATTCTGCCCTCTGTACGATGAATAACGCCACAAATGTCAAAATGTGCGATCATTTTGCCATATCACAAAAAAAGTGCACAAATGTACTAAATTCCCTGGCTGCTGATTCGGGATCCGGTTTGGCTTTTAAATAAGTCAGTAAATCTCACACAGATCTGTACTGGGAGGCATTAAAAACAATGGTTGCATCTTACCAGTACCAAGCTTTTATTTGAGTATAAGGTCCAGGAGGTTGCCTGCCTGTGTGTTTTTCTCTCATAGGCGTGTCAAACAAGGTTATGCACAGTCTTACCATAAATACGTTATTTTTGTGAAATTACATATTTACACCTGTGATGTATTCTCTTTGGCTGTGTACGATAGTTTGCTTTACAATACTATAAATGTAAGCCTCCAGGAGTATATTTTTACTGACATTTCCTATCTGCCAACACTGTGCATATTAAAAGGGAATAAAGAGATGTGTAAACAGAGCATTGTCACAATGTAACTTATAAAAACTAGCTTTCAAAACCACAAGAATAGTGCAATTGCTGTTAGAAGTAGTTATAAGTAAGGATAACTTGTTATGAAGCTTTTGAAACAAATAGCAATATTGGTATTGGTATAAACCTTTGAGACAAATGGCAGCAACTGCTTCAAATGTATTTAAAATAATTAATAGCAACATTTAAATACACTCTTTTTTATTTGAATAATGATGAGTGGGTATCATCCTAATTCTTGTCTGCATGTATTATTTGGTGTTGTCTGTTGGAATGCAGAGAATGGATTTAAAGAGTTCTGCAGAGTCTGGATTTGGTACATTTGGCGTTTATCCCATTGGTGGAAAAATTCCAGTTCACAGCTCAGGACCAACGGCGAGTCTCAGGAACACTGATAGACGTGGCCAAACACCTGGGCAACCTGACCTTCACAGTGTGGGCCACGATGAAGGACATCGTCTCCTACAGTGCTGTTATTCTGGACCCCAACACTGCGGCAGTGCAGGGCTTCCTGTCAGATGATCTCACGGCTGTGAATGAGTCGTCTGACTGGCCATTCATGCAGATTCCTGAGAACCCAGAGAGGATGAGCGAGTTTGACTCGGTACTGGGTTCTGAGGGTTTTAACTCAGGGTATCACAGCTGGGATGTTAATGTTGGAGAAGATGGAGACTGGCGCTGGGCACTGGGTTTGTTAGAGTCTTTTCAGGAGCAGGGACGTGGAAACGGTACATTTTGGGGAATATGCTCAGGGTTAGGTTCATACTTATTGGCCAGATACACACAGGGGTCAACCACTGATCTCAGATGGAAGCATATTCCCCGGACAATAAGAGTCCAGCTGGACTGGAACAGAGGAAAGCTGTCATTCTCTGATCTTGATACTAACACATACATACACACTTACACACACACTTCACTGAGACACTCTTTCCATTAATTTACGCTGAAAATACTCTGAGGATGTTAGCAGGGAAGGCCCATGTGACTCTGGAAAAGTGATGTTTATGATGATCATGATGAAGCCATCTTTGTTGTATAGCATGGTAGTTAGTGTTCACAATTGTAGCCAGGTCGTATTGTAGAGTGTGTTGGCATGCAATCTTTGACAAAAACTGTTGTCTAGCTATTTTGTATTTGAGAAAATAATTCAAAAAATAATGACAAATGCTCAATTTCAGAATTCTAACTGTTTTTGTTTTTAGTTTTAAGTGCATCAAATGATGAGAGCATCAAAGGAACATTAGCATGTATTTTGTAAAGATGCCCAATTATGTCTAATTGGTCATCTACTCTAATTCTACACAGCTTCTTCATAAAGTATAGAATCATGTGTGTGTGTGTGTGTGTGTGTGTGTGTGTGTGTGTGTGTGTGTGTGTGTGTGTGTGTGTGTGCGTGCGTGCGTGCGTGCGTGCGTGCGTGCGTGCGTGCGTGTGCGTGTGTGTGTGTGTGTGTGAGATTTGCATGTCAAAGCTCCACCCCCTTACCAGACTCATCTGAGACAATAAAAGATTCAGACTCAGACCAAACACACACATCTTCCAGTGAGGGAGGACAGATTGTCTTTCCACAGCTACAGGACAGGAGGGAATACTGACCCAGACTGCTGCTGATTTCCTGTCTTGATCAGAGTGATTGTAGCTTCTCTGAGAGACGTAATGGCTTCACAGTTGTCTCTTTCAGAAGAGGATTTTTCCTGTCCTGTGTGCCGTGACATCTTTAGAGATCCTGTTGTCCTGTTATGCAGCCACAGCTTCTGTGAATCCTGTCTGCACACATGGTGGAGAGAGAAGCAAGTAAAGGAATGTCCAGTTTGTAAGAGTATATCTTCAATGGATCATCCACCCTGTAACCTGGCTCTGAAGAACTTGTGTGAGGCCTTCAAACAGCAGATACATGATCAGAGAGCTTCAAAACGCCGGAGAACTTTATCAGAGTCTGGGGATCTCTGCAATCTGCACGCTGAGAAACTCAAGTTCTTCTGCATGGAATGTCAGCAGCCAGTTTGTGCTGTGTGTCTTGATTCAGACAAACACACAAACCACACTTTCAGCCCCATTGATGAAGCTGCACTGAACCACAAGAAGAAAGTCCAGGAATCATTGAAGCCTTTACAGGAGAAACTGAAGGCAATGAAGGATGATATCAGTAAAAATGCATACATAGCATACATTAAGCTCCAGGCCCGGTACACAGAGAGTAAGATTAAAGAACAATTTAAAAAGCTCCATCAGTTTCTACAAGAGGAAGAAGAGGCTAGAATCACTGCACTGAGAGAGGAAGAGGAGAGGAAGAGTGAATCTATTAAGTGTTTCATTAACTATGAACTTGACTGTGACATAACAGTCCTTTCAGAAGAAATCGCAGACATTGAGCATGACCTGAGAGCTGAACACAGATCATTCCTACAGAACTACAAGACAACAATGGAAAAAATAGAGTACGCATCGGATATCGACATGCGCAAGCCCAGCTCCGGAGCACTGATAGACGTGGCCAAACACCTGGGCAACCTGACCTTCGGAGTCTGGGACAAGATGAAGGATATTGTCTCCTACACTCCTGTCATTCTGGACCCCAACACTGCCAAACCAGGACACGTCCTGTCTGATGATCTGACCAGTGTGAGCATTGAAATGCAGTGGCTTCCAGACAACTCAGAGAGGTCTGGCATCGATGGCTTTGAGGTTCCCGACAATCCAGAAAGGTTTGACTGCTTGGACATTGTCCTGGGTTCTGAGGGCTTTAACTCAGGGGCTCACAGCTGGGATGTTGAGGTTGGAGACAGTAAATACTGGTCACTGGGTGTGTTAGCAGAGTCTTTTCAGAGGAAGGGAAATGGAGGGGGTCCATTCTGGAGAATAAGCACAGGTTCATACTCAATGGCCTCCTCACCATGGTCAAAAACGAATCTCTTATGGAAGCAGATTCCTCGTAGGATCAGAGTCCAGCTGGACTGGAACAGAGGAAAACTGTCATTCTCTGATCCTGATACTAACACACACATACACACATTCACACACACTTTCACTGAGAAGCTCTTTCCATTCATTAGCTCTACTTCTACTATGAAGATGTTACCAGAGAAGGTCAATGTCAGAAACATTGATGCTGATGATCATGATGATGATGACTAGATAATACAAAAAAATATGAAGCAATCATTGTTTTATGGTGAGGTAGTGGACTTTCATGATTCCAGCCTAGTTTTATTGTAGTGTGACATGTAACATTTGACTAAAATGGTTGTGTAGTTATCTTGTATTTGAACAAAATTTGAATTCATGCGTAGTGACTTCTGATAATCATTTCAACCTTTTGAGGCTTTATTTTTTGTAGTGCATCAAAATAATCAGAGCATAAAGCCTGTATTTTATGGGCTCTATTGTAAAGACACTCAATTAAGTCTAATGGTCATCTACTTCCTAAGATAGAATCACTGTTACCATTTTGCATGAATCTCAAAATGTTTTCTTGAGCCATTTAATCTATTAACTTTTGAATTATCTTGTCATGTTACAAAACTGTAAGGAATGATATATGTTTAATTCAAATAAACGTCTATATCTTTCGTGATTTGAGTTCAGTATTTCAGTTCTGTTTCTGTTAAAGCACACTATTTGTTTGTAACTCATGCAGTCAGCAGTCTCCAAATTGTGACGCTATAGAAAGCTTATATGGCATAGCATAGTAGTGGGTTTTTTCGATTCTAGGCTAGTCTTATTGCAGAGTGTGTTAATTGGCAAACAATCTTTCACTAAAACTGGTGTGTAGTATCCAGTCAGTCTCCAAATGAACAAGAATCACCTTTTTTTTGCCAGTGGCAGTGATGGACCAGAGAATGAAAAAGAGAAATAAAACGACATGCAGACAAACTATATAGAGAGAAGTGGTTTGCCAGCCTTTTGTTTGTATGGCCCTGTATTCACAGTTCACACAGTGTTTGTGTGAATGCAAATCATTCTCACAAACAACATGACTTTGCTTCAAATGGTAAGCAAGGTCATTAACAAATAAAATGTCTGGGTGGGGGTGTATAGGAGGTCTTTAAGTGTTTGTAATTATCTCCACAACAAGCTGCGATGTATATATATATATTTTTGTATTGACAGGGGGGGGCTGTTTTACTGCTCAGTCTTCTTAACCCTGACAAATAATAACAAAATCTAAAATAACATGAATTAAGACCACCAAACCAATTTCAATGTGAGATCCCTAGTTTCACATCACTCACTCATACATTCAGTTTCAATTCAATTCAATTGGGCTTTATTGGGATGAGAAAAGCAACATATCAAATACCAAAGCGAATCAAAACTATGTACAATCATTATTGCCAGATGTACAATATTTAATGTATTTGTATGACAATTCTGCCCTCTGTACGATGAATAACGCCAAAAATGCCAAAATGTGCGATCATTTTGCCATATCACAAAAAGGTGCACGAATTTACTAAATTCCCTGGCTGCTGATTTGGGATCCGGTTTGGCTATTAAATAAGTCAGTAAATCTGACACAGATCTGTACTGGGAGGCATTAAAACAATGTTATCTTACCAGTACCAAGCTTTTATTTGAGTATAAGGTCCAGGAGGTTGCCTGCATGTGTGTTTTTCTCTCATAGACGTGTCAAACAAGGTTATTTCTTACCATAAATATGTTATTTTTTGTGAAATTACATATTTACACCCGTGATGTATTCTTTTTGGCTGTGTACGATAGTTCACTTTACAATAATATAAATGTAAGCCTCCAGGAGTATATTTTAACTGACATTTCCTATCTGCCAAGTGCCAACACTGTGCATAATTAAAAGGGAATAAAGAGATGTGTAAACAGAGCATTGTCACATTGCAACTTAGAAAAACTAGCTTTCAAAACCATAAGAATAGTGCAATTGCTGTTAGAAGTAGTTATAACTAAGGATAACTTGTTATGAAGCTTTTGAAACAAATAGCAATATTGGTATTGGTATAAACCTTTGAGACAAATGGCAGCAACCTCTTCAAATGTATTTCAAATAATTGATAGCTAATTTGAAATGCACTCTTTTTAGCGGTGCCAGCCACTCTACATTTGACCGTGTCTGGATGTTATGTCCGAGCACGAGAAGTGAGCGCGACCTCCTCATGACCTCACCAGCTGTACACACACACACACACACACACACACACACACACACACACACACACACACACACACACACACACACACACACACACACACACACACACACACACACACACACACACACACACACACAATTCAATTCAATGGGCTTTATTGGCATGAGAAAACATACGTTTACATTGCCAAAGCAGATAGCACAATACAACAATACAGTACAATCAAAACAAAAAATATGTACATTTGAAAGTCAGAATCTTCCATAGATCAATTTCTATGTATCAAGATCACTGGGTGCAGGTATAGTGCAGGAATATACCCAATGATTACCCACACACACACACACATTGAATGTACAGCTCAAACAGAAAACAGTATATAAGGCACCGCTTCCTTCACGCAGGGTGTGATTTTTTTATTTGAATAATGAGTGGGTATCATCCTAATTCTTCTCTGCGTGTATTATTTGGTGTTGTCTGTTGGATGCAGAGAATGGATTTAAAGAGTTCTGCAGAGTCTGGATTTGGTGCATTTGGTGTTTATCCCATTGGTGGAAAGATTCCAGTTCACAGCTCAGGACCAACGGCGAGTCTCAGGAACACTGATAGACGTGGCCAAACACCTGGGCAACCTGACCTTCAGAGTGTGGGACAAGATGAAGGACATCGTCTCCTACAGTGCTGTTATTCTGGACCCCAACACTGCGGCAGTGCTGGGCTTCCTGTCAGATGATCTGACGGCTGTGAATGAGTCGTCTGATTGGCCATTCATGCAGATTCCTGAGAAGTTGAACCCAGAGAGGATGAGCGAGTTTGACTCGGTACTGGGTTCTGAGGGCTTTAACTCAGGGTATCACAGCTGGGATGGTAATGTTGGAGAAGATGTAGACTGGGGCTGGGCACTGGGTTTGTTAGAGTCTTTTCAGGGGCAGGGATGTGGAGACGGTACATTTTGGGGAATATGCTCAGGGCTAGGTTCATACTTATTATTGGCCATGGCCAGATACACACAGGGGTCAACCACTGATCTCAGATGGAAGCATATTCCCCGGACGATCAGAGTTCAGCTGAACTGGAACAGAGGAAAGCTGTCATTCTCTGATCTTGATACTAACACATACATACATACACACACACACATTTTCACTGAGACAATCTTTCCATTAATTTATGCTGAAAATGCTACCAGGGATGTTACCAGGGAAGGCCCATGTAACTCTGGAAAAGTGATGTTTATGATGATCGTGTTGAAGCCATCTTTGTTTTATAGCATGGTAGTTGTTTTTCACAATTCTAGCCAAGTCATATTGTAGAGTGTGTTGGCATGCAAGCTCTGATAAAGACTTGTAGCGATCGGCTATCGCACACACACACACACACACACACACACACACACACACACACACACACACACACACACACACACACACACACACACACACACACACACACACACACACACACACACACACACACACACACACACACACCACTGCGTTTATCCACACCCACGAGCCATACACAGATGGTGACGTGCAGTCTCCGTCACACCCCCACGTTACTCACGTTTTATGAATGGACTCGCCAAGATGGCGGCGCCCCGTGTCAGTTGCTGTGCAACAGTGAAGCAGAGCAGACGTTCCTGTAAACCACCCGCGACCGCGTGCAAAAGTCCGCGTTGTCCGTCGTTGTCCAAACAAACCGTCCGGATCCTTGTGGAGGACATAACCCCCAAGCCGTTAATCCTTGGGAGTTTTCCGTGCCGTGCAGTTGTTTACTAGCAGCGGAGCAGCCAGCTGGGCTAACCGGAAAAAGCGGAGTGGATTCCTGGACCTGCCCCTCTCACGCACACGCACACACACGCACGCACGCACACACACACACACACACACACACACACACACACACACACACACACACACACACGGTACACTGGTTGCCCCATTTATTTGTTCACCACGGTAAAGGCCGTGGAGCAGTTTCTTTTGTTTTTGTTTTTGTTATTTTGTTTTGGGGAACCAAGGTTTCTATATATTTGAGGATTGTCTCAAATATATAGGAAGGAACAGTGGGTTGAGAATTGTCTATTGAGAAGTGACTGTCTATTGAACTGACGTTATACTGTGGTATTGGACAAACTGTGGACTGGATTTCGGGTGTGGGCTGGAGTTGAGGGCTGGAGTTTATTCATAATACAAAGTCAAACTGAGTTATTATGTGTCTGTGTGTTTCATTCTATTGTTTTTTTTTACTTTTAAGGTGTTCTTTTGTGGGTATCCATCCCTGGTTATAGGTTTTAAGGTTCATTTGGTTAAAGTGTGCGCTTAACTGTGTAAGGTTGGTTTGTTTTAAAAGCGTTTTTTGTCCAAGCTGGACTTAATTCGTGTTAGGCTTTGACCTAACTGGCACCCCAAACATAAACTACAAGCTAAACCGGGAATATGCTCAGGGCTAGGTTCATACTTATTATTGGCCAGATACACACAGGGGTCAACCACTGATCTCAGATGGAAGCATATTCCCCGGACGATCAGAGTCCAGCTGAACTGGAACAGAGGAAAGCTGTCATTCTCTAATCTTGATACTAACACATACATACATACACACACACTTTCACTGAGACAATCTTTCCATTAATTTATGCTGAAAATGCTACCAGGGATGTTACCAGGGAAGGCCCATGTAACTCTGGAAAAGTGATGTTTATGATGATCGTGTTGAAGCCATCTTTGTTTTATAGCATGGTAGTTGTTTTTCACAATTCTAGCCAAGTCATATTGTAGAGTGTGTTGGCATGCAAGCTTTGACAAAGACTGGTGTCTAGCTATTTTGTATTTGAGAAAATAATTCCAAAAATAATGACAAACACTCAATTTCAGAATTCTTAGTGTTTTTTTGTTTTGTTTTTAGTGCATCAAATGATGAGAGCATGAAAGAAACATTTGCATGTATTTTGTAAAGATGCCCAATTAAATCTAATGGGTCATCTACTCTAATTCTACACAGCTTCTTCATAAAGTATAGAATCACTGTACGTGTGTGTGTGTGTGTGTGTGTGTGTGTGTGTGTGTGTGTGTGTGTTGCATGTCATAGCTCCACCCCCTTACGAGACTCATCTGAGGCAATAAAAGATTCTCCTTCAGTTAGTTCAGAGTCAGACCAAACACACAACTTCCAGTGAGGGAGGACAGACTGTCTTTTCCACAGCCACATGTAACAAGGTTACAATTATAGTTTTATTTTCATGGTTGAAAGTCCACCAACTAACTATTGAATGGTCTTTCGTTTACTACTTTCAGTCAATGTTTATTTTTCTTTACAACTGTTGATACATAGTACTGTCTCTTTAAGATTTCACTGCAGTCGAGAGTCAATGACGTCACAGCTGCGCGCCTCTCAGTTCATGCTGGATTCATTGAGAGGGGGTATGCTGTTTGTTTACTCCGTCAGAGTTGACGTTTTTATTTCGTTTTGTAAGCACTGTTATGGTGCACCTGCAACAGTATGCAACTAGAAATTATGCTAGTATGCTTGTGAATATGCAGATGTGTCTTATGGTTGAATATAAAGTCTGTAAATACACTTTTGCAACGTTTATAGGAGACATGTGTTTCCCAATGTTACAGGGTTCCTTGTGTGCTGCTGAACCCTGTGTACAGTATATGGAGGACTGCATACTCACAGTGTTGTGTGTTTGTTTTGTGATTGTACAGGTATGTTCATTCTGTTTTTGTTATGTATCTGCATTTTGTATTTGGTATGCTGGAACTGGTGTGTGGTTAATTGTATTGAGAATGCACTTTTTCTGTTAATAATAATGAGCTATTGTATACAGTGTATTAGATACAAAGTGTATATTAGGCAGTTCATGCTGGATTCATTGAGAGGAGGGTTCCTGGTGTGCTGCTGAACCCTGTGTACAGTATATGGAGGACTGCATACTCACAGTGTTGTGTGTTTGTTTTGTGATTGTACAGGACTGTACGATGCCACTTCACTTCTACCAGTAAACAGCAACCAGCAACACGTGTGTCCGAGTCCCTTCTTCTCCACAAACCACAGAACACAACGCAGAGGCTATCAGGGGTTAACGGATGTGCAGCCAGCCAGTTAGACTGACAGAGCCAAACACACCCGTTACACACAGGAGGGAATACTGACCCAGACTGCTGCTGACTCTGTCAGATGAATGGACTTTAACAAGAACCAGGATTCACTGTGAAAGAAAGTCAACTTCAGGGAACATTGTATCTGGAGCAGGGACAGTTACCACCACTGACTGGTTCATTTCCGGTCTTGATCAGAGTGATTGTAGCTTCTCTGAGAGACGTAATGGCTTCACAGTTGTCTCTTTCAGAAGAGGATTTGTCCTGTCCTGTGTGCCGTGACATCTTTAGAGATCCTGTTGTCCTGTTATGCAGCCACAGCTTCTGTGAATCCTGTCTGCACACATGGTGGAGAGAGAAGCAAATAAAGGAATGTCCAGTTTGTAAGAGTATATCTTCAATGGATCATCCACCCTGTAACCTGGCTCTGAAGAACTTGTGTGGGGCCTTCAAACAGCAGATACATGATCAGAGAGCTTCAAAACGCCAGAGAACTTCATCAGAGTCTGGGGATCTCTGCAATATGCACGCTGAGAAACTCGAGCTCTTCTGTATGGAATGTCAGCAGCCAGTGTGTGCTGTGTGTCTTGATTCAGACAAACACAACCACCACTTTTTCAGCCCTATTGATAAAGCTGCACTGGCCTACAAGAAGAAAGTCCAGGAATCATTGAAGCCTTTACAGGAGAAACTGAAGGCAATGAAGGATGATATCAGTAAAAATGCATACATAGCATACATTAAGCTCCAGGCCCGGTACACAGAGAGAAAGATTAAAGAACAATTTAAAAAGCTCCATCAGTTTCTACAAGAGGAAGAAGAGGCTAGAATCACTGCACTGAGAGAGGAAGAGAAGCAGAAGAGTGAATCTATTAAGTGTTTCATTAACTATGACATTGACTGTGACATAACAGTCCTTTCAAAAGAAATCGCAGACATAGAGCATGAGCTGAGAGCTGAACACAGATCATTCCTACAGAACTACAAGACAACAATGGAAAGAATAGAGTACGCATCGGACATCGACCTGCGCAAGCCCAGCTCAGGAGCACTGATAGACGTGGCCAAACACCTGGGCAACCTGTCCTTCAGAGTCTGGGACAAGATGAAGGACATTGTCTCCTACACTCCTGTCATTCTGGACCCCAACACTGCCAAACCAGGACACGTCCTGTCTGATGATCTGACCAGTGCGAGCATTGAAATGCAGTGGCTTCCTGACAACTCAGAGAGGTCTGGCATCTCTGGCTTTGAGGTTCCTGACAATCCAGAAAGGTTTGACTGCTTGGACATTGTCCTGGGTTCAGAGGGCTTTAACTCAGGGGCTCACAGCTGGGATGTTGAGGTTGGAGACAGTAAATACTGGTCACTGGGTGTGTTAGCAGAGTCTTTTCAGAGGAAGGGAATTGGAGGGGGTCCATTCTGGAGAATAAGCACAGGTTCATCCTCACTGGCCTCCTCACCAGAGTCAAACACTACACTCATATGGAAGCAGATTCCTAGTAGGATCAGAGTCCAGCTGGACTGGAACAGAGGAAAACTGTCATTCTCTGATCCTGATACTAACACACACATACACACCTTCACACACACTTTCACTGAGAAGCTCTTTCCATTCATTAGCGCTACTTCTATGAAGGTGTTACCAGAGAAGGTCAATGTCAGAAACATTAATGCTGATGATGATGATGACTAGATAATATGAAATTGATATGAAGCAATCATTGTTTTATGGTGAGGTTGTGGATTTTCATGATTCCAGCCTAGTTTTATTGTAGTGTGGCATGTATCATTTGACTAAAACGGTGTGTAATTATCTTGTATTTGAACAAAATAAAAAATCATGAATATCATTTTCAACATTTTGAGTGTTTATTTTTTGTAGTGCATCAAAATAATGAGAGTATTCAAAGCCTGTATTGTACGGGCTATATTGTAAAGATACCCAATTAAGTCTAATGGTCATCTACTTCCTAAGATAGAATTACTGTTACCATTTTGCATGAATTTGATGCTTTTTTTTAGCCATTTAATCTATTCACTTTTGAATTATCTTGTCATGTTACAAAACTATAAGGAATGATATGTTTAATTAAAATAAACATCAAAATCTTGTTTGAGTTCAGTATTTCAGTTGTGTTTCTGTTAAAGCACACTATGTGTTATTAACAAACTCATGCAGTCACTCCAAATTGTGACTATAGAAAGCTTATATGAAGCTGTAGCTTCATAGCATGGTAATGGTAGTGGGTTTTCTCAATTCTAGGCTAGTCTTATTGCATAGTGTGTTAATTGGCATAAAATCTTTCACTGAAACTGTTGTGTAGCTATTTTGTATTTGAAAAAATATATATACAATGTATATATAAGTAGAATCACTGTACCATTGTGCATGAGTCTCAACAGGTTTTACTGAACCATTTCATCTATTAACTTTTGAAATATCCTGTCATGCAGCAAAAATAATTAAGCTATATGATTGATTCATAAATCATAGATCTGTAAAGAAAACTGCATGAATGATTTGTTTGATCCAAATAAACTGTAATTTGAGGTATTCTTACTCAGTTCTGTTGTAACCAACATTATGGTTTAAATCAGAGGCAGCGGTTTAGAAAATGTGTGTTTAGATAAAGCAGAACATTTTTAGTTTAATATTGACAGTTTTTTTTTTACTCATCCAGTCAGTCTCCAAATGAACAAAAATCACTTCTTTTTTGCCAGTGGCAGTGATGGACTACAGAGTGAAAAAGAGAGTGAACAGCATGCAGACAAACTATAGAGAGAAGTGGTTTGCCAGCCTTTTGTTTGTATGGCCCTGTATTCACACAGTGTTTTGTGAATGCAAATCATTCTCACAAACAACATGACTTTGCTTCAAATGGTAAGGAAGGTCATTAACAAATGAAATGTCTGGGTGGGGGTGTATTGGAGGTCTTTAAGTGTTGGTAATTATCTCCACAACAAGCTGCAATGTGTATTTTTATTTTGTTTTTTGACATGGGGCTGTTTTACTGCTCAGTCTTCTTAACCCTGACAAATAATAATAACAAAATCTAAAATAACATGAACCAAGACCACCAAACCAATTTCAATGTGAGATCCTTATAGTTTCACATCACTCACTCATACATTCAGTTTCAATTCAATTCAATTGGGCTTTATTGGGATGAGAAAAGCAACATATCAAATACCAAATACCAAAGCGAATCAAAACTATGTACAATCATTATTGCCAGATGTACAATAATGAATGTATTTGTATGACAATTTTGCCCTCTGTACGATAATAATGCCAAAAATGCCAAAATGTGCGATCATTTTGCCATATCACAAAAAGGTGCGCGAATTTACTAAATTCCCTGGCTGCTGATTTGGGATCCGGTTTGGCTTTTAAATAAGTCAGTAAATCTGACCCAGATCTGTACTGGGAGGCATTAAAAACAATGTTATCTTACCAGTACCAAGCTTTTATTTGAGTATAAGGTCCAGGAGGTTGCCTGCTTGTGTGTTTTTCTCTCATAGCCGTGTCACACAAGGTTATTTCTTACCATAAATATGTTATTTTTTTGTGAAATTACATATTTACACCTGTGATGTATTATTTTTGGCTGTGTACGATAGTTTGCTTTACAATACTATAAATGTAAGCCTCCAGGAGTATATTTTAACTGTCATTTCCTTTCTGCCAACACTGTGCATAATTAAAAGGGAATAAAGAGAAACAGAGCATTGTCACATTGCAACTTAGAAAAACTATCTTTCAAAACCATAAGAATAGTGCAATTGCTGTTAGAAGTAGTTATAACTAAGGATAACTTGTTATGAAGCTTTTGAAACAAATAGCAATATTGGTATTGGTATAAACCTTTGAGACAAATGGCAGCAACCTCTTCAAATGTATTTCAAATAATTGATAGCTAATTTGAAATGCACTCTTTTTAGCGGTGCCAGCCACTCTACATTTGACCGTGTCTGGATGTTATGTCCGAGCACGAGAAGTGAGCGCGACCTCCTCATGACCTCACCAGCTGTACACACACACACACACACACACACACACACACACACACACAATTCAATTCAATTCAAAGGGCTTTATTGGCATGAGAAAACATACGTTTACATTGCCAAAGCAAAAAGCACAATACAACAATACAGCAATACAATCAAAACAAAAAATGTACATTTGAAAGTCAGAATCTTCAATAGATCAATTTCTATGTACCAAGATCACTGGGTGCAGGTATAGTGCAGGAATATACACAATGATTAGTCACACACACACAGGCCAGGGAGCCTAACCAGTAAGACTCCCTAATCGGGAGATAAGCGACCGTAGGTCACATTTTATAGGGGAAAGGAGGGATTGTTTGTGGGGGGCAAGCCCCCGATTTACGGCATTTTATGTGAGCTGCAGTGGCAGGGGGTCCTCCACTGGGGGCGCCACCACTTTTGCATCCGTTCTGGAGCACCAGGAGTGGGTGGTCCCCGGGAATGCCCCGTGAGCAGCCCCGTTGGGGTGGTCATTTGGTAATTTGTCCACATGTGCTCATTTTTTACACTTGGGGGTCCCCGAGGCAGCTGGGGGTCCCTGGAGCTCCGGGGGTCCTTGGAGGGTGTAGTTTGGCAGGTAAGGAGTGTGTGTGCAAAATGTGGCATGGATCGGGGCAATGGGTGCGGAGATATGAGCAGGGCAAAAGTGTGACGTGTGTGACGGAGTGACGGAGTGACGGACGGACACCTGGAGCAGCTTTCTGTAGTAAGTGCGACCTACGGTCGCAATAAAATCCTGCACCCGCCCACCCCCCACTTGCTTAAGTCAACAACTCCCCCTCTCCCTCTCCCTATCTTCATCTAGGGTTAGGATCTCAGACCCCCCCCCCCCCCCACACACACACACACACGATTCAATTCAATTCAAAGGGCTTTATTGGCATGAGAAAACATACGTTTACATTGCCAAAGCAGATAGCACAATACAACAATACAGTACAATCAAAACAAAAAATATGTACATTTGAAAGTCAGAATCTTCCATAGATCAATTTCTATGTATCAAGATCACTGGGTGCAGGTATAGTGCAGGAATATACCCAATGATTACCCACACACACACACACATTGAATGTACAGCTCAAACAGAAAACAGTATATAAGGCACCGCTTCCTTCACACAGGGTGTGATTTTTTATTTGAATAATGAGTGGGTATCATCCTAATTCTTCTCTGCGTGTATTATTTGGTGTTGTCTGTTGGATGCAGAGAATGGATTTAAAGAGTTCTGCAGAGTCTGGATTTGGTGCATTTGGTGTTTATCCCATTGGTGGAAAGATTCCAGTTCACAGCTCAGGACCAACGGCGAGTCTCAGGAACACTGATAGACGTGGCCAAACACCTGGGCAACCTGACCTTCAGAGTGTGGGCCACGATGAAGGACATCGTCTCCTACAGTGCTGTTATTCTGGACCCCAACACTGCGGCAGTGCCGGGCTTCCTGTCAGATGATCTGACGGCTGTGAATGAGTCGTCTGATTGGCCATTCATGCAGATTCCTGAGAACCCAGAGAGGTTGAGAGAGTTTGACTCGGTACTGGGTTCTGAGGGCTTTAACTCAGGGTATCACAGCTGGGATGTTGATGTTGGAGAAGATGGAGACTGGGGCTGGGCACTGGGTTTGTTAGAGTCTTTTCAGGAGCATGGACGTGGAGACGGTACATTGTGTGGAATATGCTCAGGCCTAAGTTAATATTTATTGGCCAGATACACACAGGGGTCAACCACTGCTCTCAGATGGAAGCATATTCCCCGGACGATCAGAGTTCAGCTGGACTGGAACAGAGGAAAGCTGTCATTCTCTGATCTTGATACTAGTAACACATACCTACACACTTACACATACACTTTCACTGAGACACTCTTTCCATTAATTTACGCTGAAAATACTCTGAGGATGTTACCAGGGAAGGCCCGTGTAACTCTGGAAAAGGGATATTTATGATGATCATGATGAAGCCATCTTTGTTTTATAGCATGGTAGTTGGTTTTCACAATTCTAGCCAAGTCGTATTGTAGATACTTAGTGTTCTTGGTGTTTTTGTTTTGTTTTTAGTGCATCAAATGATGAGAGCATAAAAGGAACATTTGCATGTATTTTGTAAAGATGCTCAATTAAGTCTAATTGGTCTTCTACTCTAATTCTACACAGCTTCTTCATAAAGTATAGAATCACTGTACGTGTGTGTGTGTGTGTGTGTGTGTGTGTGTGTGTGTGTGTGTGTGTGTGTGTGTGTGTGTGTGTGTGTGTGTGTGTGTGTGTGTGTGTGTGTGTGTGTGTGTGTTTTGCATGTCATAGCTCCACCCCCTTACCAGACTGATCTGAGACAATAAAAGAGTGAGGGAAGACAGACTGTCTTTAATTCCACAGCTACAGGAGGGAATGCTGATCCAGACTGCTGCTGACTCTGTCAGATGAATGGACTTTAACAAGAACCAGGATTCACTGTGAAAGAAAGTCAACTTCAGGGAACATTTCATCGGGAAAAGGGACAGTTACCACCACTGACTGGTTGATTTCTTCTCTGAGAGACGTAATGGCTTCACAGTTGTCTCTTTCAGAAGAGGATTTTTCCTGTCCTGTGTGCCGTGACATCTTTAGAGATCCTGTTGTCCTGTTATGCAGCCACAGCTTCTGTGAATCCTGTCTGCACACACGGTGGAGAGAGAAGCAAATAAAGGAATGTCCAGTTTGTAAGAGGATATCTTCAATGGATCATCCACCCTGTAACCTGGCTCTGAAGAACTTATTTGAAGCCTTCAAACAGGAGATACATGATCAGAGAGCTTCAAAACGCCAGAGAACTTCATCAGAGTCTGGGGATCTCTGCAATCTGCACACTGAGAAACTCGAGCTCTTCTGTATGGAATGTCAGCAGCCAGTGTGTTCTGTGTGTCTTGATTCAGACAGACACAACCACCACTTGTTCAGCCCCATTGATAAAGCTGCACTGACCTACAAGAAGAAAGTCCAGGCATCACTGAAGCGTTTACAGGAGACACTGAAGGCAATGAAGGAAGATCTCAGTAAAAATGCATACATAGCATACATTAAGCGCCAGGCCGGGTACACAGAGAGTAAGATTAAAGAACAATTTAAAAAGCTCCATCAGTTTCTACAAGAGGAAGAAGAGGCTAGAATCACTGCACTGAGAAAGGAAGAGGAGTGGAAGAGTGAATATATTAAGTGTTTCATTAACTATGACATTGACTATGATATATCAGTCCTTTCAGAAGAAATCACAGACATAGAGCATGAGCTGAGAGCTGAACACAGATCATTCCTACAGAACTACAAGACAACAATGGAAAGAATAGAGTACGCATCGGACATTGACCTGCGCAAGCCCAGCTCAGGAGCACTGATAGACGTGGCCAAACACCTGGGCAACCTGACCTTCGGAGTCTGGGACAAGATGAAGGACATTGTCTCCTACACTCCTGTCATTCTGGACCCCAACACTGCCAAACCAGGACACGTCCTGTCTGATGACCTGACCAGTGCGAGCATTGAAATGCAGTGGATTCCAGACAACTCAGAGAGGTCTGGCATCTCTGGCTTTGAGGTTCCTGACAATCCAGAAAGGTTTGACTCCTTGGACATTGTCCTGGGTTCAGAGGGCTTTAACTCAGGGACTCACAGCTGGGATGTTGAGGTTGGAGACAGTAAATACTGGTCACTGGGTGTGTTAGCAGAGTCTTTTCAGAGGAAGGGAATTGGAGGGGGTCCATTCTGGAGAATAAACTCTGGTGCATACTCGACGGCCTCCTCACCAGGGTCAAAAACGAATCTCTTATGGAAGCAGATTCCTCGTAGGATCAGAGTCCAGCTGGACTGGAACAGAGGAAAACTGTCATTCTCTGATCCTGATACTAACACACACATACACACCTTCACACACACTTTCACTGAGAAGCTCTTTCCATTCATTAGCGCTACTTCTACTATGAAGATGTTACCGGGGAAGGTCAATGTCAGAAACATTGATGCTAATGATCATGATGATGATGACTAGATAATACGAAAATTATATGAAACAATCATTGTTTTATGGTGAGGTTGTGGATTTTCATGATTCCAGCCTAGTTTTATTGTAGTGTGGCATGTATCATTTGACTAAAACGGTGTGTAGTTATCTTGTATTTGAACAAAATTTGAATTCATGCGTAGTGACTTCTGATAATCATTTTCAACATCTTGAGGCTTTATTTTTTGTAGCGCATCAAAATGATGAGAGCATAAAGCCTGTATTTTATGGCCTCTATTGTAAAGACACCCAATTAAGTCTAATGGTCTAATGGTCATGAATCTCAAAATGTTTTCTTGCGCCATTTAATCTATTAACTTTTGAATTATCTTGTCATGTTACAAAACTGTAAGGAATGATATATGTTTAATTCAAATAAATGTCTATATCTCTCGTGATTTGAATTCAGTATTTCAGTTGTGTTTCTGTTAAACCACACTTGTTTTTAACTCATGCAGTCAATCTCCAAATTGTGACTCTATAGAAAGCTTATATGAAGCTGTAGGTTCATAGCATGGTAGTGGGTTTTCTCGATTCTAGGCTAGTCTTATTGCAGAGTGTGTTAATTGGCATAAAATCTTTCACTAAAACTGGTGCGTAGCTATTTTGTATTTGAATATATATATATAAAATGTATATTAAATGTAGAATCACTGTACCATTTTGCGTCTTGAGTCTCACCATTTAATTAACTAATTAAATATCCTGTCATGCAACAAAATAATTAAGCAATATATGATTGATTATATGATTGATTGAGTTCTAAATAAATTATAGACCTGTAAAGAAAACTGCATGAATGATTTGTTTCATCCAAATAAACGTCTGCCACACATCTCTCATGTCATTTGAGTTCAGTTCTGTTGTAACCAACATTATGGTTTAAAATAGTTCCAATAAATCAGAGGCAGTTGTTAGTAGAAAATGTGTACTTAGATTAAGCAGAACATTATTTAGTTTAGTTTAATATTGATGCTTTTTAAAAACTCATCCAGTCAGTCTCCAGATTAACAAAAAACACCCTTTTTTGCCAGTGTAGCAGTGATGGACCAGAGAGTGAAAAAGAGAGTGAACAGCATGCAGACAAACTATAGAGAGAAGTGTTGTTCAGCCTTTTGTTTGTATGGCCCTGTATTCACACAGTGTTTGTGTGAATGCAAATCATTCTCACATTAACAAATGAAATGTCTGGGTGGGGGTGTATTGGAGGTCTTTAAGTGTTGGTAAGTATCTCCACAACAAGCTGCAATGTGTATTTTGATAGACAGGCTGAGGGGGCATCTCTGTAGGTGAGGGCTTTGTTATGGAGCGTATGCGGGTCACTTTCCTTTAGGTGATTATAACATTTAAATGCACTCTTTTTCATTTTAATAATGAGTGGTTATCATCCAAATTATTTTTGGATGATAACTCCAAATGCAGAGTGCATGCAGAGTCTGGATTTGGTACATTTGATGTTTATTCCCATTTTTCAAGTTCTTTGTTGTCAAGTCGACCCCAGAAAATTGCCTCTATAATGGAGTATACATTTTTTGTCAGGTTTTGATTTGGAGGTCTAGCTTGTTGTTTCCTTTGATGGAATAGAAAGCCCTCTTGCCTTGTTTCTCAGGGTGTTCACATCTTTGTTGCTGCTGTTCCATTGTGTTGAAGTCAATGAAGGTGCTTCTTCACATCAAAACCACAATGGGTCTACTGCTTGTATGTTATCCTCAGGATAGACACTGTATTTTAATGTTTTTTTCTTCTTCTTTTTGTCTTAACTAAACTACACAAAGCTGACGAACCAGTATAGGACCTCAACTCTAAAGAACCATACAGGGGATCAATAGATTCTTTGTATGACAGTGGTGCTATATAACACCTCAACCACCACAAAGAACCACCATTTATATGTGTGTAGGCTGAAGTAAGGCCCCAGAAATTGTGGAAATACAAATAGATTTTGCTATATTTTGTGTTTGTATGATTTTGCTAGGCGTTGCTTAAGAAAAGAGCATATACCGTGGGTAATGATGAAGTACAGTATATACATTTAAAGGTGGTGTAAGTGATATTAAAGCTCTTGTTTGTTTAGTAACAGGGGTCTTTCTCTGTATGTCTCTCCAGCTCTTTAATGAACTGAAAATTCATTTTCCTGTCAGGACAACAATTCCAATAAAGAGAGAGAGCCCCACCAAAGATAATTCATCGGCTTCAATGTTATAGTGTTCCAGTTCAAAGTTTGTCTGGCAAATGTTTGTTTTGTTTGATCACTTCACATTTCACTTATTTATCCTGTATCCTGTAATAAGAGTTGGTATCCACACACCTCTGTTAGATTCAGGCTGAATGTGTGTGTGTGTGTGTGTGTGTGAGGGGGGGGGGGGGGGGGGGGGGGGGTTTGCATGTCAAAGCTCCGCCCCTTACCAAACTCGTCTGAGACAATAAAAGATTCACCTTCAGTTCAGAGTCAGACCAGACACTCTAGTTTCAGTGAGAGTGAGGGAGGGAAGAATGTCTTTCCACAGCACAACTACAAGAAGGGATACAGAGTTACTGACCCAAACTGCTGCTGCTTTGCTGATTGGACTTTAACAAGAACCAGGATTCGCTGTGAAAGTCAACTTCAGGGAACATTGTATCCGGAGCAGAGTATGTTACCACCGCTGACTGGCTGATTTCATGTGCTGATCAGATTGATTGTAGCTTCACTGAGAGACATAATGGATTCACAGCAGTCGTCCCTTTCAGAAGAGAATTTTTCCTGCCCTGTGTGTCGCGACATCTTTAAAGATCCTGTTGTCCTGTTATGCAGCCACAGCTTCTGTAGAACTTGTCTGCACACATGGTGGAGAGAGAAGCAAAAAAAGCCATGTCCAGTTTGTAAGAGGATATCCTCAATGGATCATCCACCCTGTAACCTGGCTCTGAAGAACTTGTGTGAGGCCTTCATACAGGAGAGACGTCAGAGAGCTTCAAAACGTCAGAGAACTTCATCAGGCCCAGGGTCTGAGGTTGACTGCAACCTGCATGCTGAGAAACTCAAGCTCTTCTGCCTGGAATGTCAACAGCCAGTGTGCGTTGTGTGTCTTCATTCAGACAAACACAACAACCACAGTTTCAGACCCATCGATGAAGTTGCACTGGACCACAAGAAGGAAGTCAAGGAATCACTGAAGCCTTTGCAGAAGAAACTGAAGGCATTTAATGATGTTAGGAATAAATGTGTGCAAACAGCAGAATACATCAGGTTCCAGGCCCGGCACACAAAGTGTAGAATTAAGGAGCAGTTTCAAAAGCTCCATCAGTTTCTACAAGAGGAAGAGGAGGCTAGTATCACTGCACTGAAGGAGGAAGAGGAGTGGAAGTGTCAGTTGATGAAGGAGAAGATCGAGGGTCTGAACAGAGACGTATCAGCCCTCTCACACACCATCGCAGACATAGAGGAGGAGCTGAAAGCTGAACACATCTCCTTCCTAAAGAACTACAAGACAACAATGGGAAGAGTCCAGTTCACACCGCAGGACCCACAGCTGGTCTCAGGAGTACTGATAGACGTGGCCAAACATCTGGGCAACCTGACCTTCAGAGTCTGGGACAAGATGAAGGACATTGTCTCCTACACTCCTGTCATTCTGGACCCCAACACTGCCAAGCCAGGACACGTCCTGTCTGATGATCTGACCGGTGTGAGAGCTGAGATGCGGTGGCTTCCTGACAACCCAGAGAGGTTTGACCACTTGCACATTGTCCTGGGTTCAGAGGGCTTTAACTCAGGGGCTCACAGCTGGGATGTTGAGGTTGGAGACAGTAAACACTGGTCACTGGGTGTGTTAGCAGAGTCTTTTCAGAGGAAGGGAAGCAGTGGAGGTCCATACTGGAGAATAAGCGCAGGTTCGTCCTCACTGGCCTCCTCACCAGAGTCAAACACTACACTCTCATGGAAGCAGATTCCTCGTAGGATCAGAGTCCAGCTGGACTGGAGCAGAGGAAAACTGTCATTCTCTGATCCTGATACTGACACACACATACACACCTTCACACACACTTTCACTGAGACTCTCTTTCCATTCATTAGCGCTACTTCTACTATGAAGATGTTACCAGGGAAGGTCAAAGTGTGGAACAATGATGTTGATGATGACTAGACTATAGAAAATGTATAGAAAATGTATATGACACATTCATTGTTTTGTAGTGAGGTAGTGGATTTTCATGATTCTAGCCTAGTTTTATTGTAGTGTGTTGGCATGTAACATTTTACTAAAACCGGTGTGTAGTTATTTTGGATTTGATTTTCTTTTTTATATATAAATAGACAATTTTCACCATTTTGAGTGTTTGTTTTTTGGAGTGCATCAAACTGATGAGAACATGGGAGAGAACAAGGAAGATTAGCATGTTTTTCATGGGCTCTATTGTAAATACGCTGTAATTAGTCACCTACTTCCTCATAAAATATAATCACTATCATTTTTGCATGAATCTAAGGTACTCTTGAACCATTTCATCTATTAACCTCTGAAATATCTTGTCCTGTTATGAAGCAATACGATTGATATTATAGAGCTGTAAAGAAATCGGTAGTGATGGAATTATGTTTAATTCAAATAAACGTGTGTGATTTGAGTTCAGTTGTTCAGTTCTGTCAAAGCAAAACACTATTAGTTGTTTTGTTTTGTTTTCTCTTTTTCTCATCCAGTCTCCAAACTGTGACTATATACTATAGAAAGATTATTAATAAAAATAACAATACATACGTTGCTTTACAGAGCAGATATAAAAACAACTTTATTCAAAATAAATAGTTAAAAAGATTATAACTATAAAAGAAAGGTAAACAACAAAAGGGAGGGGCAGGGGTTGGGGTTTTGTGTGGGGAATGCGAGTCTGAAAAGGTGGGTTTTGGGTGTGGTTTTAAACATGGTGAGGGTGGGGGCTCTGATGTGAGTTCCACAGTGTGGGGGCAGCCACCGAGAAGGCCCTGTCCCCCCAGGTTTGTTTATTTGTCCTGAGGGTGTCCAGGAGGTTGGCATTACCCGACCTGAGGGAGCGAGAGGGGGCGTGTCGTTTGATGAGTTCAGAGAGGTAGCGGGGCCTGGTTGTTGAGGGCTTTGTATAGTGATTAGTTAATTATATGAAGCCATTGTTTCATAGCATGGTAGTGGGTTTTCACGATTCTTTTTTGTCTGTGGAAGTGATGGACCAGAGTGTGTGTGTGTGGGTGTTAAATCTGTTTAATTTATTTTTATTTAATTAATCTGGTCCAACCCAGTTACACAGTAAAATCCACATAGTTAATGTATTACGTGAGTGTACAAATACAGGCCTACTGTTTGGTTCCACTTGTTGAGAACATATGGTTGATAAACACTGCTTTAATGTGTATCCACAGGAAGTATATACTCTGTATTTTATTTATTGTTGTGGAACGTTTAAAAGCTCTTGTTGGTTCATTAATGGGGCGTCAGTCCAGCTCTTTTAGTAAACAGAACATATATTGTCAGGTCAGGATACACATTTTATCCAATTAGGAGGGAATCCCACAAAGAACATTTAATCACTTTCAATTGCATTGTGTTCCACTTCCAGTTTCAGCTTGTAGATCCTTGAAATGAAAAGGTTTGAGAATCACTACATTAGCTAACATTGACTCAGTTAGGTTTGGTTAATGTTTTAATGTTTTTGGAGAAGAAAAATAAAAAAAAATAGTTTGTGTATGACAATGTGAACATTAAGGACACACTCACAAACAGTTGCAGGTGCATTTCTTTAATATACAAATCACAGAACCACTAAAAACAGAAACATTGCAGAATGACGCCATGTAGAGTGTGACATCATGATGTAGAGCAGGACTGCACCATTTATTTAAAGCAACAGAAGAACATTGTGATTTTTATCTTTCACCATGGAACCATTTTCACAAACATACCTGTCATGGCAAGGTAAAGACAGCTGCAGCTGATGCATTTAAATCTGCAATGCAATCCATAGAGATCCAGTTTAGATCCTGTGGTCTTGTTGGAAGACTACTGGTTGACGAGGCTTTGAGGAGAAGCTGACGCTACAGGTGAGCTTAAGGGCTCTGTCAGGAAGGGTGAGGATTTTGTGGCCAACGTGTAGTAGATAGGCTATGTATCTATATAGTCCACAGCATTCAATATTCAGTTATCTAAAGCCCTATTCGCACGGGACTAGTATTATTACAAATAACCTGAGGGTCCCCAGATAATGCTAGTCCCGTGCGAATAGGGCTTAGAATGGCATCTAGGGACACCCTAGACTCTCAGTTTCCTCTATAGAAGCTGAAAACGCAATTTATCCTCTTCCCAAACGGGCATTCGGTGTTAGCTCAACAGTACAAACTTCAGTGCTTGTGTGGAGTACCCGGGTTCGATTCCCGGCGGGTAGGACATTAAAGTTACGGGATTGCAGATTGAATGAATCTGTTTGATTTAGGTGTGCCAAAGATTGAGCTTTGAGAACAGTCCAGTAGTATTGTCAATGCTGTCTGGTACACCTAAAAACCAACGTACCCCACTTGGATATGCTAAATTTCCTCCTCATTCTACGGGGGTTAACCACTATACATTTCATCGTACAGCGAATAAGGAAACTAGCCAACCTACAAGCTCACGTGTCACAACGTGATTTATTGTAGGTTGGCTATTTTCGCTGTTGTTTTAAATATTCTGAAATAAATTTATTTTTGCCTATAACATTGTATACAATGTGTGTACAAATGGAACCAAATGGACCACCACCGGTATTGTGATAGTAAAAGAGACGTGAAGTCCACATAACCAGCTCTGACAGTGTAGATAAAACCGGTTTCCGGAAACCGGTTCCTCAATGTTGAACCCGGAACCCCCAGTCATTACATCACCTGGTGGTTTATCAAACCTATGACAATGGTGCAGCCCACGTCTAACATCATCATGTAGAGTCTTTACATCATCACACACTCTATAGGCAGGGCAAAGCAGTGGCGGACATTTTCTGGTTCCACTGAAAAAAAAAGCCAATGCATTTTTCCATAGAGATTTCCAAAAATATTTATATAAATTATTTTAAGCCTAGAATCAAGCCATCCAGAGTCCTGGTGAAACATGACCATACAACATTTTATTCAGTGAAAAAAGTGTTTTGAATATTTAATTATATGATACACTATATTTAACTCTCTCACTGCCAGACTTATTTCTGGCTGCGTGCACCCACTGCCAGCGATTTTTCGATTTTCTTACCTTTTCAAGTAGTCACGAGGTCGTTCTTGGCAGCCAGGGCGCTATGACGATGTCTCGTTATAAGTCGTTCTTGGCAGTAAGAGAGTTAATAAATACCCTTTGTTTTATGTTTTTTGTTCAGGTTTTTTCACATAATCAAATGTTTTATGATCATGATTCACCAGGACCCTGGATGGCTTGATTCTAGGCTTAAAATAATTGATATAAATATTTTTGGAAATGTCTATGGGAAAATGCATTGTCTTTTTCTGAGTGGAACCAGAAAATGGCCGCCACATTCTATGCCCTATTCCTTTTCACTTTCTTTACATCTGTGTTTCATCTCTAAACTGTCCCAGAGCAACGTTATGGTTCGAGGTCGCTCAGGTTGTTGGTTATATATAAGTGCATTGCTCAAGGACACGTCGGAACTGTCTCTCCGTGTTCCTCCGTTAGGCACCTCCTCTCCGTCGTTCCCTCTCCATCTACTCCCGTCTTCATCTCCTCCGTTTCGTCCCCATCTTCTCCCATTGTCACCTCCTCTTCGTCCGTTTTCCTCTTCGCCTCCTCCGCTGTTGGCTCTTCGCCCGTCCTCGTCTTTGCCTCCTCCTCTCTTCTCTCCTGTTCTGGCTCCTTCCTCTCCTCCCTTAGCTCCTCCTCTCCTCCCTTGGCGTCCTCCTGCTCCTCCTCCTCGTCGTCCTCCATCTCCTCCAGTTCATCGGTGGACTCCTCCCCCTCCTCCACAGCCTCTCCTTCCACCAGCGCCTCCCAGAGGCTGTGGAGGAGCTGCGCCTGGACCTCCTCAGGGTTCTGGATCTCCTCCTGGCTTCCTTCTCCTAAGGGCAGGAAAATATTAACTACATTAAATCATTACAGAAAATAACTAACTATTTACTGACTATAAATTCTTTTACTAAATTAAACTAATTGCAGAAACTAAAACACAAAAATGACTAAATTAATTTAATTTCTGTTTGGCTTTTAGATTCCACAGGGCAGACATGACAATAATGATTTAATAAATGTATTCTTTCAACGTTTCTTTTTTTTTGTTTTTAAAGATATTTTTGGGTATTTTTTTTTGCCTTTATTGATAGGAAAGTAGACTGACAGGAAACAGGGACAGAGATGGGGGGGAGCCACGCAGCAAAGGTTGTTGGGATCGGGAGCAAGGATTATCATCCTTGGTGCCCAGGCGGTTACGCCAACCGTCCGGGCCTTTCAACGTTTTTTAAAAGTAGTGGAAATAGCGGATCTCCAAGCTCACAACGCGTCGCATCGCGACGCGTTGTGAGCTTGGAGATCTGCTATTTCCAAAATGTTTGCAAATGGAAAATATTCAACAACAAAAAAAAATGCATACAGAATTAATGGAAATGATTCTGACGATTATGCAAAAACTACTTTCATGGACAGGTGGACTATGTGATAACAGTGAGGGTCCTGTACCTCCTCCAGGGAGGATGCCAGCCAGCTGGAAGCTTCTCTTCATGAGGTGTGTGTGGTGGGCCAGGCGGCCCAGGGCCTCTCCCAGACAGTCTACCAGCAGATGAGACACGCTGAACTCCAGGTGCTCTGCGGACGCCACGTCCTGCAGGGTTAGATAAGAGGGGCCGAGGTTCATTGAAAACAATCCATTTAATCAATTATAAAAGATAATCCATATGCGGAAATAGCAGACCTATAAGCTTGTGAGCTTGTAGGTGTAAAATCAGGCTCAAGTGGTTAATCACACTAATTGATGTAGTTGACTAAGAAATGAAACTTGCTTTTTCGGTTATTCAAGAATAAAAAGTAATCCATAGAATAATCGCTGAGAAAATACTCAAATAAATAAATTGACAAATTACCAGATATCAGGTTAAATTAGGTAAAATGTTCCAGGATAAAATACGGGGAAAAAAATCCATGGATGTATTTCTATTGTGGTCCCCTTACAAGCAACAGAATTGTTTTTAATAATATTTTTTTGCCAAAACTAACAAATAACACTCACCCCAAATATATAGGGGGGGGGGGGGGTTCCAGGGGGTCCCCAGCAAAATGTGTTAATATGGCATCACAATAGTTTTAACCACTTTCACCTTTCATACTTTGGCTATTCAAAAATTGTGAAAATTAGTGCAAACCTTTGAATATATATATATTTTTTGAGCAAACATTTGTAACTCAAATCTTCGCTTCTGGGGGGGTCCCTGGAACAAAATATTTGAGAAGGGGGTCCGCAGCCAAATACATATCATTTTAGGTGGTCCTTGACATGAAAACGTTTGAGAACCACTAGCCCCTATGTTAAGTAAACGCCTCACCTGCAGGGGTTCGGCCATGGCGGTTAAAGAGTTAAGTAAACGCCTCACCTGCAGGGGTTCGGCCATGGCGCGGGCCCAGCGGTGGAGCAGGTAGCGCTGCAGCACGGGGCGGAGGCAGGCGTCCAGCGGGTGGAGGCGGTGGTTGCACCCGGCGGGCACGACGGCCGGCAGCGTGGCCGAGGCCGCCAGGGCGCACAGGAACATCTGGGACAGGTGCTCGCGGTGGCCGTCCACCACCAGCAGGTTCTTCCTGGGGCTGCGGGGGCCCAGGCCCAGGGAGTCCAGGTGCCGGCGCCACACGCCGCCGCTCCACAGGTCCATGCCGTCCTCCACGGTGAAGGCCACAGGCCGGGCCTCGATGAGGAGGGACTCGGACGCGGGCCACGACCGATGGCTCCTCAGCAGCACCAGACCTGCCGGTGTGCAGGGGAGCGTGTGACGGTTTAGTCTTAACTAATCTATTGAATTCCTTATTTAACCCGTTAAGACCTGAGGCCGATTCTACAAATGCCTGTTTGCCGATTTTTTCGTAGTTCAAAATTATGCAAAATTTTTCAAACACTTTCAAGATTTTTCAAAAAAAATCAAAAATACCAGATGTACAAGCTCACAGCACGGCACGAAGTGACACGATGTGAGCATAGGCGATTTTTGCCTCTGCCACCAGGGGGGGCAAAGAAAATATATAAACATATACGTTTTAATATATGCAACATAAATGTTTAATATAGTATGTGACATATACGAAATTGGCCGCCTGCATATATGTACATATATATCCATATATGTGGACATAGAAGAGACATATACTTGCCATATATATATATATCCATCCCCTACCATGGAGCACGACCGTAGATTCCTACTACACTATACACACACTATCTTAACATTCTTATACCATTATATACTGTGTACACATTATTGTTGTACTATATTATATTATCATATACTATCTTACACTATTATATTTGCTACTATTGTTATTGTTACTACTTGTGTCTCTTTCTGTCTCTCATCTGTCTCTCCCTCTCTCTCTCTTCTTTCCCCCCGACACGGTCGAGGCAGAAGGCCGCCACCCTAGAGCCTAGGGTCTGCCTGACGTTTCTTCCAGTTAAGAGGGAGTTTTTCGTTGCCACTGTCGCAAAATTGCTTGCTCAGGGTGGGACTGTCGGGTCTCTTCTCTACATGTAAAGTGTCTTGAGACAACTTGTTGTGATTTGGCACTTTAATAAAATTGAATTGAATTGAATTACCTGGCAGCACGGTGCCGTCAGACAACGCGGTCAGGTAGACGGTCAGCAGAGGACACCCGGAGCCCCACAGCTTCAGAGCCTCCACCCGCTGGGCCACCGTGCAGCTCTCGTGCAGGAGGTTGAAGTCCACGAACACGCACAGCTCGTCCATGGCCGCCACGGCGCCGGCGGGCAGCCGGCTGGCCAGGATCTGTCTCCGGGTGAAGTCGCGGAAGCGCCGCGTCCGCTCCTCCAGGGACGGGGGCAGCACGCGGCTCAGCGTGGGCCTCCTGCCGGGCCTCCGCAGGCCCAGACCATGCTGCAGAGCAGACAGGGGTTCAAGACAGTGTTAATTTCGTCGACTAAAACTATCAGTGGCGTGCACAGACATTTTGAGGGGCAGGTGCTCAAGTAAATTATACTTTTTTTTGTTTACTTGGTCTGCTCTTTTTTCCCTCTACACCTATACCTCTTTGCCAAAAATAGCTGATCTACAAGCCCAGAACGCCTCGCAGCGCGAGGCGTTGTGGGCTTGTAGATCAGCTATTTTTGGCTAAAGTTCTCCTCAGAAAAGGGATGCTAGGTTTCGAGTGGTTATGGTAAAAAGAAAAATCATATCACAAAAAGATTTGGCAGACCCCCTGTAGTAACTCTGAGGACCCCCTAGGGGTCCCGGACCCCCTGTTGAAGACCCCTGCTGTAAACTGGGAAAAAAAGGGCACTTCTGGTCAAGAGGGCAAAGGGCAGGTGCTCTAGCACCACCTAGAGTCTATCTGTGCACGTCCCTGGATTTCGTCGACTAAAACTATGACGAAAAAATGTTCGTCGACTACATTTTTTCAGTGATGAAAACTAAATAAAAGCTAAATAAAAACTAAGCTATGATGACTAAAACTAAGACTAAATATATTGACAATGTCAACAAATATAAACTAGACTAAAATGTTAGAGAGGGACTAGTGGAGAAGAGATCCAGTAGAACTAAAAGACATTTTATGTTTGGTTGTGCTCGGGTGTTGCACTCTGAGATCTGAAGACGTTGTGAGCTTGTAGATCGGCTATTTTCAGCATGCAACCAAGTGTAAAATCAGCCATTACGACGCCATCAAGGCACCGCCAAAATACATTTTTAGTCGACTAAATCAACTGTAGATTTAGTCGACTATAATTTCATGATATTTAGTCGACTAAAAGTAGACAAAAACGGAAACATTTCAGATGACTAAAATATGACTAAAACTAAATGGAATTTTATTCAAAATACTATGACTAAAACTAAATCAAAATCTGTTGTCAAAATCAATAAAAAGTTAGAGCCCCCCAAACTAGTGCTCTATTTTCCTAAACACAATTATGTAACATTATGATGTTTAGGTCAGTGGTTCATAAACCTTTTCATGTCAAGGAACCCCAAAATGATATGCATTTGGCCGAGGACCCCCACGTCAAAATATTTCGTTCCAGGGACCCCCCAGAAGCAAAGATTTGAGTTGCAAATGTTACAAAATATATATATTCAAAGATTTGCCCAAATCTTCACGTTTTTTTTTCAAAAATAGCAGATCTACAAGCTCATAGCGCGGCACTCGGTGCCGCGCTATGAGCTTGTAGATCTGCTATTTCTGAATAGCCAAAGTATAAAAGGTTAAAGTTTTTGTTAGGAAAAAAAGAGCCCCCCCAAACTAGTGCTCTATTATTTCCTAAACACACTATGTAAAATTATGACGTTTAGGTAATAATTCTAAACCTATGTTCCTGCTGAAATTGCAGACTGAGGATTTAACCGTGAACATGTATTCTATTGCTAGTTTGACCAATTCTAATCATCTTTAATCTGTTTATATTTCATCACAGCTTTCATACAGCTGCTTCACACAAAAGGAAAAATGGAATTTATTTCTAAATCCTAACATCCTTTTTTGAAAATACTTATGTTGTTTCTTGCTGTATCTTGCGTTCCTTTTTCTACCCCTGCATTTTTGACGAGACATGCTATTTTTAACGTCCTATAATAAGCGGACAGGGGGGTCGCGATGACATTTCTTTATTTTCTGCGGAAGCACAGTGAAAGCCCCTGTGATTACCAACCATCAGGGTATCGATCATACTGGAGATAAATATTCTGTGACTACTTGAAAAGGTAAGAAAATCTAAAAAAAAATCGCTGGCAGCGGGTGCACACAGCCAGAAATAAGTCTGGCAGTGAAAGAGTTAAAAGTAGGTTACACAGATGCGTTTCCCGGTTTCAATGGGTTAAACGTAAACGGTGCAAAGAAAGTATCAGTATCACCGTGTATGTATTTATACCTGCAGCATGAAGCCCAGCGCCCAGTCGTAGGAGATCCGGAAGGAGCTGCCGAAGCTGCCCTTCTTCCTCAGCACCGTGGCCTTCTGGAACAGGCTGCTCTCTGTGATGGGGGCCTGCTGCTCCCACATGGCCAGCACCCACTCCAACATGTCCACCTCCCCCTCAGACAGGGAGGCCTGCTTCTCCTGCTGCTGCTTCTCCTGCTGCTTCTGCTCACCGCTCTCCTGTTTCAGCTGCTTCCTCCGCTCCTTCAGCCAGGCCAGGATCATCTGTGGCTGTGTGAGGAGATAACAATGTTATTATTATTATCATTATACCAGTATCAGTCTACCTCACATGCGGCCCCCACCTTCACTTAATGCGACCCGCAGGTTATTATTGGAATACTGATATATTATTTCTTTCAGCTGTTACAATTCCAAACATGACCCGCTTTAATTACTTATAGGCTACATATTAGTAGCTTAATGAGTTAATTACTTATAAGCTACATATTAGTAGCTTAATGACTAGTATTAAAATGATATTCTCTTTTTTATGTCCAATGCATTTGTATTTAAGTTCATAAAGTTAATATAAGTATAACTAAATGCATTTGAAATTAAATAACAATGTTACTTTTCAGGATTCCAATTCAAAAATAGCAAAAATAGCAGATCTACAAGCTCAAAACGTGTCGCACTGTGACGCGTTTTGAGCTTGCAGATCTGCTACTTTCGGTACTTTTGTGTGACATAGAATGGCGAAGTAAGGCATTCGTTTTTGAAAAAAATGCCCGACATGATATGTAATGTGGCCCCCTGGAGTGAGTGTGGATATAGTGGCCCTCTCCATCATCAAAGTTGCATCACCCCTGGTCTTATGTGGATTATGCGGTCGACACGTGCTGACATTTTGCACCTTAGTACCATGTACAACGCACTGATTTTTGTCTTTTTATTGAGTTTTTTTTTAGCACCTTAACTAATGTCCATATGCTCACGCACCTTTATACCTTATCTCAGGTACTATGCGTAAATAAGTAGATAACTTACGGATAAAAAACAAACAAACTCTATTTGCAGAACTAACTGAAATCATATAGAAATGTCCTTATTTTTTTGTCTTTGTCGATATGCCATGTAAGCCTAATATTTAGGGTGATTATGAAATCTTATATTCCAATATTTGTTTTGCTGTACTAGTTTTAAGCCCCTTTGTTAAATACTGCTCTACTTCCTGAGCCACTGCCAGCTTGTAGACTACCTCAAATTACAAAGAAAACTGAAACTAACACTAAAACTAATAAAAACAAAACTAAAACTAAACCTTTACGACTAGCAAACCCGCTCTTTAAAAACAAATGAAAACTAAAATTAAATTGGAGCTAAAATATCCAAACAAAATAAAAACAAAAAGT
This sequence comes from Gymnoscopelus microlampas, assembly GCF_963454915.1. Classification (NCBI taxonomy): domain Eukaryota; kingdom Metazoa; phylum Chordata; class Actinopteri; order Myctophiformes; family Myctophidae; genus Gymnoscopelus; species Gymnoscopelus microlampas. The sequence continues at coordinate 5,555,283 of NC_139940.1, forward strand.
GCCTAAACTCTACTAATAAGTGTTGATTTTGACAGCACATTTTGATTTAGTTTTAGTCAAAGTCTTTTGAATAAAAATCCATTTAGTTTTAGTCATATTTTAGTCTGAAATGTTTACATTTTTGTCTAGTTTTAGTTGACTAAATATCTTAAGATTTTAGTCGACTAAATCTACAGTTGATTTAGTCGACTATAATGTATTTTGGCGGTGCCTTGATGGCGCCATAATGGCTGATTTGCTGCGACGCGTTGTGAGCTTGTAGATCGGCTATTTTCAGAGCGCAAAACCCGAGCGCAACCAATCATAAAATGACTTGTCTTTTAGTTCTACTCCACTCGTCCCTCCCTAACATTCTAGTCTAGTTCTTATTTAGTTTTAGTCATCATAGCTTAGTTTTTAGTCCGTTTTAATTTAGTTTTCGTCAGTGAAAAAAGGTAGTCGACGAATATTTTTCGTCATAGTTTTAGTCGACGAAATCAACTCTACTAACCTGGGTGTTGAAGTCGGTGGAGGCCTGGCGCAGGCCGCCACACAGCGCCAACAGACAGATCCTCAGCTGGCGGGCGGACAGGGCGTCCTCCCTGAGCGGCGGAGGAGGAGACGACGACGGAGGTTCGTCGTATTCTCCTCCCTCTACGTCCGCTCTGAACTCCTCCGTCATGTCATGGTGGTCCACGGCCGCCGGGAGGAACCCCGGGATGTAGTCCCTTAGCTCCTCCTCCATCTTCTCCTCCTCCTCCTCCTCGTCTCCCGACGAGTCGATCTCCTCGATGGGAGCCATGGCCTCGTCGATTTCGTCGATGGGCGTGCTGTCGTCCAGCTCCGCCTTCCCGACGCCGAAGCAGTGCAACATGTCCCCTGGTATGTGCTCTGTGGAGAACTCCACCTGTCCACTGAGAGGGAACGTGATACAAACGGTGTTGATTTTGTCGACTAAAACTAGATAAAAAACAAATAAAAAATAAGCTATGATGACTAAAACTAAGACTAAAACTAAATATACTGAGAATTTCGTCAACAAATAAAAACTAGACTAAAATGTTAGTGAGGGACTAGTGGAGAAGAGATCCAGTAGAACTAAAAGATAAGTCATTTTATGTTTGGTTGCTCCGATGTTGCGCTCTGAAATAGCAGATCTACAAGCTCACACGACGCGTTGTGAGCTTGTAGATCTGCTATTTTCAGCATGCAACCAAGTGTAAAATCAGCCATTACGACGCCATCAAGGCACCGCCGAAATACATTTTAGTCGACTAAATCAACTGTAGATTTAGCCGACTATGATCTTATGATATTTAGTCAACTAAACTAGACTAACAGTAAAACATTTCAGATGACTAAAATATGACTAAAACTAAATGGAAATTGATTCAAAAGACTATGACTAAAACTGAAATTTGCTGTCAAAATCAACACTAGATACAAAGGAGATACGATCAAAACACCCGAATGTATGTACAATTACAACATTGACATGGACATTCTGCATAATGAGTACTCTCTACTTTTGGTACTTTAAGTACATTTTGATACCAATCATGTTGTACTTTCACTCAAGTACATTTTGTATTCTGGACTTGAGTGTGTGTGTGTGTGTGTGTGTGTGTGTGTGTGTGTGTGTGTGTGTGTGTGTGTGTGTGTGTGTGTGTGTGTGTGTGTGTGTGTGTGTGAGAGAGCACATACGTGCTGCTATCCCAATGTAGGTCTAAATATTGGAACCTGTCAGATACTGAATAGCTTTGAAAAGTTTACCTTATTTTGTCCTTGACAAATCCTATCTTTGTTGACCCTGTTGAAGACAGAAGGCAGCTTAGTTTAAAGGAGTAGTTCACCCAAAAAACGGCATATTTTCTACCAATTACTCACCCCATGAAGCCTTGAATTCATGGAGATTTCTTTTGTTTTTGTCGTATTCCTGAGCCAACTCAAATTATTGGCTCAGGAATGCGACAAAAACGAAAAAATCTCCATGAATTCAAGGCTTCATGGCAGTGTTGATTTCGTCGACTAAAACTATGACGAAAAATGTTGGTCGACTACCTTTTTTCACTGACAAAAACGAAATAAAAACGAAATAAAAATTAAGCTATGATGACTAAATATACTGACAATTTCGTCAACAAATAAAAACTACACTAAAATGTTTGGGAGGGACTCGAGAAGTAGAACTAAGACAAGTGATTTTATTCTTTGTTTGCCCTCTGGTGTTGCACTCTGAAGTGTAAAATAAGCCATTACGACGGCATCAAGGCACCGACAAAATACATTTTAGTCGACTAAATCAACAGTAGATTTAGTCGACTATAATCTTATGATAATTAGTCAACTAAAACTAGACATAAACAAACATTTCAGAACATCTATTTCAGATGACTAAAATATGACTAAAACTAAATGGAATTTTATTCAAAAGACTACTAAATAAAGAATTGCTGTAAAAATCAACACTGCTTCATGGGGTGTGCAATTGATAGAAAATAAGTATTTTTTTGGTGGTGAATTACTCCTTTTATACAGAAATTCCAAATGCTCTGCTGGTGCATCAGTAAAATAAAAACAATACACTTATAATATTCAGTGAGAGAAACATGAACGTACAGACCTTGTGTGAGCGGCGAGAGGCCATGGAACTCCCAGAAGCAGTGGCCCTGCTTACAGAGGTTGATCTGACACACGCCACAGCCGTACACGCTCTCACGCCGGATGTTCTTCTTCATGCAGTTCTTACAGCGTCTGGAGCTGAAGCTGACCTTCAAATACATTATTTAAAACAACAGATACATTTTAACCCATTCAATCCGGGAACGTGTCTGTGTCATTTTTAGATTTCTTTGAGCTATTCAAAAAATAGCAGATCTACAAGCTTGTAGATCTGCTATTTGTTTTGTGAAAATGTGTGCAAATCTTTGAATATACATATTTTTGAGTGGTGCCAACCACTCCTACAGTATATCTGGCTTTGTCCGTGTGTCCGTATGTATGTATGTATGTCTGTCCAATAAACAAACATTGATGACAACATCAATACGGGGGTCAATACGGGGCTCATCAAAGGCACCACTCACTTCACACAGGGTGTGATTTTTTAAGTTTTAAACCAGGGGTCTTCAACCTTTTCAGCTTGCGTCACTGAAGGTGTGCATTTCTGGATGAAGGATAACAACTTCTGCCTCCATGTATCTGTTCGCTAAAATATGGTGGATTCATGTTATGTTTGAAGACAAATTGACATTTTTGAAGAAAAAAAAATGGGAAAAAAAATAATATTGTTTAATCAAAAAACAATTTTGCGGGACCCCTGCTGTACCTCCGCGGACCCCCTGTTGAAGACCTCTGTTTTAAACTGTCAAATGTCTTCATTTTTCTGAAAAACTAGTGTTGCTATATCAGTGGTGCTCAAACTTTTTCTTGTTAAGGACCCCCAAAAGTATATGGATTTGGCCGCCGATCCCCATCAAAATATGTTGCTCAGGATTTCGTCTCTCTCTGGTGGAAACCTTATTATGTCCAAAATGTTACTTTTCAGGATTCAAATTGAAAAATAGCAAAAGTAGCAGATCTACAAGCTCAAAACGAGTCGCTTCGACCCACGTTTTGAGCTTGTAGATCTGCTGCTTTTGGTGCTTTTGTGTGACGCTGTAGTACGATCAAGTAGGGCGTTCATTTATTGAAAAAAAATACGGAGATAAGAGGTTTCTGCCCGGCAGCAACGATTTATTTGTGTTAATTTGTTAACACAAAAAAAAAAAGATCCAAAATAAAGATAGAATAACCGCTACGAAAATAATACATAGTAACGTCCCTATACTGCATTGGTTCTCAAAGTGGGGTCCGGGGACCCCCAGGGGTACTTGAGGGGGTTCCAGGGGGTCCCCAGCTAAATGATGGACAGGGACCAAATGGACCCTTATGGGTCTGTAACTCTGAGAGTGTACAAATGGAACCAAATGGACCCTAACGGGTCCATTTGGTTCCATTTGTACACTCTCAGAGTTAAATTAACATTGATTTTACAACATGAATGTGGGTCCCAGAGACATACATGCCATTAAATGGGGGGTCCGTAGCCCTAATACATGTCAAACTGGGGGGTCCTTGAAATTAAAACGGTTGAAAATCACTGCTAGAGAGCCGTAAAAATCTTCTCTTATGGGGAGTCCCTGGCTTATCTTTTCAAATGGGGGTCCGCGGTCTATCAAGTGTCTATTTGGGGGTCATTGGCACGAAAAGTTTGAGAACCACTAACGTCCCTATACTGACCTTCACGATGCGGTGCCGCTGTTTGAGCGGCTCCTCCTCGGACGCCCGGGCGCCCCCCCGGGCCACCCGGCCGCCGCCGGCCGCGAGGGGCTGCATGGACAGGGCCTCCTGGGAGGAGCCGAGCGGCGGAGCGAGAGGCTCGAAGGCCTTCTGGGCGCACTTGGCCAGCTGGTTGCCCAGGCGCTTGCGGAAGACGAGCTGGGAGAAGAGGCCGCCCTGCACCCAGGACGGCGGGTGGTCCTTGCGGCTCTCCCTCAGCAGGATGAAGGCGTTGACCACGCTCAGGTTCACCAGGAACCAGAAGAGGCGGCGCCAGTACTTGTCCTCCGGGACGCCCCCTAGTGGATTGCAGGCCAACAGCTGCTTGCAGATGTCCACCCCGCGCATGTTCTCCTGGAGCAGCCGGAACGCCATGGGTCTCTGGAGAAGAATAACGACGATAACGACTTAATCCAGATCAATTTACAGTAAGCAAGGACAACACGAGGTAATACATCAAATGCATAGAAATAGTAATCTAGGATCATAGGAAAACCAAGAACCTATCACCAGGGGTCTTCAACAGGGGGTCCCCAGAGTTATTACAGGGGGTCCGCCAAATCGTTGTGTGGTGGGGAACATTAGCCGAAAATAGCAGATCTACAAGCTCACAAGGCCTCGCAGTGCGAGAAGTACAGAGCCAACGGTCAAGTTGACTAAATATTGAGGGTTAACTATCAGAAAATATGACTCCAGCTATTCATGAAATCTATGAAAAAGTTGAACACAATTTTATACAATATGTAGTTGGGGTCTCTGCTTCATCTCTCTCTCAGCTAGGGGGTCCTTGGCCTGAAAAACGTTGAAGACCCCTTGTCTAAACAGTAAAATATATAAGAAAAACAATAATCTCTACATTGAAACATATACACACTATCGGATGCCAGGTCTACAAATGAACCTGTCATCTGCCTACATAACATGCTACCTAAATTACAATTTAGCCTTTGAAAGCTTGCAGGGTCATCAAGGCTAGGGCAAGTGCTGCGGGCTAAGGTGGAGTCTGACGAGGTGAGTCTTCAGATTACGGCGGAAGATCGGGAGCGAACAATAAAATAAAATAAACAATCAATCTATTAATTCATGGAACCTCTGTGTCTGTCCCGGGCATAACTTGGGCACCATTTCAACCGATTGACTTCAAACCTGCCATGTGTGTCGCCCATGAACCGCGCATGCTTTGTGCTGCGTTTTTGCACCAGTTGGAGAATGGTAGAAATAGCCTTTTCTACAAAGGTGTGGAAAAGGTACTCACATTTATTTTACTTAAGTACCAATACTGCAATATAGAAATACTCTGTTACAAGTAAAAGTCCAGAATTAAAAAAAATACATTAAGTAAAAGTACAAAAGTATTGGCAAAATGTACTTAAAGTACCAAAAGTAAAAGTGCTAAAATATTTGAAAATAGGAAATTGGAAACACTCAAGTAAAGTACAAATACCTAAAAGAATGTACTTAAGTAAATGTCCTTAGTTACTTTCCACCACTAGCCTTTTCTCCACTGACCTGGATGGGGTCCAGCTCTCCGGCTTTGGTCTGAGACCTCCTCCAGACCGTGTCGGCTCCGCCCGGTGTGGCGTTGGTGGACAGGCAGCCCATCTCCTTGGCGTCCCGCCAGCGCGTGGCCAGCAGGGGGCCGAACGCCCTCTGCAGGAAGTCCCCGGCCTTGTCCAGCCGCCCGTTGTCCCACAGCGGAGCGGGCAGGATGGGACTGGGGGGAGGGAACGAGCTGGAGGCATAGATGGCCTGATGCAATGGTGGTGGTGGGAAAAAGTACTCAGATGTTTTACTTTTTAGGTAAAAGTATTAATACTGCAATGTAGAAGTATAGTAAAAGTCCCGGAATTCAAAATTTACTTGAGTAAAAGTACAAAAGTATTGGTATCAAAATGTACTTAAAGTACCAAAAGTAAAAGTGTTAGAATGTTTGAAAATAGCAGATCTACAAGCTCACAACGCGTCGCGATGCGACGCGTTGTGGGCTTGTAGATCGGCTATTTTCAAATAGGCTAGGTATAAAATAGGGCTAAAGTGGTTAATGTACGTTTTATAATGTACTAACTTATATATGCGCTCTGAAAATAGACGTTCTACAAGACCACAACGCGTCGCAGAGCGGCGCGTTGTGAGCTTGTAGATCGGCTATTTTCAGCATGCAACCAAGTGTAAAATCAGCCATTATGACGCCGCCAAGGCACCGCCAACATACACTTTAGTCGACTAAATCAACTGTAGAGACTATAATCTTATGATATTTAGTCGACTAAAACTAGACAATAACAAAAACGTTTCAGATGACTAAAATATGACTAGAACTAAATGGAATTTGATTCGAAAGTTTGCTGTCAAAATCAACAATGCTTTGCCCCCACACACACTAACACTGTTTCCTAAACAATTATAATAATAATGTAAAATGATGATGTTTTAGTAATATTGTTCCTGCAGTTCTACATACTGCCATAAAGAAAAAAAAAAGTTTGTTTCTATGGATTAGTCACCCCATGGAGACTTGAATGAATGGATATTTTTTTATATTTTGTCGCATTCCTAAGCCAATAATTTGATGACCAGCAGTTCAGGTAGGCAGCGGTTCCGGTAGGCGACACAAAAGAGACTAAAATATGACTAAAAACTAAATGGAATTGTATTAAAAAAGACATTTGCCGTCAAAATCAACCCTGCTTTGCTCTTTTTCCTCCTACCTCGTCCAGGAGCTTGGCCATGAGGGGAGCGGAGGCCAGGGACTTGGCCAGGTACAGCTGGTGGTGCTTGTTCTCCAGGCCCTCCACCAGCTTGGGGACCACGCGGAAGCCCGTCTCCAGGCCCGCCTTCTCCCCCACCACCCCGCCCTGGATGGACACGCGGTGGCAGTAGCCCGACTTGGAGTCGCAGAGCAGCCAGATCTCGGGCTGGCTCCGGGGGTCGCTGGTCCCCGGCGGCCCTTTGATGGGCTGGGGCAGCAGGGCGCGGTCGATGGTCAGGCAGCAGCGGGGGCGGTAGATGGTCCACATGGCCGAGCCCAGCAGCTCCAGCATGGGTCTGAAGATGCAGAGCGGGTCGCCTTCTGTTGGCGTGGACGGTAACAAAAGCACTGCATTTAACCAATTAAGACCTGAGGTTCCGATTCTACAAAATGTCATCTACAACAGTTTTTTGAAAAAACCTATGTTACTATGTCAGTGGTTCTCAATCTTTTTCATGTCACGGACCCCCACAATTATAGGATTTGGCCGCTGACCCCCCCATCTCAAAATATTTTAAATAAGCAAAGATTTGAGTTACAAATGTTCACTTTAAAACAATATATATTCAAAGATTTGCACACATTTTCAAATTTTATCAAAAATAGCAGATCTACAAGTAGATCTGCTATTTTTGAATAGCCAAAGTGTAAAATAATGCTTTTTAGCTCAAATGAAAAAGTGACACAGATGCGTTCCAAGTCTCAATGGGTTAAGTACATTTTATCAGTATCGGATTAACTCAAGACCTATTTCTTCACTCTCACTTTTATTTGTTTTTTAAATCTCTGTGTTGTTATTCATGCCCTCACTGTTTTGCGATATGTATTTTTTTTATGTTGTTTTATGCTTTTGCTTTTCTTTTTTGCCTTATTGTTAAATTATTTGTACTTTCTTCTTGCTCTGTAAAGTACTTTGAACTGTCATGAAAGGTGCTACACAAATAAAATGTATTATTACTTTACTTTTGATTCCACTACATTTGTAGGAATTAGGATTAGGGTTATTTTATTTAAAAAATAGTGAAAATAGCAGATCTACAAACACTTGTATTTCTGCCTGTACAACAGTGGTTCCCAAACCTTTTAGCTTGAGTCCCAAAAGAGAAATTGTATGTCTCTCTGGGACCCAAACAAGTGAAAATAGCCGATCTACAAGCTCACAACGCATCGCAGGGAGACGCGTTGTGAGCTTCACTAGTTTTTATTTTTATTCTTGGAATTTGTTTCTCTGATTTTATTTATGAAATTCTTTAAAAATAAATAGATTTATCTTTTTTTATTAATACCAAATCTTGACTTGAAAGGGGATATTTACTCGCAACCCATAAAAATAGGTCTGCGATCCAAACTTGGGTCTCGACCCAGTGTTTGGGAACCAGTCCTGTACGACGTAAAATTAATTTGACCTAGCAACTTTCAAATCTTCCAAATCTACACTTTGACCCAGGCTGTGGGGTTGAGCACTAGAGTCAAACCACTGACCTTCAGTGCGTCCGCGGTACTTGTCCGTGGTTTCGCTGCCCATGCGGATGTTGGCGGCGATCTGTTTGAAGCGGTTGAAGCTCATGGCCCGGTAGAAGGTGTAGCCGTTGTCGTTGTGCGTCCACGACCAGTACTGGGAGAGGTCTGGCAGGTTCTTGGTGCCCATCAGGATCACCTACAGTACATGGATGTATATTTAAATATATATATATGTATGGATGTGTAAGTGAGCATCTGTATGTAGTATGGATATACACCTCTATTATCTTCTCCTTTTCATCTCTGTTGTATTCTGTTTACTTTATTTAGCTTTATTTTATTTTGTATTTCTTTATTTTTGTCTTTGGTTCGTTACCCCAATCCTTCTCAAACATTTTCACGTCAAGCACCCCCATGTTGAGATGTATTTGAGACCCCCAGTTGAAAAGACATTGTGCCAGGGACTCCCATAAGAGATGATTTGTCAACATTTGTCAACACATTGATCTGCTATTTTCAAAAGATTTTCATACTTAATGAGTACTTTTACTTTTGGTACTTTAAGTACATTTCGATGCCAATACTTTTGTACTTTTACTCAAGCACATTTTGAATTCCGAACTTTTACTTTAAAATTGAGTACTTTTTCCACCACTGACTGCTAAAATAAAAAAATAAAAAAAGAATCACCAGGCCGAGGAATCCCCTGATGTCATCGGCGGTGACGGGCACCCAGTCAGACGTGCCGCTGCCCCCTAGAGTGCCGCCCAGGTACTGGCAGGTCTTGGCGTGGGCGTTGGTCTCTGCGGCGACGAGCTCCACCAGGCTGTCGGGGAACAGCAGGGTGAAGTAGTCCACGGCGTCGGCGTTCTTGGGCAGGCCGTGGTGCGGCCCGCAGCCGTGGGTGAACTCGGCGGCGACGAATCCTGCTCCGAATCCTCCTCCTCCTCCTCCGACGGTCCTGAACGGTTCGGTCCAGTTGCGCGCCTGCAGCCACGCCGCGTCCGGCGTGTTCTCCACTTTCTGCCCAGAGCCGGGCCCAGCGCGCTGAGCCTGCTTGGCGGCCGCGTAGAAGTTCATGTCAGGTTCTACAAAGGCTGAGAGGATCAGAGACACGCAAAACATAGTCACTACAAAGCAGTGTTGATTTCGTCGACTAAAACTATGACGAAAAAGTTCCGTCGACTACCTTTTTTCACTTCCGAAAACTAAATAAAAACTAAATAAGAACAAAAGAAAAACTAAAGAAAAACTAAAGAAAAACAAAATAAAAACAAAATAAGAACAAAATAAAAACTAAATAAAAACTAAATAAAAACTAAATAAAAACTAAATAAAAACAAAATAAGAACTAAATAAAACTGAAATAAAAACTAAATAAAAACTAAATAAAAACAAAACAAAATAAGAACTAAATAAAAACTAAATAAAAACTAAATAAAAACTAAGCTATGATGACTAAAACTATGACTAAATATACTGACAATTTCGTCAACAAATTAAAACTAGACGTTTGGCAGGGACTAGTGGGGGGAGAGATCCACTGGAACTACGGTAAGACAAGTCATCATGGGTGCACGCGGGTGTCACAGACCGAAAATAGTTGTTCTACAAGCTCACAACGCGCGGCAGCGCGTTGTGAGCTTGTAGATCAACTATTTTCGGCATGCAGCTAAGTGAAAATCATAATCGATACCATCACGGAACCGCCAAAAATACATTTTAGTCGACTAAATCAACTGTAGATTTAGTCTGTGTAACAGTGTGAAAGGAGCACCCCACACACACACACTAGCGCTGTTTCCTAAACAATATGTACACACAATATGTACAATGATGATGTTTCAGTAATATTGTTCCTGGTGTTCTACATACCGCCAACCAGGTGAAGAAATCACAGATTGAGGCCTTAAAGGGATAGTTAACCCCAAAATCAATGGATTAGTCACCCCATGGAGACTTGCATTCACGGATATTTTTTTGTTTTTGTCGCGACAAAATGACAATTATCTCATATGCCACAGTCCCTCCAGGCTATGGGATGATAGCCTGGTAAACCCTCCCTCCAGGAATCTCATTTCCATTTGATTTCTGGAGTGAGTCTGGCCTGAACGCCCATTGTGGGGGTTTCTAGTGCATTACCAAATAACCAAGCCTATCAGCGTCGTCGGTCATCTTTCTGTGATTGACAGCGACAGTTGGCCAATTGAAGCCGAGTGCAGCCTGAGTGCAGCCGACAAAAGACGAACGGCAGCCATTGTTGTTGTGCGAGTGCCTTCACTTCTTACATTCGTTTTTAAAACGGTCTCAAACTTCGTTTTTGAGGCACGGAATTTACTATTAAGATATCGTTTGGATAGAATTTAGTTGTTTAACTTCATATATGTGGTCAATTAATCATGACAGAGCCTATTTAAAAATATAAATTTAGAGAACCGGCAGGGGCGGGGAGTGACACGCATGTATCTCAATAAGGCAACCTATTTTGGGCATGGCCGTCTCAAAAGTCCCGTTGCGTCACATAGTCTGGAGGTGGTAAAAATGCACTGCAATTGGCTGAAGGGGAAAAACGATCATTGGCTGAAGGGGTTGTCAGTCAACGGTATTACTCCCGCCCAACTCCAGCCCACAGCCAATATTGCAGAATGGGCGTTCAGGCCAGACTCACTCCTGAAATCAAATGGAAATGAGATTTCTGGAGGGAGGGTTTACCAGGCTAATGGGATGACACTGTTCTAACACTGTGACTGCATCTGTTCACGTTTTCGCTGGCCAGTGGACACAGACATAGGAAGAGAGATAGACATGGCATGAACATGTCCATGTGCATCCAGACACAGACAGAGACAGAGAGACAGAGAGACAGAGAGACAGAGAGACAGAGAGACAGAGAGACAGAGTGACAGAGAGACAGAGAGACAGAGACAGAGAGACCCAGAGACTGCATGAGGCGCGCATGTAACAGTTTTCTGGGCATAATAATGGTGACCTATTTGTAAAATATTTGGGAATTGAGTTCTTTGGCCTGCTGGCAGTTTGCACAAGAAATGTGACACTGATCAATTTAGTTGAAGGTTTTTGTCCTGCATTATAATTGAACTCTCTCTTGCTTATCTCATACTGTATATACATGTTGGCTACTGAAATCAAACAAGCCAACTTCCATGGATCACATTCAATCACAGACTGGTACTTACTGGTGGTCGTGCAGATGGAGCTGTGATGTGGGTTGAACACCAGGTGTTTGGCCATCTGGTCTCCAGTCTGAGGGACAAAGTCACAGCTGGAACACCTCAACTGGTACGGGCTGGGGACGTTAGAACATAGAACGCATTAGAACACAACACAACATCATAGAACACATTAGAACAGTGATTCTTTAAGGATTAAGGACCCCAGTTTGAATTGCATTATTACCACAGACTCCCCATTTGATACAGACCCGTAAAAAGGTCCATTTACCTAACCTCACGCTGAGAACCAGTGCATTACCACATATTACAACATTACAACACACTAGCCTATTTAGAACTGAGGCCCATTCTAAACCCTAACCTACGTTCTCTGTAAACTTAGATATGATTAAATTCATGTTGCTATATATATAAATATAGCAACAACTACTGTAAAATGACTGGGGACCACCAGGGGTCGAAATGGGACCATTATGGGTCTGTCTGAATCTCTGAGAGTGTACGAACGGAACCAAATGGACCCATAAGGGTCAGGTTTGTACACTCTAAGATAGATTAACACTGAGGATTTGACAGTGTAGATTGGGGTCCCAGAGATAAAAAAGAAAAATGGTGTCAAATGGGGGTCCGTGGCCTATTGGGGGGGTCCTTGAAATTCTAAAGGTTGAGGACCAGTGGACCACTATATAAGAGCATACAGTAACAGTAATATGTAAAACAGAGAAACAGACTGAATGCTCATACCAGGGTGGAGATCTTCTGTGGAGAGGTGTGGAGAAGGCCGTATGCGGTACATGTTTGCTGAGAAAAGAATAAATAAAATAAAGATTAGTAAATACATTGAAGAAACAGCACAATGACATCAATATTGTCCCACAGATACATTCCTGTCCGGTATCATTTCATATTGTACACTTTAAGATATATTAGTAGTTTCGTTCCCTACCTATGTTGAATGCACTTTGGATAAAAGCGTCAGCTAAATGACTGTAATGTAAATGTAATGCGTTAGACTTACTGGATCATGTGGGAGGCGTGTTAAAGGCGTGTTAGAGGTGTGTTAGACTTACTGGATCATGTGGGAGGCGTGTTAGAGGCGTGTTAGAGGTGTGTTAGACTTACTGGATCATGTGGGAGGCGTGTTAGAGGCGTGTTAGAGGTGCGTTAGACTTACTGGATCATGTGGGAGGCGTGTTAGAGGCGTGTTAGAGGTGTGTTAGACTTACTGGATCATGTGGGAGGCGTGTTAAAGGCGTGTTAGACTTACTGGATCATGTGGGAGGCATAGGCCTGTGAGCAGCAGGTGCTGAACGCACACAGCAGACAGCGCACGTAGGTGGGGAAGTGAGCGAAGAGATCGGAGGCATCTGTTCCACACTCCATGCACCTCAGAGTGCTGGAAAACACACACACACCTTATGTCAGTAAATGTCATAATCGCTGTCATAACGGACCCTACACGCAGTTCTGTCAGGTTCTCCGTCTGTGGAACCATTGGCGCACATGTTTGTATATGTCAGAAACTGAACAATGTGGGATATTTGCATTTTATCTTATTGTGTTGTGTTGTATAATTGTGATATGGATCTCCCTGGGTCTGAAATAGAGATTTCATTGAAATTTTATTAGGGGCCATGTCCGCTGAAAGCGTTATTTGAGCTTCCAGCGGGAACAAATACTGCCAAGCTGTATCAAACTCTGCATGCCAGCACGCTGGACATTCATGCTATTCAAGCACTCCTCCATTCATAAAATGCTTCTTTTTGCGGCCAAGGCCCCTCAAAAGATACATCACAAGTGAAATCAAACGTTGAAATAAATGCAACCTGTTTGGATAGCAGCTCAGTTAATTATTCACAGTGGAAATGAATGAGAAACTGTCAACTCAGACAGCTTAAAGCTAATCATGTTAACCACTATCTATCTTACTTATTATTTATAACTCCCGGGGTATTGATACATAAAATATGTTTTTACTGCATGCATTAATACATTTGCATGCTTAAATAAGCAAACTACTTCAGATAAGATAGTGTCGTATCTGAATTGAAATATACTATATACAGTGGCTATTTTCACTGTAGGGTTTTAAGATGTTAAAAGTCAAGGGTCAGGGTTAGCAGTCAGGGGGATACAGTGTTTGGGGTCAGGGGTCAAGTAAGTCGGGCTGACCTCACAGCTGGCTTCCTTCCTATTATCCTCCTCCTCCTCGGATTGGCTGTGATTGGCTGTCTCTGCTCTTCCGTCTTGATGTTGATTGGTCTGACGAGGAGGGGGGCGGGGCGAGCGAGCGTCACTGGATATGGCGGGGGGGCGGGGCGCGCGGGGACCGCCGCCGGATGATGTGTGATCGGCGACCGAGGTGTGACCGGCATTGTGATGGGCGTTGGATGTGACAGCCTGATGGTCACCTGATGAATAATGATAATAACGTTAATTTACAAAATGACACGTTCTTTAAAGGTTCTATGATATTCATTTTCACTTTTTTTATTTTTTATGTTTTTGGGGGGTTTTATGACCCAAAAAATATGAACTTTGAACATTCAGTGGATTTTTGGTGGTCTGGGGTTTTCTGAATAATTAGGCTGAAAAGTATTCTGAGCTTGGCCCTTGGGCAGTGAAGTCACAGGCCATTAATCCCGCCCACTCTCCTCCTCGCCCCTCCCCTATCCTTTCGGCGGGGCGGAGCAGAGGTGACACCCGCAGGCAAAGATTTATTTTTTCATTGCAGTTGAAAAGGCTTTAGAAATGTGGGAGAAAAACACCTGCCATGGATCACTGGAGTGGATTTTTTTGTTAAAACCTTTTACACATGTTTGAAGGACCATGACAAAGACTTTTAATGTGTGGTAAAACTGAATGTCATGAAACCTTTAACCAATTAACTCATTCACTGCTATAGGACGACTTTGAAGACTTTTTTCCAAAGGCCCAGACTTCCAAGGACGACTAAAACGACTTTTGGACGATTTTCTTTACCTTTTTTTAAATTGTGCACACAGAACCAGGAGATAACGTGATCCAAAGATGTATTGCTCCATTCACTTCCCGGTTAAAAGTATTTGGGAAATATTCTGTATCTCGGCTCCTGTGTTTTACATGTATTTTTGACGAGACATGCTATTTCAAATGAAGTATAACAAAAGAACGGGAGGTCACCATGACATTTTTTATTTTTTTTTTCGCGGAAGCACAGTGAAACCCTCAGTGATTAGCAACCATCAGGAGATCGATCATACTGGAGATAAATATTCTGTGACTACTTGAAAAAGGTAAGAAAAATCGCTGGCAGTGGGCAACCGCGGCCAGAAATAAGTTCTGGCAGTGAATGAGTTAAGACCGGGAACGCATAGACTACTGTGTCATTTTAGATTTTTAGCTATAACCACTATCTTATACTTGTAGCTTATACTCCAGCTTGTAGATCTGCTATTTTTGAAATATCTTGAACATACGTATTTCTTTTGGGAAACATTTTTAACTCAAAGTTTTGCTGCTGGAGGTCCCTGGAACAAAATATTGTACAAATGTTCGCTTAAAAAAATATTATGTTAAAAGATTTGCACACATCTTCACGATTTTTCAAAAAATAGCAGATCTACAAGCTCATAGCGCGGCACTCGGTGCACACACGCACACGCACACACACACACCTTGGCCCCGGCAGGAAGGCCCTTGAGTTGTTCTGGACGCTGGAAGCTTTTATGGTCCATATGCTTGTGGTCCATTTTGTCCTTCAGCAAGACGAACTGAAGACGACACTTGTTACAGTGGAAACCCTGTCCTTTCTGATGGACAGACAGACAGACAGACAGACAGACAGACAGACAGACAGACAGACAGACAGACGGTCACTTTGGTGTAATATTCATATATTTTATGCATATTATTAACTGGACTATGTATGGGAACTGGAAATATACTGTCTGGACACTGTTATGATGTTAATATGAACTGGAATATGTACTGGACACGTTTTTGTCCAAGCTCCATCGTTTTAGTTGAGAATGTCAATATTGCAGCATATTAGTACTGCTGTATATTAGTGTATCCTGTAGTATACTAGCAGTGTATGTGTGTTTTCTGACCTTGTGTCTGAGGAAGTGTCCCTGGTAGCTCTGGCTGGTCTTGAAGACTTTCAGACAGAAGACACACATCAGGTGGAAGTATCCTGAATGACACGCCTTGAAATGGTTCACCACGTCACAGTAGAAAGAGGAGCGAAACGAACACACCTGCAGAGGAGAGGAGAGGAGAAGAGAGGAGAGGAGAGGAGAGGAGAGGAGAGGAGAGGAGAGGAAAGAGGTGTGTTATTGTTGTTTTGTTTTTAAACCATTCCTACTTTTTTCAAATTCAAATTCTTTGTAATCTTTTTTTTTTTTTTAAGAAAAAAAATCAAAATCAAAAGATTTCAAAGAAAAATCAGAACATTTTCCATTAAACTAAATAATAAAATACAACTTGTCCCACAAATTTTGAAAATTTCTGATCTTTTAAATAGGCCTTTAAATAGGCTTTAAATAGGTGATTAATTTAATGTATTTTGTAGGTTTGGTCCCGGGGGAACCCCTGCCCTAGACAGATGACACTGCAAATTCAGGTTCTCAAAGTGGCATTCACTCTCAAGAGTTATGGGGGTCTGTGGCTCAATGCATGCCAAACTGGGGGTCCTTGAAATTAAAAAGTTTGAGAACCACTGGAACACAACACTACAGTAGAACATTGCCCTATACTCAGTCTGTCTTTTAATGACACTCTCACACCAGATGGGGGAGCTTTCGAGTCACCGTGGTAGGAGACAACTGAACCCAAGTAAAATGTCAACAAAGATGAAGCCCAAACAACCCCCAAACATCTGCAATGGAACAGCAAGTGTTAAACATACTCTGTGACACAGAATATGTCATAATTAATATTCTGTGACACAGAATATGTCATAATTAATATTCTGTAACACAGAATATGTCATAATTAATATTCTGTAACACAGAATAGTTATATTTAATATTCTGTGACACAGAATATGTCATAATTAATATTCTGTAACACAGAATATGTCATAATTAATATTCTGTAACACATAATAGTTATATTTAATATTCTGTGACACAGAATATGTCATAATTAATATTCTGTAACACAGAATAGTCATATTTAATATTCTGTAACACATAATATGTCATAATTAATATTCCGTAACACAGAATAGTCATATTTAATATTCTGTAACACAGAATAGTCATATTTAATATTCTGTAACACAGAATAGTCATATTTAATATTCCGTAACACAGAATAGTCATATTTAATATTCTGTAACACATAATATGTCATAATTAATATTCCGTAACACAGAATAGTCATATTTAATATTCTGTAACACAGACTAGTCATATTTAATATTATGTAACACAGAATAGTCATATTTAATATTCTGTAACACAGAATAGTCATATTTAATATTCTGTAACACAGAATATGTCATAATTAATATTCCGTAACACAGAATAGTCATATTTAATATTCTGTAACACAGAATAGTCATATTTAATATTCTGTAACACAGAATATGTCATAATTAATATTCCGTAACACAGAATAGTCATATTTAATATTATGTAACACAGAATATGTCATAATTAATATTCTGTAACACAGAATAGTCATATTTAATATTCTGTAACACAGAATATGTCATAATTAATATTCTGTAACACAGAATAGTCATATTTAATATTCTGTAACACAGAATATGTCATAATTAATATTCTGTAACACAGAATAGTCATATTTAATATTCTGTAACACAGAATAGTCATATTTAATATTCTGTAACACAGAATATGTCATATTTAATATTCTGTAACACAGAATAGTCATATTTAATATTCTGTAACACAGAATATGTCATATTTAATATTCTGTAACACAGAATAGTCATATTTAATATTCTGTAACACAGAATATGTCATAATTCATATTCTGTAACACAGAATAGTCATATTTAATATTCTGTAACACAGAATATGTCATAATTAATATTCTGTAACACAGAATATGTCATAATTAATATTCTGTAACACAGAATAGTCATATTTAATATTCTGTAACACAGAATAGTCATAATTAATATTCTGTAACACAGAATAGTCATATTTAATATTCTGTAACACAGAATAGTCATATTTAATATTCTGTAACACAGAATAGTCATATTTAATATTCTGTAACACAGAATAGTCATATTTAATATTCTGTAACACAGAATATGTCATAATTAATATTCTGTAACACAGAATAGTCATATTTAATATTCTGTAACACAGAATATGTCATATTTAATATTCTGTAACACAGAATAGTCATATTTAATATTCTGTAACACAGAATAGTCATATTTAATATTCTGTAACACAGAATAGTCATATTTAATATTCTGTAACACAGAATAGTCATATTTAATATTCTGTAACACAGAATATGTCATAATTAATATTCTGTAACACAGAATATGTCATATTTAATATTCTGTAACACAGAATAGTCATATTTAATATTCTGTAACACAGAATAGTCATATTTAATATTCTGTAACACAGAATAGTCATATTTAATATTCTGTAACACAGAATAGTCATATTTAATATTCTGTAACACAGAATAGTCATATTTAATATTCTGTAACACAGAATAGTCATATTTAATATTCTGTAACACAGAATAGTCATATTTAATATTCTGTAACACAGAATATGTCATATTTAATATTCTGTAACACAGAATAGTCATATTTAATATTCTGTAACACAGAATAGTCATATTTAATATTCTGTAACACAGAATATGTCATATTTAATATTCTGTAACACAGAATAGTCATATTTAATATTCTGTAACACAGAATATGTCATATTTAATATTCTGTAACACAGAATAGTCATATTTAATATTCTGTAACACAGAATAGTCATATTTAATATTCTGTAACACAGAATATGTCATAATTAATATTCTGTAACACAGAATAGTCATATTTAATATTCTGTAACACAGAATATGTCATAATTAATATTCCGTAACACAGAATAGTCATATTTAATATTATGTAACACAGAATAGTCATATTTAATATTCTGTGTAGAATAGAAATAAGACAATGAGTAAATGAGAGAGATAGAGTGAGTGAGTGGGCGAGTGAGTGAGTCAGTGACAGAGTGAGAGAATGAGTGAGTGAGAGAGTAAGTGAGTGAGTGAGTGAGAGAGAGACAAAGAGACAGACAGCTGAACGTCGAACTCCCAGATTAAAATGTATTTTTTGTCTCTGCCATTCAATGTAATAATACTCCATCACACAGAGGTGGCGCTTGGGGGTAAGAAACACTGTCGCATGACAGAGAATAAATGAGGCATGACAGTCACACAACTGATCAGAGACTAAACAGGGATCTGCACAGTGGAGCATAATACAGTCACTGAACATTCCTTGGCATCAAGTCCAAACGTGTGTGATTCCAAAGGAATCTTTTCACTAGTTAGGGTCCCCGGGAGACTCTTTTGGGTCCCAAGCTAAAAAGTTTGGGAACCACTGCGACAAACCAGGGGCGTAGCCACGGGTGGGCTGGGGTGGGCCGCGGCCCCACCCACATAGAAAGCTGGCCCACCCAATCGATTTTGCAAAAAAATAAATGTTTTGGATTTGTATTTTTTTAATAATTATATTTTGATAATAAATCGGTAAAATCAGGCAAAAAAACGAATTAAATAACATAACCCTAACCTAACCCTAATACCGAAATAAAGTAACCAAAAACCGGGAAAAAAGTCACAAAATCCACCCAAAAACCCAGCGCGTGTACATGCGTCGCCAGCGCGCCCACCCGCTCTCGCCTAGGCCCAGCCTATACTAGCGCTCTGTGTTGTAACTTAATGGGTTACATAGTTAATTTGCATGACTGATTTAATTGCTGCTAAATTCATAAAGTATCATATTCAGTTAAAAGCAGAGTTAAAAAGGAGAGATTTCATTTAATACAGTTTATTGATGTTGTTTATTGAGAAACATTGTTTGACACAGTATTGTTACTTTCTATTTGTATACCTAACAAGGGGTTAAGTAAAAAACTGCATGTCCCACAAGGCTTAGCGGTAAACCGGATGTAGAAAGATTCCGGGTCAGTGTTGTTATATTCCAGTGCTATAGACGGGTTTCCTGTTAGTAAACATGAGAGGAATATGACCGCGCAGAGGAGGGGGAAGCCTATGGGTGCGTTTGGAAATTACGCACCGGAGCACACTCGCCTATTAGTTTGTATTGGCCAGTGCGCTCACTGCCGCTCAGGGCTGTATTTTCGAACGCGCCTTTCACCCGGGCATGCGCAGATTGCGCATTCTGCTCTGTGATGACGTCGCGCGGAAATCCGTCTATTGAGCAATACTAGCTCTGTGGAGCGAATGAATCAAAGCTAAGCTAACCAGTCTAAAAGAACGTTGTTTGTACCATTTGTATCCATCTTTTCTTTTCTATATAAAGTACCATTCTTTAATTTCATTTTCGACGCCCTGTCCAATACTTTGATCGTAGTTATTCTACACTCTGGCTACGCCAGTGCGACTAACCCGAAAAAAATCTAATCGACCTCATCCTACACAGTCAACTTTACCTGGCAGGTGTACCCTACACAGTCAACTTTACCTGGCAGGTGTACGGCATCTCTCCCGGCTTGTGATTGGTCTTCATGTGGTTAAGGAAGATGGTCTCGTCGTCAAACGCCCAATCACAGATCTTGCATATACCTGCAGAGGGAGGGGCTTGTGAACACAACCGTTTTCACGAAACATCATGGAACAAGCTTCATCCTAAAGACCCCGCCCCTCTATTACCAGTGGTTCTCAAACTTTGGCACGTCCAAGGTCAAGGACCCCCAAATTGATGTATTTGGTCGCGGACCCCCCCCCCCCATCTGAAAAGATGTGGTGCTGAGTACACCCATACACAACTTGTGTTGTTTAAATATCTCAAAAGTAGTCAAAACTTTTCACAAACTTTCACGAAGTAAAATAAAATAAATAAAATAAAAATCCAACTTTGAGAACCATTGATCTATGCTATTAGTACTACTATATTAGTACTACCAGTAGGACTAGTATTAGTAGGCTACTAAGATTAGTATTAGTATTAGCACTAGTAGTATGTGTCCTTCATGCTACTAACGGTATGGAGAGAATATCGAGAAAATCGCAAAATGCATGCAAATCTTTAAATATGTATTTTTTAAAGCGAACATTTGTAACTGTCAAGTGTCTCAACAAATGTGTTACTTTTTTCTGAAAAACTATTTGTTGCTATATCAGTGGTGCTCAAACTTTCTCTTGTTAAGGACTCCCAAAAGGTATATATTTGTATCCGTGTCCTTCTCCTTTTATAACGTGTCTGAGCTGAGCTGTTTGTCTTGTTTTGTCTTTGTTTAAAATCAATAAACATACTATTGAAAAGAAAAACTCCCAAAATGATGTTTTTGGCCGCCGATCCCCATCAAAATATGATGTTCCCAGGGACCCCCCCCCCCCCCCGAAAAAAGAAAATATTTGAGTAAAAAATGTTTAAAAAAAATATACGTATTCAAAGATTTGCACAAAATGTTCAAGATTTTTTAAAAATAGTAGATCTACAAGCTCGTAGCGCGGCACCGAGTGCCGCGCTACGAGCTTGTAGATCTGCTATTTTTGAATAACCAAAGTATAAAAATAATGGTAATAGCTAAAATCTAAAATGACACATATGCGTTCCCGAATTGATTGGGTTAATAACTCTGATCATCCATCAGTGACTAGGACCTCTATCCTGTTACTGACAATAAAAGAGAGGAGATGAGTCCGCGTGACGTTAGTACGTTGTTTACGTTAATTAAGTTATTTAAGTTATTTAAGTTATTTAAGTTAGTCTCTCATCGTCTCTGCCTGACAACATGGGAGTGATATGTGTTTGTTGGACGATGCGACGCGCCAGCGGTCCCCGACGCAAAATAAACAGTGAATGAGAATCATGAGGCTCATTAAAGTATCCTACGCCTACAGAGTTAAATGGATATTTATTTTTTGCGGCGATGTAAAGTTTGAAAGATCATTCGATCTTCACATCAAAGAAAAGAAAAGAGTAGATCATAAAAACGTTCATTACTTACATAGTGCTGGATCACGCAACGTGGCGTTATTCTTTACGGCAAAATTATGTTCCTCTGTAACGGACAGTTAATATTATATAACTATTATTATTTGTAAGCATGGTTGTTAGTGGCATTGATGTTATTTGCTGCTTTGATCACATAGCGTTATTCTCTACTACTCCATGTCATGGCATGCTACTTATGTCTCTCTGTAAAGTTTACAGAGAGACATAAGTGTAAACAATGGTAATGGACAGTCGGCCTGGAACACGGTAGGGTAGCCTATTAATGTGTGAGCATTTTCGTCGGTGTCACTAGTAAAATGTTTAATAGAAATACACCGAGAGAGTGCCCGCCATAGAGTTGCACGCTGCGCACGTCAAAGAGAAATACAAAATGAATTGATTTGACGATGAACATGTGACATAGTGTGTTGGAGGGCTGGGCGATATGACTTCAAATCACGATTACCGGTATTTAAAACTTTTTTTTGTACACACTTCTTTTTTACACCGCCCTCATTGTTCTCTGACAAGATCGACTGATATACAAGAAAACAAATATACGTGTGTGTGTTAAAAAACGATCTGCTTCGTGATTATTTGAGTAATCTACAGCAAGATTAAGTCGGTTCTAGTCCAGGTTCTGGTGTAAGTCGAGGTTCTAAATGTTGGTTTCCATATAAGTATTATTTTGGGTTAACCAATTAACCCCCAGCATCCGTATTGTGGGGAAAGCTTTAGCAGAAAATAGCCGTTTCGACAAGCTCACAACGTATAGAGCTCTGAGGGACACCACTCAACCATATGGAGTTTGAGTGGTCATTCACTGCCAAGGACGACTAATGACGAGACATCGTCCAAACGCCCAACCGCCCTCAGAAATCGTCCAAACGCACTCACTGCCAAGGACGACTTTGGGCGACTTTTTATTTTATTTTTTTCCACACAGAACCAGGAGATAACGTGATCCGAAGATTTGCTGCTGCGTTCATTTCCTGGTTAAAGTATTTGGGAAATATTCTGTATCTGGGCTCCTGTGTTTTACTATGTATTTTTGAGCGAGACATGCTATTTTCAACGGCGTATAACGAACGAACGGGAGGTCGCGATGACATGTTTCTTTTTCCCGTGGAAGCACAGTGAAACACTCCGTGATTAGCAACCACGAGGGGATCCATCATACTGGAGATAAATATTCTGTGACTACTTGAAAAGGGTAAGAAAATCTAAAAATCGCTGTCAGTCTGGGCTTCATTTATTTATGTATTTACTCTGGCAGTGGAAGAGTTAATTGCCCAGCCCTAGTGTGTGTGTGTGTGTGTGTGTGTGTGTGTGTGTGTGTGTGTGTGTGTGTGTGTGTGTGTGTGTGTGTGTGTGTGTGTGTGTGTGTGTGTGTGTGCGTGCGTGCGTGCGTGCGTGCGTGCGTGCGTGCGTGCGTGCGTGCGTGCGTGCGTGCGTGCGTGCGTGCGTGCGTGCGTGCGTGCGTGCGTGCGTGCGTGCGTGCGTGCGTGCGTGCGTGCGTGCGTGCGTGCGTGCGTGCGTGCGTGCGTGTGTGTGTGTCTGTGTGTGTGTGTGTGTGTGTGTGGGGGGGGGGGCAGGGTTCTTACTGGGGTAGGTGGTGGGGGTGTGGACGAGGTTTTGGTGGTTCTTGAGCTGCTGAGGGGAGGAGAACAGCCTGTAACACTCTCTACACGTGGTCACGTCCTCCTCTCTGCCGCCGGCCGTCACCTTGGGGACCATTATCACCTCACAGTGACACAGCATGTGCTGCATGAGCCTGGACACACACACGCACACACACACACACACACACACACACACACACACACACACAATACAATTAAGCAATATTACACGAGAGAGGGTGCTTTACCGTCATTATTGGCACGCCAGTGATGCGGTCAGGAACGAGGCGAAGCCGAGTTCCGCGAGCATCACTGAAGTGCCAATAATGTAAGGTAAAGCACCCCCTCTCGTGTAATATTGCTTAATTGTACAACAGTTACCAACAAAACACATCCAAATGTATTCATATTGTGGGGCAATTAATAAAATGTTTCGCTATTGTCCGTTTCCCTGTAAATAGTTTTTGACTGAGAGACATAAAATAGTCCCTGTAGCAGTGCTTTGAGTTTGAGGCACCGTCTCATCAACACAGCTGAGCTATCAATGCTTGCGCAGTGGAATGAATTCCAGTAGGCTATATGCTCCGTCGTACGACCGTGTCACGCGGCCAAAATAACTGATCTACAAGCTGACAACGCGTCGCGATGGCGACGCGTTGTGAACTTGTAGATCGGCTATTTTCGCCATGCGATACCTTCGTACGATAAAGTATAACATACACTGGACTGTTAACGAAATGGGAGTAATTTTACTTTACACAGGAGGATATTTATAACCTTCTAACCATTGATCAACCATAAGTCCACCAAATAAGTCAAAATTAACAACATAGTCCGTTTTGCATAGCTGTTTGTTCTCCGGTGGCGGCGGTGGGTCAGGCTACTGTCTGTTTGTTTTCCTACCGTGGGACAGCGTGACTTCACAGCACAGCTGTGCCATATATGGTCTAATCAGGTGCGGACTGGACTGCAGTGCGGAGTGATTTATTAATGTGATTAGGCCCGTGCTATGATGCTGGTTTGAAGCACGGCTAGAAAGCTATTTCAACCAATCAGATTGCTTGGTCGGAACTACCTGTTGTATAATACTTTGTTAGTCTACCTCTACCACAATGCTTGACAATGATAAAGGTACTTTTTTACCCATTAAGACCTGGGACACATCTGTGTCACTTTTTGATTCGAGTTAAAAAGCATTATTTTACACTTTGGCTATTAAAAAATAGCAGATCTACAAGCTCATAGCGCGGCACCGAGTGCCGCGCTATGAGCTTGAAGATCTGCTATTTTTGAAAAATCTTGAAAATGTGTGCAAATCTTTGTATATATATATTCTTTTAAAGCAAACATTAACTCAAATCTTTGCTTCTGGGGGGGTCCCTGGAACAAAATATTTTGAGATGGGGGTCCGTGGCCAAATACATATAATTCTGGGGGTCCTTGACATGAAAAAGATTGGGGGCACCACTGATATAGAAACATGTTTTTTTCAGAATACTGTTGGGATTTAGAAGACATTTGTAGAATCGGCCTCAGGTCTTAATGGGTTAAACTAGTGAGGACCAGTTTAATGAAGTTTTGCCAGCAGGAGCGTGTGGCAGCTAAGCAGCAGTACAGTGAAGCAGGCAGCAAGACAAGCAGAAACCTAGTGAATGCAAAAAGCCGTATTTAAAGGAACCTCTTTGTGAAGGCGTGAGCTGTGATTGGAGTATGAATGTGTGACGCAATGACCAGCAGAGCTGTGAATGCTGGGGAATAGGAGGCTAGGCTGACTTAGAGGACATTTGTAGAATGGGCCTCAGGTCTTGATGGGTTTTTCAGTAAGGTACACTGACCCGATGTTGTTCATCAGTCTGCTGCGGCAGATCTGACACTGGAAGCACCTCTGGCCCAGGTTCTCGTTGTGGATGATGGGTTCCTTCTGGTTGCCCTCGGCCCGTCCGTAGTAGAACTCCTCCACCGTCATCACCACCTTGGGCGCGCTGGGCGGGGCCGAGGCGCTCAGAGCGGGATTGGGGGGCGTGGCTGTAGCGGTCACTGAACGACAACAACAACAAAGAAAGAAATCTATGGTTATTTTCATTTTCAACCCAAACAGTGATTTCCAACCTTTGGGCCACGGGGGACCACTGGTGGTGCCGTGAGGATATTGTAAGCAGTGGTGTAAAGTAACTAAGTAAATTTACTCAAGTATACTTAAGTACAATTTTGAGGTACTTTTACTTTACTGGAGTATTTCCAATTGTCTATACTGTTACTTCTACCCCACTACATCTCAGAGGCAAAATTATACTTTTACTCCACTACAATTATTTGAAAACTTTAGTTACAACTTACTTTGCACTATAAATGCTTACATTATAAAACATACATTAACCACTTTAGCCCCATTTTATACCTAGGCTATTTGAAAATAGCAGATCTACAAGCTTGCGTCGCATCGCGACACGTTGTGAGCTTGGAGATCTACTATTTTCAAACATTTTAGTACTTTTACTTTTGGTACTTTAAGTGCATTGTGATACCAATACTTGTGTACTTTTACTCAAGTAAATTTTGAATTCCAGACTTTTACTTGTAACAGAGTACTTCTACATTGCAGTATTGATACTTTTACTTAAGTAAAACATTTGAGAACTTTTCCCACCACTGATTGCAAGTGGGCCCCCAAATAATTGGCAGCCATGTTGAACATGAAGGTGTTACCAATTATACTAATTCATGCTCTGTTCCATTTAGTGTAGCACAGTGGTTCTGAATCTCAAACCTTTTTAATTTCAAGGATGCCCATAACTCTGTATAAATGGAACCAAATGGACCCGTAAGTACACACTCAAGAGTTACACACCCGTAAAGGCCATTTTTTTAAACAAATTGCAAAACACTAGGGATTAAGTGGTCAATCCTTTCATTGATATATAATAGTATTTAATATATAAAAATATGCACTTCTCAATTATTCCATTAACTGAAACATTTATCGATACAATAATTGCTATGACAATAATCGATGGCTGTAGCCCTATGTAACACTGTACATTAAGGCCGGGTCTATAATGCATTGTAAACACATTTATAATGCATTACATATTATGCACTTATAAGGCATTATAACAGTTGTTATAAATGTTTATAATTATCCATAACATCTTATAACAAGGTTTATGAAGCATTATAAGTGCTGAGTCACAATGCATTCATTATAAGCTTGTACATCTGCTATTTTTGTCTTTTGTTTTTAACACAAATATTCTCTTCTGGGGGTCCCTGGCACAAATGTATTTTCACTTATGGAAGCTCATTTCCACCAAGGTGATGGGTTTATAACGAGAAACTATCAAATATTTACTTATCTCAAAATAATGAAAACTTTCTCAAAATGAGTATCTGACAATTATGACTTATATCTCAAAAGAATGACTAGTAGAGTTAGTATCACAAAATGACTTGTTTCTCAAATGACAAGTCTTTATTTTCTAGATAAGTCATTATTTTTAGACACCAAGTCATTATTTCAAGAAAGTTTCTCATTAAAGTATATTGTACAATATATCACCATTAATATGAGCATTAATCTATCTTCAATCAAAGGATATATCATCAATGAAATTGAAATACAGTATATAAAGCCCTGCATATGTACAGTACAGACTATGGACTGACAGTACAGTGTCAGCCAGCCTCCACAGTGGGTCTATGGATCATTTATGTACAGATTATCAACAGTGAATATGAGCAATATACAATCTATTAACAGTGAAATAATGACTAATAAGATCACGTTTTCATGACTTCCATATTGCCTTGTGTGTGATGTTATATGATTGTAATGATCTGAAACTGAAACGAATGAAATCCCAAACCTGGAAAGTTTATTTGCAAAAGAAAATCTGCAAAAGTCACATTATATACCAGCAGTCCACAAAATTCAAATGAAAACAAGTGTTTATAGCAACATATAACATAGTGAAGTATGCCAGCACTGTTACTGTACAGTATAGAACATACTAACTATACAGTACCAGTACTGTTATCCAATGTATATAGAACATACCAGTATACCCGTACCGAACATAGTAAACCAACAGTTATCCACTATACAGAACATAGTAATGTATAACAACAGTTATCCAATATGCAGAACATACTTTGTAGTTATACCA
Organism: Gymnoscopelus microlampas; assembly: GCF_963454915.1. Classification (NCBI taxonomy): domain Eukaryota; kingdom Metazoa; phylum Chordata; class Actinopteri; order Myctophiformes; family Myctophidae; genus Gymnoscopelus; species Gymnoscopelus microlampas. The sequence goes on from NC_139940.1 coordinate 5,582,942, forward strand.
ACTCACGTGACAGTGAATTTGAGGAAAAGCTGATTATGGGAGCTTGCAGAACTGCTATTTTCTGCTGAATGTTTGCCCCAGAATGGAGACGCTAGGGTCCTAAACCCAAGGACAACTTTGTTTTTTTACAACCAAGGTTTACGTTTTAGCTTGTAATTAAAGTAAATAAAAGAGTGTTTAAAAAAAAATATATTTACTGCTATCTATAGTTTTAGCAATTTTCGCGATCTTTTTTACAGTGGGCGGGGGCATTCGGGCAGGTGGCTAAATATGTATTTTGTATGCAGACTCACTACAGTGTTTGCAAACTACCTGATTCACTGTGACTTGTGACATGTACATATCGAAGTAGCTTTCCACATGTCCCCTGGTGTGGTTAAATTCCTTAGGAAAATTATCTCTGTTCAATAAATGTACAAGTACAGTACAATGTCCCCAAAGGAGCTTTCCGGTTAGGATAAGGATAAGTCCATCCATAAGTCCGGTATGTCCATCTTGGCCTTCATTTAGCATTCCAGCATCTTTGAACATGTATGTTTGACATTAGTATGTAGACATTAACAATGGGGGGAGAGCTGGACTTCAAGTATACCAGTACTGTTATCCATCGTGTATACTAGAACATAGTAAAGTAACAGCACCAAAAACAATCATAAAGTTAAGATTAAGACTAGGTGTTTTGGACCAGTTTCTCGTTCACTTGATTGAAGCCATGGCGACTTCAAAGATCAAAGACAGACAAGTGAGTACTAGTACTGGATGCAACCTCCAGACCTCCTGCTGGGGCTAGAGGGCGTGCACAGCCAGTTCACACAATGGGGGCCAACAGTTCCTACATCCTACATCCCAAAAGCAGTGGGCGCAGTGTCGAAGCGGCCTGGCTGGGACATGAAATGCAGGGTAGCCGACTTGACTCGCCAGAGCGACGCAGATTCTGCAGAGTGTGAGAACACGATGCTGAGGGACTCACTGAGTGAGAGATGCACCACACAACGCAGTCTAGAGGAGAGTTTCTGAGAGTGAGAGATGCACCACACAACGCAGTCTTGAGGAGAGTTTCTGAGAGTGAGAGATGCACCACACAATGCAGTCTTGAGGAGAGTTTCTGAGAGTGAGAGATGCACCACACAACGCAGTCTAGAGAAGCTTGAGTGACTGGAGAGCCAGATCAGCGAGGCGAAGGGGCAGCAGCAGGCCCCGTTGGCAGGAAAACCGCAAACTAGCAAGTACGTCAGCCGAACTGGACAAACGTTAGGGACTTTTCCACCTTAAAAAAAAAAAAGTGTGAGGCCATGGCGACCCTCGCATCAAGTTAGCAAGCTTGGCTGAAAGAGCCGATGTTGCAGAAATCCCTGCGTGACTGGACCCTGGACCGTGTCCGCACCCAGCTCAGGGACGCCGAGGAGGACCTTGTCAGCCAGCAGGCGATGGATGCGCACCTGCACGACGAGGTCCTCGCCGGCCTCTACTTGCCGTGCTCTCGAAAACAAGATGCATGACCTCAAGGGCAACATCAGAGTGCTGTGCAGAGTGCGTCCTCCTGTGGATGGAGAAATGAGCTGTATCCATGTCCACGACATCAGGGCACTGACTCTGATCAAGCCGGAGGAGTTAACCATGACAGAAGACCGACAGAAGCCCCACCTCTTCAGGTTTGGCCAGGTGTCGGATCCCCATGTGTCCCAGGAAGAGGTCTTCAATGAGATCTCCCTGACAGTACAGTCGGTCCTGGATGGATCCAGCGTGTGCTGCGTGGCATACGGCCAGACGGGCAGTGGCAAGACCTTCACCGTGGAGGGTGGTGCCACGGAGGAGAACAAGGGGCTCATTCCAAGGGCGGAGCAGCAGCTGCTGGATGGAAGGAGGAGACGGGAGGAGGAACAAGGCTGGCAGTACAAAGGAGCTTTCCGGTATGTCCATCTTGGCCTTCATTTAGCATTCCAGCATCTTTGAACATGTATGTTTGACATTATTATGTAGACATTAATAATGGGGGGAGAGCTGGACTTCAAGTATACCTGTTATCCACCGTGTATACTAGAACATAGTAAAGTAACAGCACCAAAAACAATCATAAAGAAGTAGTGTGTTGGACTAGTTTCTCGTTCACTTGGTTGAAGCCATGGCGACTTCAAAGATCAAAGACAGACAGGTGAGGACTAGCAGCCATCTGCTGGATGCAACCTCCAGACCTCCTGCTGGGGCTAGAGGGCGTGCACAGTCAGTTCACACAATGGGGGCCAACAGTTCCTACATCCTCCATCCCAAAAGTAGTGGGCGCAGTGTCAAAGCGGCCTGGCTGGGACATAAAGGGCAGGGTATCCGACTTGACTCGCCAGAGCCCGGAGCGACGCAGATTCTGCAGAGTGTGAGAACACGATGCTGAGGGACTCACTGAGTGAGAGACGCACCACACAACGCAGTCTATAGAGAAGCTTGAGTGACTGGCGAGCCAGATCAGCGAGGCGAAGGGGCAGCAGCAGGCCCCGTTGGCAGGAAAACCGCAAACTAGCAAGTACGTCAGCCGAACTGGACAAACGTTAGGGACTTTTCCACCTTCTAAAACAAAAGTGTGAGGCCATGGCGACCCTCGCATCAAGTCAGCAAGCTGGGCTGAAAGAGCCGATGTTGTGGAAATCCCTGCGTGACTGGACCCTGGACCGTGTCCGCACCCAGCTCAGGGACACCGAGGAGGACCTTGCCAGCCAGCAGGCGATGGATGCGCACCTGCACGACGAGGTCCTCGCCGGCTGCGCTACTCGCCGTGCCCTCGAAAACAAGATGCATGACCTCAAGGGCAACATCAGAGTGCTGTGCAGAGTGCGTCCTCCTGTGGATGGAGAAATGAGCTGTATCCATGTCCACGACATCAGGGCACTGACTCTGATCAAGCCTGAGGAGTTAACCATGACAGAAGACCGACAGAAGCTCTACCTCTTCAGGTTTAGTCAGGTGTTGGGTCCCCATGTGTCCCAGGAAGAGGTCTTCAATGAGGTCTCGCTGCCCGTCCAGTCGGTCCTGGATGGATCCAGCATGTGCTGCGTGGCATACGGGCAGACGGGCAGTGGCAAGACCTTCACCGTGGAGGGTGGTGCCACGGAGGAGAGCAAGGGGCTCGTTCCCAGGGCGGTTGCAGCAGCTGCTGGATGGAGGGAGGAGACGGGAGGAGGAACAAGGCTGGCAGTACTCCTTCAAGGTGAGTCTCGTTGATGTTTGTGGAGAGACGGTAACAGACATGCTGGCCAGCGTGGTGGACGAGGGGGCACGGCAGGAGGTCTGCAAGGTCATGGTCACCTCAGAAGAGGTGGTGCGTCATGTGATGGATGCAGCCACCCAGCGTTGTGTGGCTGCTGGGGCCGGCAATCCAGAAGCACTCCTCTGGTGTACATTCACTGCTCCACCTGGATGTGCACGGGACAGACCCCAACAGGCGGATCCAATACCACTCTTCCTTGTGCCTGGTGGATGTGAATGGCAACATGCAGACCCAGGACTCTCTACCAGTCTTCAGTGGTGGAAAAAATACTCAAATGTTTTACTTAAGTAAAAGTAAATTCAAAATGTACTTGAGTAAAAGTATAAAAGTATTTGCATCAAAAGGTAAAGGTAAAACTCTTAAAGTACCAAAAGTACTCATTATACAAAATGTCCCATTTTAAGTTTTCAAATCTTTTACAAATCTTTTAAAAATAGCAGCTAGTCGCAAGTCTCATCACCTCTCTAATTTAGTGAATGAATCCCAGGACCATTATCCATTCTATTCTTGGACTGCTTCAGGACGTCTGACAGTAGCCTATGCCTACCTACAGACTACAGTACTTAATGGGTCGACACAATGGACCATTGATATGCACGAGTCGGCAGCTTTTGTAGCTTGGTAAAAGGTGCGAATGGCACAGCCGATGTATATATTGTTGTCGGAGGAGCAGATTTTTCTTTTCTGGCCAGCGTCTTTCAGCGGCTACACTGGGCCAGAGCTCCATTGCCCAACAGACGCTTCTCTTCTGTTCAGTTCTGGGTGATCAGCTCTGCTTCGTCCTCCTGGCCGTTTGCTGTGAGACGATTTCGTTCCAGGTTTCTTTGCCTGATGCAGGACAAGTGTTCGTCGCTTAATTCGTGGTGGATGAGTGAGGAGCGCTGAAAGTTGGTGCATTTGTTTGATCTGTGCATACGCGAGTCCGTTTTGTTGCATTTAGTACAAAGGTCACAGTACATGAAGAACAGTACATCGTCCTCAGAGAGACGCAACCATTGGAATGAGGTGAGGAACCTGGTTCCCTTTTCTTTGGAGGTTTTCTTTTTGAAGTTTCAACATCGACTACAACTCCAATTTCAGAAGGCTTAGCTGAAACATAGGCAGGCGTAAGTCTTCGTTTCACCTCTTGCATGGTACTCTTGGTAGGCAGAGCAGGGGCTGAGGCAGGGAAGAGGACATCAGAGGTAGATTTAGAAGCAGAAAATATACACCGGCAACAATTTGAAGGCCAGCAATATATTCTATCTTCTTCTTTGTTCTTTAAAAAAAATGTTATGATGACATTTTAACAATAAATGACTGGTGTCAGCGACTGCCTGGTCTAACTATCAACTAAAGCGCACTTCATGTAATCATGCCTGTGACCGATCACGCCTTTGGCTCGAGATTTTTTCCCCCGTAAAGATGTGTTACTCCTTTGAGAAAGGCAATGCAACAGCGGTTCCCAACCATTTCTGGATCAGGGCCCACTTGAGAATCTCTTAAGTCTTCGCGGCCCACCCATCTGACCACTTAACACGGCAGCCAAATGGCTGCCGTGTTAATTGGTCTGCCATGTGTATTCTAATGATCAATCGATTGTTTTCCGGTTTTTCGATATCACAATTAAAACACATTTTTCAAGGTTTTGTTAGCAGTGATGTTGCATTTCTAACACTGGTGCATATCATTAAGAAAGGACGCACTCATATCACCTTCGATGCGTCCACGGGGCACATGGTACGTTACCCTGCTAATGCTACCTTATGTACAAACAAAATCCTTGTTTAAATCATAGAAAAACTAAAGAAAAATCCCTGTCATAAATAATAATAATAATAATTCCAGCTGACATTGCCATTTGCACAGACTCAGACCCGGGATCACAAGTTTCAACAACAACCTGAAACGTGACCGTCTTAACTAGACTTCCAGCGCCGAAATCGCTCGTTGCTCTTAATAATTCACCACAGTGGTTGTTATAGTGATATAAAAAATTGCTTTATAGATATTATTATAATAATTATTTTTATAATTACAATTCCACCAAAAAAGAAACCTAATGCTGGCCAACAGAAAATAAGCATGTGTGCTCCCATGTCTACCTGTGATGCCCTGAAATAAATGATAAAAAGGGGGGAAGAGGAGAGTCTCAGTCACCAGAACCAGGGACGTGGATGTGTTGAAAATTAGTCTATGGTTAAAATGGAGATTGGATTTGAATATGCTTGTAGATCATCTTTGAAAGAAAAGGAGGGGGGCATGTGAATGCATATCAAAAAACTAAATAAAAACTAAAGAAACAATCATGTGGGGGGTCCCCACATGATTTTAGGGGGGTCCCCAGATGATAGTGAAGTGACAATTTAAGGACTTTTAAGACATTTTTAATACCTCAAGAAAAGAAAAAGACCAAATACTGCATCAAAAGTAATCAACAAACTAACATTGGCCGAATTAATAAAAAATAATAGCCTATAAGAAAGAGGCCAAAATTGTGAAAATAGTCGATCTACAAGCTCACAACGACTCGCAACGCGAGGCGTTGTGAGCTTGTAGATCAGCTATTTTCACAATATTAATCTGTGGAACAAAGTCAATACTGTATATATATTCTGATAGAGATCATTAGGGCTGGGCGCTAAATCACGATTATTTCAAACTTCTACCTTGATTACGATTTTTTCCACTGAATGTTTTATTTATTTTTACACACTCTCTGACAAGGTCAGTGCTGACAATAGCTATTAAAGCTAACTTACACTTTTTCTTTGTGATTTTAAAATAATTAAAGTTAACAGCTGATCTCTTTATGGCTATTTATTGAACCTTTCTGAACAGTTGAATTGTTCATATCAAAGCACAGTAGCACACATGACTTGAAATGAAAATATCTCATGGAACAATTTCACATTTTAGTTCTAAAATGTAGAGAATAATGTCTTATATGAAAGAAAAAGACAAATCATGTACAAATATTGTATTGATCTCTTGTAAACAAAAATACATCATTTTAAATGATGCTATGTGCCAACAACACACTGCTGAATGATAAAGAGTTAGAATTGTGCATGTGGTCTTCAATCTTGTTCTGTCACTCTATGCTCTAGTACCCATTTTACTATAGGTTCTTACTAGCATGTTCCCATCATCAGGTTTCAGGCAGGATCTGAGGCATGTAATAAGGTTTCCTCCTGAACCAAATACTGGCTCGGACGGGGAGCTTGTGGTTGATACGCAAAGGCACTTTTTTGCTACCTTGCTTAAGAGTGGGAAAGTTAACACAAGTAAGACGCGCCAACGCGGGAAGCGAACGCAGCTTGAAAATAACAATAAGAAGAATAGAAAGGAATGAGCAACTGTAGAGAAGTGGGTGGTACAGTTAAATGAGTGAGAACAGGGCCGCCACAAGAAGGCTCCATACCGCTAGCCCCATTTTTTTTTGGTCTTTTTAAAATTGTTATGTTTGTTTGTGGTGTGTTTTTTTTTGGGGGGTAAATGTTTTTTGTCTTTGTAGTTTTTGAAATGTGTTTGGTTTAGGCATGTTGCAGGCTGTTGTGCATTTTAATCAGAGCATTGTCTACATTCCTGCGTTCTTCATGGCCTTTTGCCTTGTTGATTTTCTCAAATCTGGCGCATCTATGAACTCCTGCTGAGGTGTCGGCAGAGGTGGTTTAGGGCGTGCGGCTCTTGAGCGCCGCATCGTGGCAGCCTTTTGTTGGCGCAGCTGGGTCAGGCTTTCGTCATCCAGTTGTTGGCGGCGGTGCCGGTGGCGTTCAGCATCTTGTTGGCGCAGCTGGGCCAGCCTTTCGTCATCCAGTTGTTGGCGGCGGCGGTGCCGGTGGCGTTCAGCATCTTGTTGGCGCAGCTGGGCCAGCCTTTCGTCATCCAGTTGTTGGCGGCGGCGCTGGTGGCGTTCAGCATTTTGTTGCCGCAGCTGGGCCAGGCTTTCGTCGGTTAGGTTTTTGCGTAGATGCTGCATCCGTTCCCTGTTGAGACGGCGGCGACGCTCTCGTTTACTCTCCTCTGGGCTATCTGCACCTGCATTAGGCATTGGGCTGTTTGATGGTCGTTCGTTTTTGCGTAGACGCTGCATCCGTTCCCTGTTGAGACGGCGGCGACGCTCTCGTTTACTCTCCTCTGGGCTATCTGCACCTGCATTAGGCATTGGGCTGTTTGATGGTCGTTTGCTTTTGCGTTGACGCTGCATCCGTTCCCTGTTGAGACGGCGGCGATGCTCTTGTTTACTCTCCTCTGCGCTATCTGTCAAAAATGAGGATTAAAACCCACAATTGTAGTAGTTATTGAGGCAAAAAAAAAAAACGTATTTATTTGACTGTATGTCGCTTAGTGTTCCTTAAAATTGTAAATGATGAACCTGACTCTACCTATTACAGCATTGCTAGCTAGCTACATGGAGATGCATAGAAATGTATGTTGTTGTTTTTTTTGGCAAAAATAAGGCTAAAAACACACCATTGTATAGTTATTGCCCCCCCCCCCCAAAAAAAAGCATATTTATTTGACTGTATCTGGCTCTGTTGTGTGCAAATTAGTCATTTGGAATCCCATGTTACAGCATAGCTAGCTAGCAAGAAGAAATCTCAAACTGTTCTCAAAGTAAGGCGTTTTCTTTTCAACTTGCCATCCGGCCTGAAATATGCACAAATGACATGGAATTCTTAGATATCCCTATAGATGAACTTGTGTATATGCTTTTAGATGTGTTCTTTTTGACTGTAGCTGCTATATTTCTCTCAGAGGAGTGTAATTAGTCACCCAGGGGCAGGCGGATTTCAGCCACACTGTAGTGCACTCTGAGATCTGTCAGCAGCCAATGAGAGCGTGAGTCACATGGGGGCGCGGCTGCACACAGGCAGTGCACACAATACTGCACACAGACAGACAGACACACACACACAACCCGAGCACGGTTTCATAGTAAGCTCCATAGTAAGCCTTCGGCGCGCCTCCTTCCGCTGCGTTCGCAATGATGCTTTCTCCACCATTCCAGTGGATTCTCCTCACTATTCAGCCAGGGAAACACCAAGTAGCTGCTCAGAACCTCTTCTACCATTTGCTGAAGTGACACGGTGGGTGCAGCTTGATTGATTGATTGATTGATTGATTGAAATTTGTATTAGGCAAAAGAATGTAAAACAGCACAGTTACATTTATAATACTTTTGCCTAAAAGGTCCGACCAAAAAAGTCCTTGCGGACTTGTTTCCGTTGGGGTCCTTGAATTAATTTCGTAGACATATATAGTAGCAACCACACAGTTCAAAAATCAACATAAAAATACAGAGAAAAAATAACACTATGTACAAAAAAGCATGAAAAATAAAAAAGATACAAAAAAAGGGGAGGGGGGGTCGTCTGTCTACCGGGACACTGGTACAAGCTCCTCTTATGGCCTCCAGAAAGATGAGTTTTTGGGGCTGTTTTAAATGAGCACAGCGAACTGCATTTTTTGAGGGATGGGGTTAGACTATTCCATACCTTGGTGGCCGTGCTGTAGGAGGAGAATTTGCCCATGTTTGTTTTATGGGTGGGTGGTACCAGATTGTTGTTTACGCTCCCTCTAGTGTCGTGACTGTGGGTGTCACAGCTGAAGGGGATGCCTCACTTCCTTAGAAAAAAACGTCCTAATGAGATCCTCGGCTTCTTGGCTTGTGATGAGGATGTAGAGAGCTCTCTGTGGTACTTCTCCTTAAGGTGCCCGAGGATGCAGGTTTTGATCGTTGCAGTCAGCTCCCACGTCATCTTCCTTCTCAGCCAGCACTCAGGAATGGAGGATGTGTAGGACAGGCTTCACAAATCCTCCTAAATTCTACAAACCTCCGGTGAGACCAAAATGTGTTCTGCCCGGTTCTCCTCAGTGGCTGGAGCATTTGATCTGAATTTGCACACAGCCATTGACCATTACCATGTGCACTTAACAGCGAAGCCCGTTAGGTGCACACGTCCAGACGGGACGTGACCGGACACGGCATAACCCCAAACTACTTTCGCACTTTCTGCACACTTCACCGGGTATGGACCAGTGAAATGGTAACATACTCTCCTGACAGGCCATCTGTGAACTCCATGCATCAACAGGGAGAGATCTTTGTTGAGGTCAGAGTAAAATGGAATAAGGTGCCTCGACTTCGTATCCTCGGCCTCAAGGACCTGGAGGATGGCTTTCTTTTGTTCAAGGACTCTTGCAGTCATCACTTGCGTTGATGCCCATCTGGTAGCACAGGCTGTTTTTAACTTGTGTTGTGGCAGATTAACCCATTGAGACCTGAAGCCGATTCTACATGTCTCCTAAATCTCAACAGTTTTCTGAAAAACATATGTTTCTATATCAGTGGTTTGTTCCAGGGACCCCCCAGAAGCAAAGATTTGAGTTAAAAATGTTCGCTTTAAAAATATATATATTCAAAGATTTGCACACGTTTTCACGATTTTTCAAAAATAGCAGATCTACAAGCTCGTAGCACGGCACCGAGTGCCGCGCTACGAGCTTGTAGATCTGCTATTTTTGAATAGCCCAAAGTGTAAAATAATGCTTTTTTAGCTCAAATCTAAAAATGACACAGTTCCAGGTCTTAATGGGTTAAGTTCTTGCGGTGCCTTCCTCAATGCCCCTCTTCTTTTTCCAGCTATCTGTCTGTTTTATGTTCTTTTTTTCGGTTTCAGTTCATTCTCTATTAATCGCCCAGCCCTAGTGATCATTGCTATAAAGTGTTTGTTCAGTAACAGTGGTCCATCTATCCCTCCAGATTTTTAGTAAACAGAAAATAAGACGTGATTGTATAGATCTGCTATTTTCATAATATTTTTAACGTTTTAGATTTTGTTGAAAATGTCCACCTATAATACGTGTATGTTATAATGATATGCCCAAAAAGGATCACGTATTTTTTTCATAAATGATTGATTACCGATCATATTTTATAACTAGATGAAATCAATTTTGATTAACAGTTGCAGCTCTAAAGTGGTTACGTTATGCGTTATCGGGGGGAACTTACCTATACGCTGCTGGGAGACGATGGGGGCGGAACTGGGTTTGGTGGCGCTGGCTGCTGATTGGCTGATGGGGAGAGTGAGGTAGGTGGGCCGGACTGTACCAACTGGAGGGGGGACACGGGGCGGAGCCAACGGAGCAAGGGGAGGGGCTGAGAATAGAGCAGAGTTATTAATGAATCTTCGTACTGTTACTGTTATTATTACGTCTACAGGTGATTGTCATGAGCTGTATGCCATTGTCATCAAGATTAAAACAAAACAACACAACAAAGAAAAGGCTTCAAATATTTCACTTCGTCAGTCTCGAATATAGGAAAGTTAAACTTTTTGAATTACACAACACAGAGAAAATGTCCTTTCCGCAATATTCTAATTTTATTTATATTACTATGCAAGTGTCACTAGAACTGTGTTATTACATCATTATAATGAAAGAAACCTCTTTGTGGTGCTCTGGAGTCTCTGACAGGGTTAGACATTCATTTCCATTTATCAGACCAGGACAGATAAGGGACAACTTCAGATATTTATTACATACTCATCTATATCATGACAACTATATCAGTTGCTTTTCAAAAGTACTTATGTTATGGCATGATTTATAATGAGAAGCGTTCTCCATAACTGCTGAAAAAGCAGCTGTTCGGAGGAAGCTGCTAGTTGTACATTCTGTCTTGACTGTACGTGGTATAATATTGGCCTATACGTGTACATTGTAATGTCTGTTTGTACTGAAATTAAAGGCATGATGATGATATAAGTATAGAGTATTGGTTCTCAAAGTGGGGTCCGGGGACCCCCAGGGGTCCTTGAGGGAGTTCCAGGGGGTCCCCATCTTAATGATAGATAGGAACCAAATTGTCCCTTATGGGTCAATTTAGGAACCAAATTGGGAACCAAATTGACCCTTATGGGTCTATAACTCAGAGAAATTTTAACTCTGTGAGTGTACAAATGGAACCAAAATGGACCCGTTAGGGTTGTACACACAAATTAACATTGATTGTAAAATATAAATTGGGGTCCCCGAGATAGAAACGACGATGATCTTATGGGGGTCCTTGGCATATCGTTTCAAATGGGGGTCCGCGGACTAATAAGTGTGAATTTGGGGGTCCTTGACATGAAAAGGTTTGAGAACCACTGGTATAGCGTATAGGTTTATGTGAGTTTACCAGGGTAGACTTCTTCCACTCTGACATCACAAAACCTTATACTGGATGTTTTCTGAAGGTTGGGACCGGGACAGATTTAGGTGTTCAAACACTGATTTCCAAAATGTATGATTTATTTATTGTTTGAGAATGACAAATTATAACATAAGTGCTGTTTTTTTTTCCATACGAGTTGAACATTTCCAGCATTTAAAATGAAATGCCTTTAACCCATTAAAACCGGGAAAGCATCTGTGTCATTTTAGCACTGGCTATTAAATTATTGCTCCTTGGCACGAAAAAGTTTGAGAACTACTGGTTTAGAAGGCATTTGTAGAATCAGCCTCAGGTCTTAACTCTTTAAGACCGGGGAAGCATTGTTTGTGTCATTTTAAGATTTCTTTGGGCTATTCAAAAATAGCAGATCTACAAGCTCATGGCGTGGCACCGAGTGCCACGCCATGAGCTTGTAGATCTGCTATTTTAGAAAAATCGTGAAAGATTGTGCAAATCTTGGAATATATATATTTTTAAGTGAACATTTGTATATATATATTTGCACAAAAAAAAATCTAAAATAGCAGATCTACAAGCTCATAGGGTGGCACTCGTTGCCGCGCTATGAGCTTGTAGATCTGCTATTTTTTAATAGCCAAAGAAATCGAAAGTGACTGAGATGCGTTCCCCGGATTGAATGGGTTAAACATTGAAATGATCAGATTAGACATTAGTGGTCAGGTGGTCAGGTTTGACGTTGTGATGTTCAGATTATGTAGATTATCATGTTGAACATTGGGATTATCAGCAGCTCTTACACTGGATGAAGGTGAGAGGCTGCAGGCTGGATCCGGGAGCCATGTTCAAAACTAGCCGTGTCATTTGGAATGGCCTCCCAGCTCCCCCCGGGAAACCCTGGAGGGACAGACACGCACACACAGAAAAACACATTTTCAAAAATAGCAGATCTACAAGCTCATAGCGCTATGAGCTTGTTTATATATTTTCGACGTGCGATACAGGTTATGATGACATTAACTCATTCAGTGCCACTGGCCAAAATTCATTGTAAAAAAAAAAGTGCCATTCAGTGCCACAGCCAAAATTCATTGTAAAAAGAAAGTGCCATTCAGTGCCACAGCCAAAATTCATTGTAAAAAAAGTGCTTAGGAGCCGAGATACAGCCTTTTTCAGTAAGAAGTTAAACAAGAAGTGAATGGAGCAGAACATTTTCAAATCATCATATCTTGGGTTCTGATTTTTTCTTTTTTTTTTAAACGTCCAGTGTGCCACTGGACCTTTTAGACGTCCAGTGGCACAGGGCTTATATCACAACGGACGTTTTAGACGTCCAGTGGCACTGAATGAGTTAAGTTCAACCGAGGTTTGATTTCACATGCGGCTTCACATTTTACTGTAATAAACAGAACCTGTCTACTGGTTTGGGTCAGAACCAGTAAAAACTAGTACCCATCTACTGGTTCTACTGATTTGGGTCAGAACCAGTAAAAACTAGTACCCGTCTACTGGTTCTACTGATTTGGGTCAGAACCAGTAAAAACTAGTACCCGTCTACTGGTTTGGGTCACACACACACACACACACAAGTTTGGGTCACTCACAGGTACTAGTTTTTACTGGTTCCGACTCAGAACTAGTACAAACTAGTACCCGTCTGCTGGTTTGGGTCGGAACCAGTAAAAAGAAAACCGTGCCTGTTAACTCAACTCAAATTGTACTTATAGAGCACATTTCAATGACGGAGGCCAACCAAAGTGCTATACAACACTGCAACAGAAACAACAATGTTACAATACATACAATGCAAAAATACAATACAAAAATATAAAAGATACATGCGGCAATAAAACCATTAAAAAAATCATAGCAGAAAATAGAGAGGTAGAGTCAGTGGTCGTGGAGTATCGGATTAGCTGTGCTCAAAGGCCAGAGAAAAGAAATAGGTCTTCAATAGTGATTTATAAATTTCTATGGACTGAGCGGCTGTTATATTAAATGGAAGGCTATTCCAGAGCCTCGGGGCAGCCACAGCAAAAAAATATTGTGAAAATAGCCTAACTACAAGCTCACAACGCCTCGCAGTGCGAGGCTTGTGAAATTGCAGATTGGCTATTTTCACAAAGTTTGCCCTTTCTTACTATATTAAATATATAATATTTGAGAATTTGCCCAATTTGGTATTAAAAAGGTCTTAAGTCATTAAATTGTAACTTTAGAAATGTGCAGATACCCTGTATACATTTATAATGTATGTTGGTTTGTTTACTGTTGAGTGAGAAAAAAATGTTGCACTTGCACCTTAAAGGACGACTTCACCACTTTTCAACCTATCTTCATATAATAGGTCCTCACTAATGCACATGATAAAATGATACATTTTTTTCCTACTTGGTCTGTGTCTCATAGGAGGACTGTGGACAGTCCAGAAACCCGTCTACCAGTGACATCATCGTTAGGCAGGATTTTTTTTTCCAAAAAGATTACAATTTTTTAATTCAGATTTTTATTAAGGCGAGAACAATGGGATCTATTATTGCATTGCAACTTTCCAGGAATACAAAGCCTGCAGTTTCTATTAGCTTGGATTCCCCATCGATGATGTCACTGGTAGACGGGTTTCTGAACTGTCCACAGCCCTCCTCTGAGACACAAACTGATTAGAAAAAAATTGTACCATTTTATCATGAGCATTAGTGAGGACCTATTATATGAAGACAGGTTGAAAAGTGGTGAAGTCGTCCTTTAAGCTAATCATCTGGAGACCCCCTGAAATAATTTGGCCCCAGTTTGGGAACCACTGGCTTATTGTACAACATAGTTTTCTCACTCAACAGTAAACAAACCAACATACAGTATAAGTACAGGGTCTCTGCACATTTCTAAAGTTACAATTTAATGACCTTTAAGACCTTTTTAATACCAAGTTGTCAAATATTACTTAAGTAAGAAAGAGGCAAACATTGTGAAAATAGCGGATCGACAAGCTATTTTCACAGTATTTATCTGTGGAACCGAGTCAAACTAAATGTAATGCCTACAATTCCAATTGCTTGTCAGGGTGGGGGGGGGGGTCAGTTCAAATCAGAGGTTGCGTTAGTCCGATGGTTTTGACCGTTTTTTTTATGACAAAGACCGGAAAAAATAAATCTCTCCGGACATCCTGACCGGTTGCCCTAACAGGTCAGCTGAGCCACGTTAAGAAGGATTAATCTGAAATGCCCATTTTTGTGCAGTGCCCTTTGATTAGAAAATGCGTTCAAACACAATTTATTATTGAGAAACCAGCATGCGCAAATGGTAATGTAGGTAATGAATGTATTTGATGACCCTGCTATATAAAATGTGTATATTACTCGTTCATCATGGTTCATGTTCAAATAGCTCAATCCAAAATATAATGCTGTAGGCCTAAGTGTTATGCTGTATTTACGCACCTGCTTGTAATTAATGCATAAATATAATTATGACCGGTATTTTTTATCAGATGTCCAATAAATTTGAATCATTCCGGACATTGGGACCGGCAGATTAAAATCCTAGCGCGACCCCTGGTTCAAATATGATTATTTTGGGGGTTTGCGGCCTGAAATGTTTGGGTACCCTTTTTCTAGTTCATACATGGGCATCTGGCGGCCCGCGGGCCACATGCGCCCCCCACCTTCACTTAATGCGGCCCGCAGGTTAATATTGGAATACTGATATATTATTGATTTCAGCTGTTACAATTCCAAACATGCAAACATGACCCGCTTTAATTACTTCAGTCTGTATTAGTAGCTTAATGACTAATATTAAAATTATGTTGTCTTTTTTTTTGTTCAATGTATTTGTATTTAAGTTCATAAAGTTAACGTAAGTATAATTTATACTTTATTAAATAAAAATGTTACCTCTCAGGATTCCAATTGAAAAATAGCAACAAACAAACCTGGATTCCAATTCAAAAATAGCAAAAATACCAGATCTACAAGCTCAATACGCGGCGCACTACGACGCGTTTTGAGCTTGTATATCTGCTATTTTTGCGTGTATAGCTATTTATGTGACAGAATGGCGAAGTACGGCATTCATTTACGGAAAAAAGTTGAAATAAGAGGTGTCTGCCCAACAGTATGCAATGTGTCCCTCTGGAGTGAGTGTGGAAATATAGTGGCCCTCTACATCATCAAAGTTGCATCACCCCTTTCTCTAGTTCCATGGTTCTCAAAGTGGGGTCCGGGGACCCCCAGGGGTCCTTGAGGGAGTTTCAGGGAGTCCCCAGCTAAATGATGGATAGTTAAGAACCAAATGGACCCTTATGGGTCTGTAACTCTGAGAGTGTACAAATGGAACCCAATGGACCCAATGGTTCCATTTGTACACTCTCAGAGTCAAATTAACATTGATTTTACAATATAAATTCGGGTCCCAGAGATATAAATGCCATTAAATGTTTGTCCGTGGCCCTAATGCATGTCAAACTGGGGGGTCCCTGAAATTAAAATGGTTGAGAATCACTGCTAGAGCCGTAGAAATCTTCTCTTGTGGGGGTCCCTGGCATATATTTTCAAATGGGGGCTAATAAGTGTCAATTTGGGGGTCCTTGACATTAAAAAGTTTGAGAAACACTGCTCTAGTTAGTACCTGTGTGGTGAGCAGGATTTGCTGGGGCGCGCCTCCTCCAGGACCTGGAGGGAGCCAGAATGTTTGTCCAGCAGGTGTCTGCGTCAGGAAGACCTGCTGGCCCTGGTTGGAGATGCTGGGAGACAGCAGCGCCGCGGGGGAAGTGGTGAGGGCAGCCATGTTGGGGGTAGCATTATTAAGGGTACCAGTGGTAGTAATACTAGTAGTACTAGTATTCGTGGTGATGGTACGAGCTGGTACTTGAGGTGTTGGCAGAGTTGAAGCTGTGGAACAGACGGGTCATGTGATTAATACAGACGAAAATATGATGGTCAAATAAGGTAAGAAAATACAACACTATAGCAATAATGCACATAATCGTCCCCATTTAAGAAAACTGTCTCGTTGTAATCGCTTAAACCCTACAGTTTAATTGAAAGGGGTCCCCTAGGGGTCTGTACTTGGCTCCCTCTTTTTTCCCCCTCTACACAAAACCATGCTCGCCTATTATGACATGCCCAGAATAGGGACGCTTTCACTGCTCATGCAGTGAAAGACGTGGAGAACAGATCTTTAATTTAAGCTGTAGGTCATTCCAATGGTTGGGACACTAAAACAAAAGGCTGTTTTTCACAGTTCAGTTTTTACTTGGAGGACCTTTAGTGTGAGCCAATCAGTGATCAGAGTGTGTCCTATATGTTGGTAGTGTCCCATCAACTGCCTTAAAAATAAACAGGTACCACTACCAATGTTTATTTCACCTGTCAGCCTAGGAAGGCCAACCCACTCTATCATACAGGATGCAGTGATGAGTCCTATAATGTTCACTGGAAATAAATGGCAGAGCAGAATGATAAACTGTATCTATATGGGCTTGAGGACAGAAGGAGCAGCATTCTTATAAATGACATCTCCATAGTCAAACTGAGAGAAGCATTTTTCTATCATGGCCACACCCACAGGACAGACTAGGTCAAAACTTTCCAGAGGTGTGTTATGATGCGGTAAGTAATGGGATACTATTTGAAGTGTTTTATACAGTACTTCATTTTAATGTTTACATTTACACTGGAAGTCACTAGGGCTGAAACTTTTGCCCAAATATAAAGATTGCCTGACAATTTATTATTATTATTATTATTACCCTTATTATTATATATAAGTACTTTGTGCCTATTTCAAACTCGCAATAACCCATGCAATGCCAGGGACAATTAAATATCTCAATATGTTGACCCAGAGGTCAACAACATAACTTTTCATTTCATAATATGGAATAAAGATGAGCATTGACATTTTGGTGAAGTTGTTAATAGCACATCATGTCAATATTTGATTAAATCTGTCGATTGATTAATTATGACTCACCTGTGGTCACAGCAGGTTTGGGAGGATCGGGAGGCTCTTCTACAAATAGACAGACAGATATTTAGGCAGGCGGTCAGACAGACAGACAGACATACGTTCAGTAGGTATAACAGTTAACAGACAACATGGAACAGCATGTATCTTGGCCCAGTTGGGTTAGAACCAGGGGGGGGGGGGGGGGGTATCAATCAATATGATATTGATTGATAGATGTCATACATGGCTACATGGATAGACTGGCCTCCAGGTACTCTGACAAGTGACAACAGGTGCACTACTATAAGAAATTCCCCCAAAATGTATGCTGACCAAGTACGTTTGAACTAGGTACCTCACCTTAGAACCGTGTGACTGGGGCTCAACTGGTATGTGTGCATAATGGAGGCAATAGTACTTCCCACAGTTGGCCTGGGTCCGATTTCCGACACAAGGCCCTTCGCTGCTTGTGGATCTGCTATTTTTTTTTAAATCATAGTGCAAATCTTTAAATATAATACAATGGGTTTTTTTTGTGTTTTTTTCCCCCCCGAAAGATTTGCACAACTTTATGATTTTTCAAAAAAAGAGTGCTTGTATATCTGCTATTTTTGAATAGCCAAAGTATAAAATAATAGTTAAAGTGGTGACACATATGCGTTCCCAGTCTCAATGGGTTAAGGTGTAATATTTCTACAATTGCCACAAATTGCTCCAAAACATCTATATCCAATCATGTAGTAGTTTTCTTGCCTACCTATGTTGAATGCACTTATTGTAAGTCGCTTTGGATAAAAGCGTCTGCTAAATGACTGTAATGTAATGGCTCTGCATGCAATGTATTGCCTTAATTAAAACAAACAATTTGAATAGGACAGAATACAAACCATGTTGATTGATTGAGTGATTCATTAATTGTTGTGTGTACATAGGAACCAAAAAAAAGATAAAGAGCTTATTTACAATTAAGTAACTAAGAACATTTACTCAAATACTATATTTAAGGGATGGATAGTTCACCCCCCAAAACATTTTTTGATAACACACCCCATGGAGACTTGAATTCATGGAGATTATTTTGTTTTTGTCGGATACCTAAGCCAATAATTTAATGACCGGCGGCGTCTCCGGTAGGAGACTCAAAGTGTCAACTGTATGTCTCCTACCGGAGACATTAGCATCTTTCTGCTGGTCATCAAATTATTGCCTCAGGAACGCGACAAAAACGTCTTCATGAATTCAAGGCTTCATGGGGTGTGTAATTGATAGAAAAAAAGTCATTTTGGGTGAACTATCCTTTAAGTACAGTACTTGAGGTGTTTTTTACTTTACTGGAGTGTTTCCAATTTTCAGTACTTTTTCTCCACTACATTTCAGAGGCAAATATTGTATACTTTTACAATTATTTGAAAACTTTAGTTACTATTTACTTTGTAGATTTGATTACTATTACAAAACATACATTAACCACTTCAGCCCTATATACATTTCGGCCCTTTGAAAATAACAGATCTACAAGCTCACAATGTGTCGCGATGCGACGCATTGTGAGCTTGTAGATCTGCCATTTTCAAAAGAAGTGTACATTTACTTTTGGTACTTAAAAGTACATTTTGACAATTTAGAATTCCGGACTTCTACTAATTCCTGTGTGGCCCTTTGGATTTTATTATTATTATTATTATTATATTCATGTCAAATTTCCATGTCATCCCTACACAAGGTGCCATTTTGCCAAGAACGATGAAAGTCCCTCCGGGACACTTTTGTGAGGGAAAGAAAAAAAAGAGATGTATATAAAAAATAAAGCAATTCATATATTAAACCCTTCTCTTTTTTTCTCTTTGTAATTCACATTTTTATTTGGGAATTGGCAGAAAAGATAAACGCGTTTCACATTAGAAACTATTCAGTCCACAATTCTGTTATGCTTGTGACGTTATGCAGTCTCTGTGTGGAGGTCCTTCTTGATCCCCTCTGGTCCATAATTGTCCTTGCACAAACAACAATATCTGCCATGTTTTTCAATGTTCCCTAAATTATTTCTGTGTGCAAAAACAACATGCACACCAATTACACTGCAAACAAATAAACACCAAAAAAAAACACACAGACATTCATGTGGGTGTGATTTTGACAGCCTCCTGACCACTTAAAGTTCTCTCTCCTCCTCCTCCCTCCCTCCTTCTCCTCGCCACCAGAGCCATTTATCAGAGAGTTCCGCCACCTCCGTTCACCTCATCAGGTCTTTGGGCGTTTGACATCAGTACCAGTAACACTTCGAGTTACATGAATCGCGTGACCGGCGGCGCTGTTTTCTGCCCCCGGGCTGGTGGAACTCTCCACCAACAGCTCGGCACGAAAAGGGCCAGCATCAAAGCCAACGCCGAAGTCAAACCCAAAGCGCTTTTGCGTCTGGCCCGAGTGGAAGACGGCGAAACATTCGTCCTTGCATAAGGGGACAAGACAGCCTTTACAGTAGTACCTTGTCTCTTTCCGCTCTTTCTTTTGGTAACAAAGCCTGCATCGCTTACTCGGTTGCTGCTTTTTGGCGGTGGGCGGTAACGAAACGAGTACATGTACAGGTGGAGGGGCATTGGTCACTTCCTCAACCGCGGGCTCAACCCAAGCATGTCTCGGGCTGGTCCATGACTTTATGACACTTTGCGTGAACGATAGAAGACATTTACAGTTGCCCTGTGGGTGTTTAGCTTTGTATATGACAAAAGCATTGAACATGCAGATCTCAAAGAGATAGGCCACAAATTTGCTCGTCCACTTGTTGGACTTACTGACGAACGGGTAGTACACGATGTTCTGGTCCAATTTATCAACTCCATTCATACACTTACTGTATGCGACGATGCAAGCAGGCTTCGGTTTTGCCATTTTTTCACCCTGGCCTCTCGGAACCTGAACGTTTCCGATTTCGTTGCGGTGGAATGTTGAAACCATTCTCACTATGCTTTTGTCCCGCCATGCCAAGACCATCATTTTGTCATTGTGACGCACAGTCGTATCCCCGACTCGCAGGTCGGCATTGGTAAGGTGTCGAATGAACGGCGGTTCGCCTCGGTTCTTTCTTAGCGTGCCACAGACGTGGGTTTTCAGCTCAAGTAGACGCGCGCACATCGGTACAGAATTGTAGAAGTTATCAATGAACAATCTATAGCCATAGCCTGCTAGGCCATCGAGAAGGAAGACGACCGTGTCAGCTAGGGCAGCATGTTCTCCACAGTTGGGCTTCATGTTGAAACAGTACCCCGTCTCAGAATCACACAGGATGAAGGATTTTATGCCGTTTTTGACAGGCTTTTGCGGATTGTGCACTTTGAAGTTTAGCCGCCCGCGAAACAGAAGTGTTCCTTCATCGATGCAAATGTCTTTGTTCGGTTGATACATTTCACGGAATTTGGAGACTAAGAAATCTAAGAGTGGGCGGATTTTGAACATCCTGTCAGTACCACGGTTTGAGAAGTTAGCATTATCGCTGAAGTGAAGAAATCTCCAAATAAGTTGAAATCTGTTGAGAGTCATGGTCTTATTGAAGTAGGGGGTAGCTATTATTTCATCTGTAGCCCAGTACCTCTCTAGCTCAGACTTATGAACAATACCGGTGAGAAAATGGAGCCCTAGGAAAGCTTTTAGTTCCGACAGGTCGACGGGTTTCCATTCAAGGGCTCTAGCATATGGCTCTGGCAGAATATAACTGACAGTTTGAATGCACTGCTCTGCGTACAAATTGGTCTGAGCGACAACACGCTGGAGCAGCTCGTCGGACAGGAACAGCTCAAGAAAGTCAACTGGATCTTCGGACTCGAGAGCAGCGGCTCCATTGAGAGGTCCAGGGTTTGCGGTGAAAGGAATGTCTTGTGGCTTCCAGTTCTTTTCATTCCACTCAGAATCTGAAGCTGGAACCGGAAAGGCGTCTGCGTTTCGTTTCCGTTTTCGACCTGTAAATCATAGAAATATGTAATCACTATAAAATATATATTTTTTGTGTTGTATAAGTGCGCTGTGCAAAAAAAAAACTTTTTGGTTACACTTTAAAGGTCGGCTCTATAATGCGTTATAACTGCATTTATAATACATTATAATGCACTTAAAAGGCATTATAACACTTGTTATAAATGTGCATAATTAGGAATTACAACTTATAATAATACAATGTATAAGTGCTGGTCATAATGCATTATACATTCAGTGGAACAGCACATTATAACTACCAGGTAACACTTTAAAGGTCGGGTCTATAATGCATTATAACCATATTTAAAATACATTATAATGCACCATAATGCATTACAGTGCACTTATAATGCTTCATAACACTCATTATAAATGTTTATAATTATGCATAACCACCAACAAAGCCACTTTATGACTGACTATGTTATAGTAGTTATAATGTCCTGTTCCACTGAGCTTATAATGCATTATGACCAGTGGTGTAAAGTAACTAAGTACATTTACTCAAGTACTGCACTCAAGTACACTTTTGAGGAATTTTTACTTTACTGGAATATTTCCCATTTTCAATACTTTTACTCCACTACTTCTCAGAGGCAAATATTGTACTTTTACTCCACTATAATTATTTACAGCTTTAGCTACTTGTTACTTTGCAGATTTAACCACTTCAGCCCTATATATATATTCTCAGCCCTATATATCTACAAGCTCACAATGCGTCGCGACGCATTGTGAGCTTGCAGATCTGCTATTTTCAAAATATTTGTATACATGATGAACTTGAGAAATGAGACATTCTGCACAATGAGTACTTTTACTTTAAGTGTATTTGATGCCAATACTTTTGTACTTTTACAGTACATTTTTACTACCCGACTTTTACTTGTAACAGAGTATTTCTGCACTGCAGTATTGATACTTTTACTCAAATAAAACATTCAAGTACTTTTTCCACCACTGATTATGACCAGCACTTATAATACATCATAAACGTTGTTATAAGTTGTCATACATTTGAGTGTTATAACACCTTATAAGTGCATTATAATGCATTACAAATGTTATTATAATGCAATGTAGACCCGACCTTTAAGTAAAGTGTTACCAAACTTTTTTTGTTCTTACCTCTCTTTTTACTGCCAACAGGTGGTACTGTGGAGCTAGTTGTGGGCTGTGTCTCAGTCGACTCTTCGTCTGAAATCACAGTAGTAAAATAGTTTGGTAAATATGATGTGCAATTATTTACACCCCCTCATGTCTCAGACTGGTCCATGACTTTATGATGTAAATGATAAAAGCATTGAACAAACATATCTCTACCAGTGGTTCTCAAACTTTTTCATGTCAAGGACCCCCAAAATGATATGCATCTGGCCGCGGACCCCCATCTCAAATATTTAGTTCCAGGGACCCCCCCAGAAGCAAAGATTTGAGCAACAAATGTTCGCTTAAAAAAATATATATATATATAAAAGGTTTGCTCATATTTTCACGATTTTTCCAAAATAGCGCGGCACTCGGTGCCGCGCTATGAGCTTGTAGATCTGCTATTTTTGAATAGCCCAAAGTATAAAAGGTCATAATTATTGTGATGCTATATTAAGCACATTTTCCTGGTTACCCCCTGGAACCCCCTCAAGTACCCCTGGGGGTCCCCGGACCCCACTTTGAGAACCAATGATCTATGCTACAATGCAAGCTGGGCTTCTGTTGTTTATTATTTTTTAGTTCTTACCTCTATTTTGACCGCCATCGCGTGGTAACGTGGCACTGGACGTTGGCTGTGCCGTCTCCCCCTCCGAGTCTGAAAGCACTTGGTAGTCTGAAATGTTGGTAGTTAGATATAAATATGATGCACACAAAATCTAATCAAATTACAATTTCGGCATTTAGCAGACGCTCTTATCCAGAGCGACTAACAATAAGCACATTATGTATAATACATCAAATGCAGATATAGTTACCACGCATCTACTGTCATAGTAAAATACATCTACATCATCATCGTTATCGTCAAATACGTCACATGCATAGATACAGTATAAAAACATTCATTTGATTTCATTTAACCCATTAGGACCTGAGGCCGGTTCTGAAAATGGTTTCTAAATCCTAATAGTTCTTTTTTTTTTCTTCTTTTTTTTTTACATAATATAAAAATATAAAAATAAATATATGAAAATACAAAAATACAAAAATATTAAAATATTAAAAAATCTCAAAATATGTTGTTCCAGAGATCGCCAGAAGCAAAGATTTGAGTTACAAATGTTCGCTTTAAAAGTATATATTTAAAGATTTGCACAAAATGTTAACAATTTTTCAAAAATAGCAGATCTACAAGCTCATAGCGCGGCACTCGGTGCCACGCTATGAGCTTGTAGATCTACTAGTTTTGAATAGCCCAAAGAAATCTTAAAAAAAAGGACACACAGCTGCGTTCCCGGTCTAAATGGATTGGTGCACCGGCTTCGAATGCCATCGATGCATTGAATGGGAGATTATCATGTTTTATCAGACCATTGAATGGGCGAGTAGGCGACGAGTAGGCGATATACTGACCAACCCGCGATTTATCAGACCATTCGTTGGGCGTAATCAGGAGCTACTGACCAACTCGGAGGCAGAGCAGTCCCCACAACAATATTTACCATTCTGTGCCTATCGGTACATAACTCCTAACGACGCTGAGTAGGCTCAGGCGAACGTCACAACGTTCAGGACGGCAACTCGCTCGCTTTAGCTCGCTCGGTGGTCCTTCACGTGGTTCCAGTTCGCCTGAGACTGCGCGCCTCCGTCATGGTCCCAAACCAAAACCGGACTTTTTAAAGGAGGAGTTCACCCAAATTTTTTTTTATTTTCTATCAATTGCACACCCCATGAAGCCTTGAATACATGGATTTATTTTGTTTTTTGTCACATTCCTAAGCCAATAATTTGATGCCCGGGTGTATTTCCGGTAGGAGACACAAAGAATCTATCTTACCGGATACATTAGCCGGTAGGAGAAAGGAATCAAATTATTAGCTTAGGAATGCAACAAAAACACAAATAAATCCATGGATTCAAGGCTTCATGGGGTGTGCAATTGATAGAAAATAAGTCATGTTTTGGGTGAACTACTCCTTTAAGTCATCTCCGTCGGGGGTCAGCATGTCCTGGTAACACCCAATGAATGGTCTGATAAATCGCGGGTTAGGTCAGTATGTCGCCTACTTCGCCCATTCAATGGTCTGATAAAAAGGTGATAATGTCCCATTCGATGCATTGATAGCATCCGAATGGGGCGATTAATCTCAAACACGATACAAATGCCATTGTCTTCTTACCACTGGCAGTTTGGAACGTTAGAGGACCTCTGCTCCCCGTGTCCTCCCTCATGGGAAACCATTCTTCATCCGAGTCCAGGTCTGTGTCAGAACGATCAGAAGATTAAGACGGCTTTGAAATTGTAAGGGCTTTCTTTCCACGGCTTCGCGACGATGTGGTGTTTTCTCTTGTACTACGTACGACGAAGATGATGATGATGTGTGGCCGGGCGATTGAGCTTCGCCTTGGCTCAGACTGGTTGGCTGTGCCGATCAAACTGCAAATATTGTACCAACTGCTACTAAATACTACTAACTGCTTTCCTCAATCCTACAACTAAAACAGTGGTTCTCAACCTGGGGGTCGCGACCCCCAGGGGGGTCGCCAAATAATTTGGGGGGGTCGCCAGATTTTTTTGGTGAATTTAAAAAAAAAAAACATTTTTTTTTTTTTTTTTTTTTTTTTTAAACAAAATATTTTTTTATGTTATCATTAATTCATGTTTTATCAGTTAATTTACTCAATTTACCCACTTTTTGCAAAAATGTTTTGATAATAAACAATTATCAAATAACCTATTATAATTAAATAACCTTCGCGCGCGCGAACGGGACCGCGCGCGTGCACGCGGGGGGTCGCGGGAAATAATATCATTATTTTGGGGGTCGCGGCCTGAAAAGGTTGAGAACCCCTGAACTAAAAGGCTGGGAACAACGCCGTTTGTTTTTGGGGGTTTTTTATCACGTGGTTTCAGGCAGTGGTGGAAAAAGTACTTAAATATTTTACTTAAGTAAAAGTATTGATACTGCAATGTAGAAGTACTCTGTTACAAGTAAAAGTCTGGAATTCTAAATTTACTTACGTAAAAGTACAAAAGTATTGGTATCAAATTGGACTTAAAGTACCAAAAGTAAAAGTACTAAATGTTTGAAAACAGCAGATCTACAAGCTCTCAACGCGTCGCGATGCGACGCGTTGAGAGCTTATAGATCGGCTATTTTCAAATAGCCTAGGTATAATATAGGGCTAAAGTGGTTAATGTATGTTTTATAATGTAATAATGTATATCTGAAAAGTAACTAAAGTTTTCAAATAATTGTAGTGGAGTAAAAGTACAACATTTGCCTCTGAGATGTAGTGGAGTAGAAGTAAAAGTATAGACAATTTGAAATATTCCAGTAAAGTAAAAAGTACCTCAAAATTGTACTTAAGTACAGTACTTGAGTAAATGTACTTAGTTACTTTACACCACTGGTTTCAGGTTATCCTCCTATGACCCGGAAGACCCAGCTACACTCAAAGGTTGCGGAAGAGCGCCCTCTATAGCAGGGGTCTTCAACGTTTTCAGGCCAAGGACCCCCTAACTGAGAGAGAGAGATGAAGAAGGGACCCCCTCTATATTGTATAAAAATGTGTTTCAGATTAAAGTTTTTTTTTTACTTAGTCTGCTCTTTTTCCCTCTACACCTCTTTGCCAAAAATAGCCGATCTGCTATTTTCGGCTAATGTTCCTCTCAGAAAAGGAATTCTAGGGTTCAACTGGTTAATTAGTTAAAAAAAACTAAATCCTATCACACAAAGATTTGGCGGACCCCCTATAGTAGCTATGAGGACCCCCTAGAGGTCCCGGACCCCCTGTTGAAGACCCCTGCTCTATAGTAAACCACTGAAAACACCAAATGACGAGTGACTCTCGTCATTGGCGCGTGCTTTCGAATCACACCGCACTCTACCCAAAGTGCCTTTTAGATCGCCTTTTAACCCACTAAGACCTGAGGTTCCGATTCCACAAAATGTCTTCTAAATCCTAGATCAATCAGTATCAGTATCAATATCAGTGGTTCTCAAACTTTTTCATGTCAAGGACCCCCCCCCCCATCTGAAAATATGTTGTTCCAGGGACCCCCAGAAGCAAAGATTTGAGTTACAAATGTTCGCTTTAATAAATATATATTCAAAGATTTGCAAAAAATGTTCTGGATTTTTGAATAGCCAAAGTGTAAAATAATGCTTTTTTTGCTCAAATCTAAAAATGACACAGAGGCGTTACAGGTCTTAAAGGGTTAAAACAGCATTCTGTTTGCTGCTGCTTTTAACCCATTAAGACCTGAGGCAATTCTTTAAAAAAAATCTAAATCCTAACAGTTTTTTGAAAAAAATCTAAAATATTTGTTTCAATATTTTTCAAAAATAGCAGATCGACAAGCTCATAGCGCAGCACTGAAATCTAAAGTGACACAGATGCGTTCCAGGTATCAATGGGTTAACAGTTATCATTTCCCCCCTTTCTGATTGCCTTTTAAAAACACCTATATTTAATAATATTAGACTTATTTATTTTTCTACTCGTTTATTTAAATGGAAACAAGCCATAGTGCCATATACAATACTATGCAAATAAACAAGTAGAAATCGAAAATAAAAATATGTACAGTTACAGTAAACAGTTCAATTAAACTTTCCATTCATAGGAAAATCATCCAGAAGAGAAAGGGGGGAAATAACTGTTAAAAGCAGCAGCAAACAGAATGGTGTTTTAAAAAGCGCTCTAAAAGAACAAACTAATATTATGAAATATAATAATTGCGTTGTAATCACTACAGATAGATAGCCAATGGCGTTTTAAAAGGCGATCTAAAAGGCACTTCGGATAGATTGCGGGTTAAAAAGTTAAAAACAAATATTAATTATAGCCTACATCAAGTTTGTGACCGTGTTCTGTGGTCTTTCGCGCAACATATGAAATAACAGATATCAAATACACATAAATGTATGACAATGTATTTACAGTCAGTTAATAGTTGAAAAATGACAGGCCATTATGCCAGCGTAAAATAGCATGTAAAGACTGACAACGCCATCTAGTGGCCACATGGAATACAAGTAAGACGCGCGAACGCGGGAAGCGAACGCAGCTTGAAAGTAACAATAAGAAGAATAGAAAGGAATGAGCAAGTGTAGAGAAGTGGGTGGTACAGTTAAATTAGTGAGAACAGGGCCGCCACAAGAAGGCTCCATACCGCTAGCCCCATTTTATTTTGTCTTTTTTAAATTGTTATGTTTGTTTGTGGTGTGGGTAAATGTTTTTTTGTCTTTGTAGTTTTTGAAATGTGTTTGGTTTAGGCATGTTGCAGGCATGTTGCTACATTCCTGCGTTCTTCATGGCCCTTTGCCTTGTTGATTTTCTCAAATGTGGCCC
Organism: Gymnoscopelus microlampas; assembly: GCF_963454915.1. Taxonomy (NCBI): domain Eukaryota; kingdom Metazoa; phylum Chordata; class Actinopteri; order Myctophiformes; family Myctophidae; genus Gymnoscopelus; species Gymnoscopelus microlampas. Next base: position 5,610,793 of record NC_139940.1, read on the forward strand.
GTCTATGAACTCCTGCTGAGGTGTCGGCAGAGGTGGTTTAGGGCGTGCGGCTCTTGCGTGCCGCATCGTGGCAGCATTTTTTTCCCGCAGCTGGGCCCGACTGGCGCCATCCAGTTGTTGGCGGCGGTGCCGTTGGCGTTCAGCCGTTTGTTGGCGCAGCTGGGCCAGGCTTTCGTCATCCAACTGTTGGCGGCGGTGCTGGCGGCGTTCAGCATTTTTTTGCCGCAGCTGGGCCCGACTGGCGTCATCCAGCTGTTGGCGGCAGTGCTGGCGGCGTTCAGCATTTTTTTGCCGCAGCTGGGCCCGACTGGCGTCATCCAGCTGTTGGCGGCGGTGCCGGTGGCGTTCAGCATCTTGTTGGCGCAGCTGGGCCAGCCTTTCGTCATCCAGTTGTTGGCGGCGGTGCTGCATCCGTTCCCTGTTGAGACGGCGGCGACGCTCTTGTTTACTCTCCTCTGGGCTATCTGCACCTGCATTAGGCATTGGGCTGTTTGATGGTCGTTCGTTTTTGCGTAGATGCTGCATCCGTTCCCCGTTGAGACGCTCTTGTTTACTCTCCTCTGCGCTATCTGTCAAAAATGAGGATTAAACCCCACAAGTAGTAGTTATTGAGGACATTTTTTTTTGACTGTATGTCTTTTAGTGTTCCTTAAAACGATGCGGCACTCAAGAGCCGCACGCCCTAAACCACCTCTGTCGACACCTCAGCAGGAGTTCATAGATGGGCCAGATTTGAGAAAATCACAAGGCAAAGGGGCCATGAAGAACGCAGGAATGTAGACAATGCTCTGATTAAAATGCACAACAGCGTGCAACATGCCTAAACCAAACACATTTCAAAAACTACAAAGACAAAAAACATTTACCAAAAAAAATAAAAAAAAACACACCACAAACAAACATAACAATTTCAAAAAGACAACAAAAACAAATGGGGCTAGTAGAGCCTTCTTGTGGCGGCCCTGTTCTCACTAATTTAACTGTACCACCCACTTCTCTACAATTGCTCATTCCTTTCTATTCTTCTTATTGTTATTTTCAAGCTGCGTTCGCTTCCCGCGTCTTACTTGTGGGTCAACACAGCAACGTACCGTTTTTTTTCTGTCTACAGCAAATGTCTCTGCCAAAATGTGCCGATCTACAAGCCGACGATGCGTCGCAACGCATTGTGTGCTTGTAGATCTGCCATTTCTGGTGAATGTTCCCCCCCAGAATATGGATAATTTGGTTCAAGTGGTTGAAGATCCAAGTCTCGTCTTGATAATGAGGCTTCACAGTGAACAACGACACCCCTAGCATCCCTATTCTGGGCATGTTATAATAAGTGAGCATTCACTTATTATCGCTAAGGATAAAAGGCTATATAGGTTGATAGCGACCATGCTGTAGTGCAGGGGTCTTCAACAGGGGGTCCGGGACCCCTAGGGGGTCCTCAGAGTTACTACAGGGGGTCCGCCAAATCTTTGTGTGATATGATTGTTTTTTTACCTTAACCACTTGAACCCTAGCATCCCTTCGCGAGGCGTTGTGAGCTTGTAGATCGGCTATTTTTGGCAAAGAGGTATAGGTGTAGAGGGAAAAAAGATCAGACCAAGTAAACAAAAAAAAGTTTAATGAAACTCAATTTTATACAATATAGAGGGGGTCCCTGCTTCATCTCTGTCTCAGCTAGGGGGTCCTTGGCCTGAAAAGGTTGAAGACCCCTGCTGTAGTGTGTGTGTGTGTGTGTGTGTGTGTGTGTGTGTGTGTGTGTGTGTGTGTGTGTGTGTGTGTGTGTGTGTGTGTGTGTGTGTGTGTGTGTGTGTGTGTGTGTGTACATACCTTCTTTTGACCAGGGTTTCTCACAGCTGTCCATTTGTTCCTCGCCTATGGTCAGAAACATCAATACAGTATTCAATCAATCTATTATAGTTTCAGAGGTCAGTGTTCAACCCAGTTAAGACAGTTATATATATATATATCTGTGTTCCAGTGTGCCAGACTGCCGTTCAGTTTGCTGTGGTGTCTGGCATGTTTAGAAAACATGACAATACTCACACGGTCAAATTCAGGGTAGTTAAAGGTTCTATGACATTCATTTTCACTTTTTTTATTTTTTATGTTTTTTGGGGGGTTTTATGACCTCAATTACATCCAAAAAATCTGAACTTTTAACATTCAGTGGATTTTCTGTGGTCTGGGGTTTTCTGACAAATTCTGAAGCATCGCGACACATTGTGAGCTTGTACATCGGCTATTTTCAAAAGGCCGAAATGTATATAGGGCTGAAGTGGTTAATGTATGTTTTCTTGTAATAATAATCAAAATCTACAAAGTAACTAGTAATTCAAGTTTTCAAATAACTGTAGTGGAGTAAAAGTACAATATTTGCCCCCGAAATGAAGTGCAGTAGAGGTGAAAGTATTGGAAATTGGAAATACTCAAGTGAAGTACAAATACCTAAAAATGTTACTTAAAGGGATATTTCACTTTCAAAAAAACGTTGGGTCATTTTATCATCTACTCAGGCTTTTGTGAGCCCCCCCAGACCATTTTTAAGTTGCTTGATTCAGTATTTAGTATTTTTCTATTCAGTATTTATATCAGACACGCCCCCTTCCTATACAAACCCATTATAACTTCAAACTCCATTTTAACCATGTTATATTTATCAAAAACAACCGTCCTTGGTTCTGGTGACTCACCCCGCCCTCCTAATACGCGAGGGGGCCGTGTTTTTTCGATAACTTTTTTCATTTTGTTTGACGTTATAATGGGTTTGTATAGGAAGGGGGCGTGTCTGATAAAATGAATATCAAATATCTAAATACTGAATCAAGCAACTTAAAAATGGTCTGGGGGGCTCACGAAAGCCTGAGTAGATGATAAAATGACCCAAAGTTTTTTCGAATGTGAAATATCCCTTTAAGTACAGTACTTGAGTGTAACTCTCTTCCTGGAAACTTAGCATGCTGAACTAAGAAGCCACTGTTTTGGCATTGGTACAAAATAAAGTTTGAAACTTCTCTGATATGACTAAACCTTCCTACTGATGACGATGTCACTGGTAGGTAGAGTGTGCTAAAAGCCTGGTCCAGCTGCCACGCAAACTGGCATAGCGCCGGTCAGCGTACTCACCAGAGTGGTTGTCTTCATCCTGGAAGTCCCAATCATCTTCATCCACATCATCGTCAACCATCTGGCATGGATCCAGCTCCTCATCTTGACACTCCATGAACAAATCAGCGTCCATGTTGCTGCGCGCACACACACACACACACACACACACACACACACACACACACACACACACACACACACACACACACACACACACACACACACACACACACACACACACACACACACACACACACACACACACACAACACATTAACATTTATAACGCAGATGGTGACATTGTATCTTGAGAGCATGCACGCACACACACAAAGCTGACCCCTACAGTTGGTCTAGAGCAGTGGTTCTCAAACTTTTTCATGTTAAGGACCCCCAAAATGATATGTATTTGGCCGTGGACCCCAGGATCCCCGGATCTCAAAATGTTTTGTAACAGGGACTCCCAGAAGCAAAGATTTGAGTTACAAATGTTTTAAAAAATATATAGATTTGCACAGACTTTCAATTTGTTTTAAAAATAGCAGATCTACAAGCTCATAGCAGTTTAAAATATGGATAAAGGAGTTAAAATGAGTGTGACACTTTATTAACAAATTTAGCTGAGGACCCCCTGGTACCCCCCCAAGGACCCCTGGGGGTCCCCGGACCCCACTTTGAGAACCAGTGGTCTAGAGGAGGGTGTAGATCATAGACTGTATATAGCTGTAGTTTACAACCCTCGTAGACGTATTTACGATTCTGACGTCTTCAATCTACGAGAGTTGTAGGGTGCACGTCCCATGCAGGGGAGCACTTTCTGCACTTTACCCCGCGACACTCCAAACATGTTCAAATTGAAAATAAAAGGTGCTTACCGCAAAGCCCCAAATGTTAACGACCTTCGCGGGGTAGTAGTGATCCCCGTCGAGGTATATCTTTCAATAAAGAAGTCTTTTAATCCAGCTTGTGTCGGAATCTTCACTGTTCTTCTTTTGTTTTAAATGAGTTTGAACTGCGCATGAGCGATTTGGCGGTCGGGAGGTGTATTGCGAACTGCTTCTTCTTTTGTTTAAAATGAGTTTGAACTGCGCATTAGCGATTTGGCGGTCGGGAGGTGTATTGATACATTGTGTTTTCAATGCGCAATACACCTCCCGACCGCCAAATCGCTAATGCGCAGTTCAAACTCATTTAAAACAAAAGAAGAACAGTGAAGATTCCGACACAAGCTGGATTAAAAGACTTCTTTATTGAAAGATATACCTCGACGGGGATCACTACTACCCCGCGAAGGTCGTTAACATTTGGGGCTTTGCGGTAAGCACCTTTTATTTTCAATTTGAACATGTTTGGAGTGTCGCGGGGTAAAGTGCAGAAAGTGCTCCCCTGCATGGGACGTGCACCCTACAACTCTCGTAGATTGAAGACGTCAGAATCGTAAATACGTCTACGAGGGTTGTAAACTACAGCTAGACTGTATAAAAGAGATGGACAAAGCCAGACCGCTGGTTTCTACAGACCGAAAATGAAGCTGATTGTTCAGGAATTTGATATCCGCCATCTCTAATATAAGCCCAAAAGCACGTCGGTAACAGGAACCGGAAAACAATCCCCAAAGAATGCTACTGGTTGGGATCCTTGTCAATCAAGAGCGGGGGCGGGGAATGAATGCTATTGGCTGTGTAGCTTGTCAATCAAATTATCCCGCCCCTCCTAGAAAATAGCCTACCTTATCGTCAATTTTAAAATAAATGGGACCATAATTTACCAAAACGCATATCATGATGATTGAAAGGAGACTTTAAACTAGCGACTGGAAGCATATAGAATTTATGACAATTTTTGTTAAGGTAAGAAAATCTAGTCGTCAAAAGGTTTGTCAAAAACCCATCCGCTTGCGTTAAAATAAATGCTTTCGGACACCCGCAGGGGTAAAACAGCGCCAAACAGGCCATTCATATGAACTGTCTCACTTCCGTATTGGCCTCATTGTAAATATGTCAGGCTGGCCCCTTGGTGTAGATGAGTGATTCTCAACATTTGTATTTGATGTGCAGCCATGGACCGCCCCTTTCATACAATTTTTATCCATTTCGAAGACAGATGTGAAAAATGCAGGGCAAAGGTTTTTCCTTGGCCTCTAGGGAGTGCGCATACAAAGTTTATACACAGATCGGTGCAGTTATAGGTAAAAACACGGATCGGCCTGTTATAGCGCCACCATGAGGCTGATTTTAAAAAGCGGCATTTCTTCCTCAGCCTGATGGGAATGTGCGTGCAAAATTTCACCGAAATCGCACGCTGTGATCATTATTTGAGGCATTTTCTTCAAAACGGAGCACGCCTTTAAACTTTGGAAGCCAATCTTAGCCAATCGGGATGGAATGTGAAAAACCTGAAAGACGCTTTTGGTTTAATGACTATAAAGATACTGTGTACCGATAGGCGTGACATTTGGAAAAAATCTGTAGGAGTCATTTCAAAACATGTGTTTTGCCCAAATCAACCTCCTGGTGGCGCTATAACAGGCCGATCTGAAAGATTCGGGGCAGAGGTTCTTCTCTGGCATCCAGGGAGTGTGTGTGTGCATAGTTTCGCTGTGATCGGGCCAACGGTGCCGGAGATTAGCTGCTCACAGACCGAGGCACACACACACGCACGGATGGATAGACAGGATGTAAAACCTATATTTTTGTATTTTTTTACAAACATATATTTTTTTAAAAAACTGTACGGTTGTAGTTCCCTAACCCAGGGGTCTTCAACGTTTTCAGGCCAAGGACCCCCTAGCTGAGAGAGAGATGAAGCAGGGACCCCCTCTATATTGTATAAAATTGTGTTTCAGATAAACTTTTGCTGCTCTTTTTCCCCCTCTACATGTATAACTCTCTGCCACAAATAGCGGATCTACAAGCTCACAACGCCTCGCAGCGCGAGGCGTCGAGATCTGCTATTTTTGGCTAAAGTTCTCCTCAGAAAAGGGATACTAGGGTTCAAGTGGTTAATGTAAAACAAAGAAATCATATCACACAAAGATTTGGCGGACCCCCTGTAGTAACTCTGAGGACCCCCTAGGGGTCCCGGACCCCTATTGAAGACCTCTGCCCTAACCCAATCATGATATGAAATCAATATTCAATACAGACCAATGATAAATAATTGTATGAGTCAATAAACAAGAGGACCACACAATGTAAAGGACCACATTGGAAATGTTAAGTTGTGTGATAACACCTTATTTTACTATACTTTATATTACCCTGGGTAGGATTTCTATAGTGCATGATTGTGTAACTTGTACACATTTTTGCCAGGATAAAAATCAACAACCGATAACAACGTCCAACTTCCTATTGTCATGGTGAGGATGATGGACGTGCCCAAAGAGCCAATCATCACACGTTGTCCTAAAAGAAAGTCCCGCCCACTATGAAATAGCCCCTTTTTTTCACGCATTCCCATATAAATGTAAATAAATACAAATGTCCCGTTTACAGTGAAGCATACATTGCACCACTGTGCCAGTATATATAATACTGGTACATACACTAATAGACCAGTATATATATGTAGGCTATGAATACAAACAGTCAGAGAGAACATCCACCTACAACAGTAAAAGTCTGCTCCACTGCACTACACAGCCCGCGCGTGCGTTCTGCCTCTTTCCAGGGGCGTGCACGTGCGCGCGGCCCGCCGCGGCGACGACAACACGTCACAATAAAACCATTAGTTTGTACTTTGTAAATAAAACGACTTACCGTGTTGTTGTTTGACGCCAATGAATGAAAGAGTTTGTGTTGGACTGTATTACTAGTCTGTTGTAGGCGCCATGCAAACGTACTAACTGCACACACACATACACAGTCAGACCGGAAGAGGAGGGACCTCCATCACCGTCCGCATCTCCGCGTTTTAATTGGTCGAAGCCGAACGCACGTTACGTTCATTTTTTTTGTAGCGCCGTTCCTATTGGCTGTCGTAGTGCGGGGAGGCGGGCTTGGTGGGGAGAGTAGGCTACCTCCCCAAGCTGTGTTTTCTTCTGCGTTATTTACTAACAATGTGTTTTAAAAAGCATTTATGAAGAAGTGTTTAATTCAACAGCGCTGCCAGTATGTTGTTGTTTTATAACACGGAATAACAGAGAATTGTTGACCATTTCAATGTTGTTACATGTGGGAAAGTGGAACAATGAAACACATCACTCTGTTCTGTTCTGCTCTGGGCTGGGGGGGGGGGCTTCCTGCCATTTTGTTTCACTGACGTGAAACAACAAAATCTAGCAGACTTTTATTTATTTATATAATGAATATTTTATCGTTTTTAACCTAAAACAAATAGATAATACATGAAATAGGAAAATCATGATATGAATTATTAAAATAATTGTTTTCTATTATAAATATTTCAACACGAGATGGTGTCGACGTACAGTAACAGTGATGGTATATACTTCACTATGTTATAACTTGAATCCCAGACCTAGAAGTTCAGACATGCTGATGCCCCTCTCTCTCTCTCTCTCTCTCTCTCTCCCTTCTCTCCCTCTCTGTCTGTCTGTCTGTCTGTCTGTCTGTCTGTCTGTCTGTCTGCCTGCCTGCCTGCCTGCCTGCCTGCCTGCCTGCCTGTCTGCCTGCCTGCCTGCCTGCCTGCCTGCCTGCCTGCCTGCCTGCCTGCCTGCCTGCCTGTCTGCCTGCCTGCCTGCCTGCCTGCCTGCCTGCCTGCCTGCCTGTCTGTCTGTCTGTCTGTCTGTCTGCCTGCCTGCCTGCCTGCCTGCCTGCCTGTCTGCCTGCCTGCCTGCCTGCCTGCCTGCCTGCCTGTCTGTCTGTCTGTCTGCCTGCCTGCCTGCCTGCCTGCCTGCCTGCCTGCCTGTCTGTCTGTCTGTCTGTCTGTCTGTCTGTCTGTCTGTCACACCTATTCTTTGTCTTCGGCCTGGCTTGAGAGAGAAAGGTATGGCCAGGGCGTTCCTGTCTAAAGGTGGGCGGCGACAGACCGTCTGTATTGTAATGTTCTCATTGTGATGGTCATGTTTATCTATGGACCTCCTTCTGGAGTATAAGGGGGACCTTAACAGAAGCTTGGGGGAACTTGCTGGGGGATACCAGGCTGGGAGAGATAGGCTGAGTGAGGGGACATGGGGAGATGTAGGCCAAGTCTGCTAGACTGAGAGATGCTGCTTGCTTGTTGCTGTTCTTCTGAATAAACCTCTAAGATATGCATTCATTCATCATTCGTCTCTCTCAGACAGCATCTCTGCTGTATAACAAGAACTGCAAAAAAACAAAATGTGTAATTTCTCAGCAGCTATAAACACACTCAGTCCAGTGACAGAGTCCAGACACTGCCAGAACCACAGCTAGTCTCAGGAGCGCCGATACGTGACCAAACACCTGGGAAACCTGACCTTTGGGGGAGAGTTTGGGAGAAGAAGATGAAGGAGAGGGTCAAGTTCAGTGTGAGAAATGTCAAAAAGCAGCAGCGAGGTTCACTAATACTGCTGATGTTCTGGGTTCAGAGGGTTTCAGTTCAGTTCAGGAAAACACAGCTGGGAGAGGGAATGTCCCACCAGATGGAATCTGGTGTCTATGGCAGAATGATGGTGTCTAATACACTTGTGATCTTGATACTCCTTCTTAACATGATGATATAAGTTAGATGATATAGCACCTCTGCTTAACTAAAAGTACAGTATAATGCTATTGGAAATACATTAGGAAGAGTCAATAATAGGGGGAGCACTTTTATTTTTTAACTCTGTATTGTTTATTATGGTACTTGACCGATTATTGATTTATTTAATGATCTGTTACTCTCTAGTTGTATGAACTCACTACAGGTTACATCACATGTACCCTAGTTTTTTTATTCTATAACTTATCTATCCCCAACATAATGTAAACTGGTCAATTGATGAACTGATTTTGTGCTGGGAAGGATAGATGATGGGGGTCAGCAACCGAACAAATGAGAAAGAGAGCTGTAAAGAATATGAACTTGAACATGGGTTCGATTTCTTCCCCCTCTTTATTTGCCTTTCTACTGATGTATATTTTGTGTTCATGTTTTGCCTTGTTTTTCTTAGTTTTGTCTTCTCTGTTTCGATGTTGTGTTTCGTGTTGTCTTTGTAGTCAACATGACTGCATCACTGTGGTGTCCACATAAAAAAAAAAATATTTAAAAAAGCTTGTAGATCTGCTATTTTCAAACATTTTAGTACTTTTACTTTTGGTACTTTAAGTACATTTTGATACCAATATTTTTGTACTTTTAGTCAAGTACATTTTGAATTCCGGACTTTTACTTGTACCAGAGTACTTCTGCAATGCAGTATTGGTACTTTTACTTAAGTAAAACATTTGAGTACTTTTTCCACCACTGGTAACCAGACGTGTCTCTCCTTTGATAAGGAGATAAAGCCACTTAGCCACACACCACCTAATACCTCCTTTGTGTTTATTCCAGATATGAAGATATAAGAGTGACTGACAGAGAGATGGTGGGGGAGCTTTTTGAGGAGATGGGCTGGGTGAGAAGACATGAGAGATGCAGACCAAGGCCTGCTAGACTGAGAGATGCCTGTGTTGATCCAATCAACCCTTTTGATCAAGCTACTGTGTAGAAGGCTCTGCCACACCTATTGTTTCTTGGTCATAGGACCCCCTGGGCCTGGCTTGGGAGAGGTATTAGTCTATAGTGCGTAGCAAAAAATCCTAAAGGAGTCGTCAACATGTGTCACTTGGTAGCGGCGGCCATAAACCAAAAAAGAGGGTACATAAACAGCTCGTGAACAATGACTCTCTCCTCCGAAAATAGCCGATCTACAGTGCAGTGCGCTTGTAGATCAGCTATTTTTGGAGAACAGACCATAACCATGTGTTATCATATGAAATTATAGAAAATTACTACAGTTCTGAATGCCTTTATTTGTGCAATTACAACAGATAAAAAATTAAAGTGTCTGGCTGTATCCTTCAAGTAGGCTATACAGTTGACAATTAAAATGTAAATAAAGTGAAGTCAAGTAATAAAAGTACTATACATTCAACAGTCCCAGTGCAACTCTGCTACAAGTAGATCAGCCAAAGATAACTCCTTCAGAGTGACCCAGGTTCTAGACGAACAGGTTTTCATGCAAAGACTACAGCATACAGATGCAAAACTGCTTCTCTAGAAACAACACTTCACAAGTGAAATACAATTTACACGTGAAGCCAGACAGGGTAACGATGCCCCGTTTTCAGTCATTTGTCATTCAAACACAGTGAGTCAGGTAGACCTGAGCTACAATGTGGAGATGATCACATTACCTCTAAAAAAAACACCCAATCTACAAGAATTCGCTAAGGAAGCTATTAAATGTATAATAGCGTGTTCCTTCAATAAGGTACTGCATCACATGTAGTCATGTAAGTGGTGGTAGCAGTTCGAAATCATCTTCTGTCCATTCTGTGTGTTCATACGGGTCGAGACCGCCAATGTCCGTGATTTTGCTGAGGTAACGCTGTTTTTCCTCATTGTTCAGCTTGTCCTTGTATGCTATGCTGAGCCCGAGGTTCTTTCTATCCATCCCTTTCACTATGTAGTCGGCAAAGAAGTTAATGTTTACAAACACAGACCACCGTCACTCTCTAGTCTTAAGCGCATCTCTACTCTCTGACCCCTGACACCACGCTGGAGTGAGCTCAGGGTACAGGCCCTCTTGGGCTATGGGGGGACAGGACATTTATTTGTTTTCTTTATTTTGAAGGGAAACATGCTTGTTTTTGATGCAGTTGGACTCGACAAATAAACATATTTCTTATCAGCTTCACCTCGACTGGATATATATTATTTCTATAACAGTCCCCAGACCCAACCTTGAGAAACAGTTTTGTAATAAAGGCTTTCTCCTGTATGATTGTGCCCCCTACTCCCTAGTGGACTCCATTCATTCCTGAATGGGCGGTGTTCATAGACGCTCGAACAAAGCCGGATGCACCGCAGTGGATTTCGAACCCCTATAGACTCCGTGGTGGTGGGCAGGTACTTCGCCACCTGAGCGACCCACTTCCCAAATGTCCAACATTATCTTAATTATTCCTCATAATGTCCATTATAAGATGGCACCATTCTGCTCGCTCTGTGTCTCAGAGGAGGGCTGTGGACAGTTCAGAAACCTGCCTACTAAAGACGTAATCAGAAGGCAGGTTTGGGTACTTCAAATAAGATTCCAAACTTCTTTTTTTTTAATAATGCAAGAACTTATTATTATTGTGGCTTATTGTGGGTATCATCTTTTTAATGTGTTGCACCCCTGGGACTGGGAGATGGATTGTTGAGGTGGAGCACAACAGCTTCCATCAGCTCCCAGTACTCGACTTACAGTAGACACTTACCCAAGCCGTGCTACTCATACACTGAGTGGGCGGTTCCCGGGATCAAACCTGTTCAACCGACTGAGCTCAATACCTTGTTACGTATCTCCCTATTACACCATTTCAAAGTGCTCACCTTCTAGCAAGAGAAAGCCTGCAGTTTCTTTTAGCTTGGAATCCCCACCAATGATGTCACTGTTAAGGAGGTTTCTACACTGTCCACAGCCCATCTCAGAGATACAGAGCGACTAGACAGAAATGGTGCCACTGCCAATCCATCTTCTGTAGCTCTATCCACAAGTTTCCTAGGGCGTCGTGGGCATCTCTTCCTGTCGATTTCATTGGATTTGATTGGATCAAATCGACAGGAAGTGATGCCCACAACGCCCTAGGAAACTTGTAGATAGCGTAAGTTCAATATAGTAGAGTCAAAAATGGAGGTTCCGTGACCATCCTTTGGCAAGTAAGGTTTGACGATTGATTTGACCTCTATGGACCCTTTAGAAAAGATTTAGCCCCCAGGTCCCTCCCAAAAATCCTGGCATTTTTTGCTAGACAGCCAAATTCAAAATGGCGCCCGGCGCCATCTCTAAAAATTAACTTTTGATCTGAATGACCTAGAATCATGTATGAAGGCACTTTTCCATACAAGTCAACCATGAGGATTCCAAATCTGACACAATTTTAATTGTAAGACCTTGTTTTGACTCCGAAATTCAAGATGGCCGACATCCAGTAGAGTAAAAACTTATACCCAGGGGGCAAAGGGGGGTATGCTGCATTTGTCCTGCCATAAAAGGTTGGCCACCAGAAATAATATCTATGACCCAGTAGGATCACAACCTATATGGACAACCCGGTCACCTTGCTGCTGGAAATCCAATATGGCCGCCTCAATATTATCAGAAAATAGCTTTGGCAATAACTTTTGAACCAGATGGGCTAGAAATAAAAACTTGGTGTCTATTTCATGGTTTCAGAGCATGAGAAACTCAATGGAATACTTATCTTTATGATTGGGTGTGTCTGGACCTTTCATTTGCATATTTCCAAGATGGACGCCACTCGAAAATGAGTTTTACTATGACTTTTACAGCAAAAAGTCTGCTTTTTAAGCAATATGAACACATTTGGTCAGTTTGAGCTTTAATTTATATGTTGTCAATATGGCTGCAGTCATAAATAATGTATGGTATTACATTTCCCCTCAGATTTATTGATTTATAGATCTATAGTTGTGGGGATGATTGCAGAGAAAATCGGAGAAAAAGCCCACAACGTATCTTATGTATCATTTTAATAAACTAAATACAATATAAACCGACACATGCACACTCCAAGACTTGCCATAAACTTCAACTTTAGGGCTATACAAATTAACATAGTGGTATGCATTCAAGTAACATAACAAAAGATAGACTACTTAGTGACAAATAGAGTAAAGGCGGAATTGAGGTTGCCTACAAAAGGTTCATTTTGACCTCTATGGTGCTGTCTTGCCTGCTTCTAAAGCCAATGATACTATGGTACAATGCTATTCACTGTCACTGTTGTCATGTGTTGCACTGATCCTGCTGCATCGTGTCTCCAGTCCCTGGCAACGGCATCCTAAGTAGCATGGAATTGCCTTCTTTGCACGGGAACAGTTTTTTTTGGCAGCCTTTGATACAGCTGCATGATATTGCCTTGTTCATTGACACAGACCAGGCTGGCTCGGTAGATGCAAGGGGGACTGCATTGCTAGCACTGAGAGACAGCTCTTCTCAGGTGCAGGTCAAAGGCATTCTCTGTCGGGGGCAGCAGCTTTAAGAGGGTTGATCTATTATTGAGGAACTTGTACACTCTAAGCTTACTCAGGTCAAAATCCTCCTGGTGGTCCTCTTTGGATGTATATACAGCAATTGTGAGGTCTCGTGCCGGATTTATGGACGTCATCTGAGAGGGAATCATAAGAGTTTTCACCAAACTCCTCAAGTGCAGAGATCCAGACGCATGATGGCCTTGAACCATGCCTTCTTCCCAGTGAAGAAGGGATAGCTGGTGGTACAGTATCTCTGCCACTTAAACTATGGATAAAGGGCAGGGCACGACACTGTGCGAGCCCCAGTGCTGATACCATTTGATGGAGAGGAAGGTATGAATTTTGCTCTGTTCTCACCCACAGCTCTGGAAGGCATCTGAGATGGGTTGCTGCATAGTAAAGGCACATGATGATGTTGTCTGTGTCATTGGCATGGATGAGAACTCTGTCAACTTTGTCATTCTGGACGCTGTACAGGGTGTGGAGTATTATTCTTGTATCAGCCTCCTGTTGTGTGGATTCTAGTGCAGGGACATCTTCAATAGACCCCTCATTGATCACCACACTCCTTGTCTCTTCTTTAACCCCCCCACCCAGGTAAAGATGTGTTGGACCAAGGGCCGCCTTAAGTTTCTCATTTTCACACCATTCGTCACAGAGGAAACTCAATAGGTTTGCCTTGTTAGCTGACACAGCAAAAAACTCCTGAGGATCTGGAGCTGTGTAATGCATACTGACTTCATATTCTTTGGCAGGTTTTGGTCAAGCATATCTGTGTTCTTGCTCAGCTGTCTTAAGACTAGGTCCACTGTACCGGTCAAAACAGAAGTGAATGATCTCTGTGCCAGCAGGCACATCATTCAACAGCAGACGTTGGTATCGTTCAGCGATTGTTCCAAATGCTTCACCTTTCAGGAACGACCAATGGCGCATGGCATACATGGCATCAATAACTACTGCTGTTTTTATGTCTTCTGTAGGCAGGTCAGGGATGCATGCAACTTTGGTCTCCTCTTTCAGGACCTTAACAAGGCTTGCCTTGGTACCTGTTCTCATCCTGCCATCTTCCTGGAAGAGGGAAGGGGGGAAGTCACTGCACTCGTGGTTGTCTATAAAGACAAGGTTGAGTTCTCCACCACTGGCTATGATTTGGGTCATGCGCAGGAGGGCAGTAATTTCATTGCTCTTGCCAGGTGCTGAGGTTTTCCCCTTAGATATTTTAGATGATGTGTTTTGAGTGTAGAAAGTGTTAAGCTTCATTATGCTTGTCTTCTTCTATTCACTGGACAGTGACTCACACAGTGCCTTCAGTGCCTCCCAGTTCTGTCACACTCATCAAGTCGTCCTTGACTGTGGAATCAGCACACTGTCCTGTAGATATGTTGATCATGGGTTAGTCTCCACTGCTGCCATGACCTTGACTACCATCTCTGTGTCCCGGATTACACGACTCTGACCAGACTCATGGTGTGGGTCTGCCATATTGACAACATATAAATTAAAGCTCAAACTGACCAAATGTGTTCATATTGCTTAAAAAGCAGACTTGTTGCCATAACAGTCAGCTGTCACTGTAAAAGTCATAGTAAAACTCATTTTCGCGTGGCGTCCATCTTGGAAATATGCAAATGAAAGGTCCAGACACACCCAATCATAAAGATAAGTATTCCATTGAGTTTCTCATGCTCTGAAACCATGAAATAGACACCAAGTTTTTATTTCCAGCCCATCTGGTTCAAAAGTTATTGCCAAAGCTACTTTCTGATAATATTGAGGCGGCCATATTGGATTTCCAGCAGCAAGGTGACCGGGTTGTCCATATAGGTTGTGATCCTACTGGGTCATAGATATTATTTCTGGTGGCCAACCTTTTATGGCAGGGCAAATGCAGCATACCCCCCTTTGCCCCCTGGGTATAAGTTTTTACTCTACTGGATGTCGTAGAATAAACTTGTCTTCAAAAGATTGAGCCTGTCCCTAATAGTCCCTATGAGTGACTGACACAGCCATGATGACAACCCAGCCTGGCGGAGAACTGCGCTCCTGTAGAGAGCACTGCACTTTATCTAGTTCAGCTTGTGGTTGACTTGGCCACCAGGCAAAACTGTTACAACATGATGATAATCCTAAATCCACACAACCTATCAATAACCACTAGCCTGAACAGATTAGATTAGTGACTAATCTGGGGTCATCACCATGCTGGCTTGTGGTTACATTTTTGTAAAAAAAAAAAAAAACAATTTTTGCCATGGACCTAAAAAATGAGAGCACAATATTATTACCAGAAACACATAAAGAGCTAACCCAGAAGGACCATATAGCAGGTCTGTAACTCTGACAGTGTACAAATGGAACGGGTTCACTCTCAGAGTTAAGGGGGTCCTTATAAAATCAAAATAAAACATTTGATAACCACTATATAGTAGGACTCCTATTTTGCCATAGAATATAGTGTCTATGGTAAATCAGTGTCATACATATTCTGAAGAAAACCTGGAGACTTGACATTCAGTAATTGGGTCTTGTGATCAAAATAAGAAAATAAGAACGATGTGTAAAAAATAAAATAAAATAAAAATGCCACGGACAAGGCCAAGTCTTTGCCACGGACAATGTACAGACATATTGATGACCCCATTAGTCTGGTGGTACACAGACTGCGCTGCACCGAAACGGGTGACCTGTCAAATCGTGTGACTCCTGCGATGTGGGTGAACGTAGCTCTGCTCTGGTCCAGAGCGTTAGCGAGTTCTCTCTCTGCTCTAACGCTCTGTTAGGAGCGGGACGGGTGCTATTCCCATGGACTGAACATTCCTCTACAATGTGAGGTCTCCAACTTTAGTAAAAGAAAATAAAGCCAACGATTTCGCTACTCATCAAAACAAAGGCTGTTTTGTGTTGTTGAAAGCCTATTCTCCACGGTGGGAAACGTCTCGGGACCCCACCTTCTCTGTATAATACACTTTTATGGGCAGAAAATAAAATATGTCCGCCAGATGGAAATTGTTTTATTTGCTCCACTGCGCCCTTTACAGATATGGTCAGTATAAATTACCATTGACCAGATCTGTAGAGGGCGCAAGTGAGCAAATTTAAAAAATCGTCTGACGGACATATTTTATTTTCTGCCCAAAAAGTGTGTTATACAGAGAAGGTGGGGTACTGAGACGTTTCCCACCGTGGAGAATAGTCTTTCAACAACACAAAAGCACCTTTGTTTTGACAAGTGGCGAAATCGTTTCCTTTATTTTGACTAAAGTCGGAGACCTCGCGCGGTAGTGGCATTTTCGGTCTATGAGAACAGCACGCGCGGCTGGCGGAGCGTCAGAAAGAACTCGCTAACGCTCTCTCTGGACCAGAGAGCTAAATGCAGGCAGCTCGACTGTCGAGGGGTCCACGGCCCACCCACGCACACAGCGTCCGCCCGGGCCGGGACGATCAGACACACGGTACCAGGATGAGATTATGGGAGCTGGTTAATCTGCAGGTTTTTAATCCTCTCCTGAACCCTCCTCACACACAGAGCCGCTGCAGGCTATCGGGAAGGGCTTTGACAATACAGCAGAAAGCAGAGCTTTTAGGGGTCATTATTTCCACATGAAGGCGGATCTCGGTGGGTTCTGGGTCCAGCCGCTGACCAGCGGGTCAGGAGGACCGGCCATGGACCACCAGTCGCCGTGGACCGATCTGGAGTGGACTCAGATGGCCCGGCATGGAGCGGTGCTGACCGCCACTGTGCTCAGTAAGTCACCATGGCAATCAACTGTCTGTCTGTCTCCTTTAGTTAATCAGTGGTGGGAAAAGTAGGCTACTCACATTTTTTTTCATTACTTAAGTAAAAGTATCAATACTGCAATATAGAAATAGGCTATTCTGTTTCTAGTCAAAACAAGTCCTGAATTCAAACATGTACTTGAGTAAAAGTACAAAAGTATTGGCATCAGAATGTACATAAAGTACAAAAAGTAAAAGTGCTAATTTTGCAGAATGTCCCATTTCACAAGTTTTCAAATGTATGAAATGTATACAAATCTTTTGAAAATAGCAGATCTACGAGCTCAGTAGTGAGCAGTGAGCTTGTAGATCGGCTATTTTCAAATGAGCGAAATGTATCAAATCAAAATCCTCAAAGTACCAGTAACTAAAGTGTTCAAATATTTGTAGTGGAGTAAAAGTACAATATTTGCCTCTGAGATGTTGTGGAGTAGAAGTAAAAGTACAGAAAATTGGAAATACTCCAGTAAAGTAAAAAAAATACCTCAAAATTGTACAGTACTTGAGTAAATGTACTTAGTTACTTTACACCACTGGTGTTAATGCTTCACTTTGTTTCATCCTAAGGAATGACTTAGGCTGCTATTCATTAGTGACAGTTGGATGAGTGGAAAGCTAATTAAAATTAATTAAAATTAATATGATCAGATGGAGATTTAGTATGAATTATCTGTAGCCTAATTGATTAGATTGACAGCTGCAGTAATGTAATGGGTATTTAACATAGTGTTGTTAATCTACAGGTAGGATCATGTTTGGGCTGAAACTATGGATTATCTTCTTAGCGATTCTGTCTGACTGTACATTAAGGCTATTTTTGTTTACTTGTATAATGGAAAGGCATTTTTTTGTGGGGGATAAAAATAACAAACTAATAACTAAATATACCAATGCAGAATAAAAGAAATACTCTTTTTCGACTGATCGCTCTGGCGTCTGGCATTTTGCTTTAAAATACAAAATGACAGTTTGTAAATAGTTTACAATGATGCTAAAAGGATAACACAAAAAGCCCTGAGGGCTTGTTTCCATTGTGGTCCTATGTATTCACTTCATCATGATAATTAAAGACACAATAACATACAAGACATTTAGTCGCCATATGAGACTTAACAACTGAAGCCCTATGTTTTGTTTTCATACAATGTATAGCATAAGAATTGAAAAAAAAACAGCTGATCTACAAGCATACAACTCGCTTTGCATGCAGTGTGAGCTTGTAGATCAGCTATTTATTGTTCTTTTTGATTATTTCTTACAATCAATTAAATCAATTAGTTCGACTACATTAAACAAATCCATAGTGTGTAACCTACTGACTACTGCATGGTGTTTCTGTTTATAGAAGTTAAGTGACTAACTTTACCAGCAGAACACAGCCAAAGGATGCTTCTGTCATCATGGTTACTGTGTGTGTGTGTGTGTGTGTGTGTGTGTGTGTGTGTGTGTGTGTGTGTGTGTGTGTGTGTGTGTGTGTGTGTGTGTGTGTGTGTGTGTGTGTGTGTGTGTGTGTGTGTGTGTGTGTGTGTGTGTATGTGTGTGTGTCTGTGCGCGTGCGTGCGTGCATGCGGGGGGCGGAGTGAGTGGGTGTGTGTGTGTGTGTGTGTGTGTGAGAGAGAGAGAGAGAGAGAGAGATATAATACACATGTCCCCACATGTGTATTATAATTTGAGAAATGGTACTTTTATGGTTAAAAGAGCTTTTTAGAATTAGGTTTACAATCAGGAAAAGATTGAGGTTTGGGGTTAGAATTAGGCCATAGGATCAGGGGCTGGAGTTATGCCTGATATGATCTACAATTAGTTATGCGCTGGTGTTGTGCACTGAAATAGCAGATCTACAAGCTCACAATGTGTTGCTCTGCGCTGCATTGTGAGCCTGTAGATGTGTTGTCATTGTAAAATGACAAAACACTGTAAACATGGTATTCATATAAAACCACTGTCCTCACAAATATTCATGTGTGTGTGTGTGTGTGTGTGTGTGTGTGTGTGTGTGTGTGTGTGCGTGTGCGTGTGCGTGTGCGCGTGCGCGTGTGCGTGTGTGTGTGTAGTGGTGGTGGGTCTACGGTGGTGGATCAGGGGCGGGGTGTGTCGCTGTCCGCTGCGTTTGGACGGGAAGACGGTGGTGATCACGGGGGCCAACACTGGGATCGGCAAGGAGACCACCAGAGACCTGGCCAGACGAGGTCTGAACGGGAACCTCACAGCATGGCATACACCGTCACAACCCTTAAAGCCCATACCCATAATGTTAATTATGTCCTATATAGCTGGCACTGAAGCAGTAGGCTACTCACATTTTTTACTTAAGTAAAAGTATCATTACTGCAATGTAGAAATTGCAATGTAGAAAGGGTACTCTCTCCTGATTGGCTGAAATTGGCAACCCATCTGAAAATGTGTTTTCTGTTTATCAAAGAGCTGGAGAGACGGGGAGACCTCCTGTTACTGAACAAACACTCACATTAACTCTAACCTTTTAACAAAAAAAAGTTTAGTTTTAACCAAAAACACTTCACTGATCTTACCTTTAACTAACGCTGAGGATTTAATGCATGTCTTATTGGATTCCATTGGCTGACATTGTCTTAACCAACGTGGTGCCCTCTCAGGTGCCAGGGTGATCATGGCGTGCAGAGACCTGACGCGGGCTGAGCTGGCAGCGGAGGAGATCAGGAAGCAGACAGGAAATGGCAACGTGGGCGTGCGACACCTGGACCTGGCCTCTCTCCACTCCGTCAGGCAGTTTGCCAAAGAGTTCCTGTGCACGGAGGACCGGCTGGACATCCTCATCAACAATGCTGGTGAGACTTAGGAAGCAAAACCCCACAAGAAGCAGCACGGCATCTGGCAGGACAGGCAAACCCAAAAATTATACATTATATCGTTGTTGTCGGGCAGAAACCTCTTCTCTCCATATTTTAGCTTTTTGTGTTTTCTCGTATATTCACGACACTGCTTGATCATACAGAGTCACACTAAAGTATCACCACTGTTATTATAGCAACAAGTAAAAAAAAAAAAGAAAAGAAAAAAGAAACTGGTAGAATTTAGAAAACATATCGTCACCTTGCTAAATTAATGGCCTAAGTCATTTTTTGAGGAAAATTATATTTTTGCCTAAGTCAGCTCCTCATGACACTGGCCACCTCTGGTAAAATCGCCCATCTCCTAATTGAAAAGGATCATGATGTTCACTCCCCTTTTAGTATAATGGCCGAACTCCCTAGTGTGACTTAGGACAAAATAGGCTTTTTTTTGGCCTAAGTCACATGGTTTTGTGACTTAAGCCAAATTATTTACTGATTTTATTTATTTTTTCGCTTTTTATTTTTGGCCTAAGTCAGATTTAATATATTTAAACTATATTTAAATAAAAATAGTCATAATTTGTTATAAACATTTTGGGTGAAATGATTAAAAAATATCATATAGTTTTGTTTTGGATCAGTTTTTTATTTTTCCTGAAAAACAAAAAAAAATTACTTAGTTTTAGTAATAGTTTAGCAAGGCGAGAGTTAAAAATGTTTGCTTTAAAACATATATATATTCAAAGATTTGGACACATTTTCCACAACAAAAAGCCAAAGAAATCTCAAAATGACACGGATGCGTTCCCGGTCTTAAAGGAGTAGTTCACCCAAAAAATAACATATTTTCTATCAGTTTCACACCCCATGAAGCCTTGAATTCTTGGATTTGTTTTGTTTTTTGTCGCATTCCTAAGCCAATAATTTGATGACCGGGTGTATTTCCGGCAGGAGACACAAAGAGTCTACTTTGTGTCTCCTATCGGATACATTAGCATCCTTCCGCCGGTATTATTGGCTTAGGAATGCGACAAAAACAAAAACAAATCTATGAATTCAAGGCTTCATGGGGTGTGTAATTGATAGAAAATAAGACATTTTTGGGGTGAACTACTCCTTTAAGGTAAACTCATAGTTTGATTCAGGGGATTTATTCCATGCAGAGTTAAATCCAGATCAGTTGAAACAAGTCTCAGTGAGAAACACTGGAACTGAACACACACTAATGACCGATGGAATTCAAGCACGCTGGCATCGTCTGTCGCTCTTTTATTTTGTGGCAGTCATGCACACAAGCACCAAACCAGCTCACTGACTGCTAAAACGCCTGCATGGGGACATCTGAATTACACTGTAGGGGCCAGAACAGTGCCGCGGAGGGCCGCTAACGAACCCACAGCCACTGCTTTAGAAGCCAATCCTGACATGACGTCTTTGCATTGGTTCTGCCATACAGTTTGCTTTTAACCTGCATGAACCCTATAGCGTCTAGACATGTCATGATAGCTGAACATTCTGCAAACATTTGTCAAAAAAGCCTTTTTAGCAGTGGTGGAAAGTAACTAAGTACATGTACTCAAGTACTGTACTTAAGTACAATTTTCAGGTATATGTACTTTTTTAGTATTTCCAATTTCCAATACTTTTACTTCTACTCCACTACTTCTACTCCACTACATCTCAGAGGCAAATATTGTACTTCTACTCCCCTACAGTTATTTGAAAACTAGTCACTAGATACCTTGTAGATTTTGATTATTATTACAAAACATACATTAACCACTATACATTTCGGCCATTTGAAAATAGCCGATCTACAAGCTCACAATGCTATGCATAGCTATGGACATAAATCTGTCTGTCTGTCTGTCTGTCTGTCTGTCTGTCTGCCTGCCTGTCTGTCTGTCTGTCTGTCTGTCTAGGTGTGATGATGTGTCCAAAGTGGCTGACAGAGGACGGCTTTGAGACCCAGCTGGCTGTCAATCACTTGGGACATTTCCTGCTGACCAATCTGCTGCTGGACAAGCTGAAGAGCTCCGCCCCCAGCCGGGTGGTCATTGTGTCCAGCATCGTTCACAAAGGAGGTAATAAATACTATTTAAAGGGATAGTTCACCCCCAAAATGACTTTTTTCCCCTATGGATTAGTCACCCCATGGACACTTGAATTCATGGATATGTTTTAGTTTTTGTGGATATGTTTTAGTCATCTGCTATTTTCAAACATTTCAGTACTTTTACTTTTGGTACTTTAAGTACATTTTGAAACCAATACTTATGTACTCTTACTCAAGTACATTTTGAATTCCAGACTTTTACTTGTAACAGAGTATTTCTACATTGCAGTATTGATACTTTTACTTACGTAAAACATTTGAGTACTTTTCCCACCACTGCTCTTTACTGTGTAGGCCTACTGTCCTCTGCTGCCCTCTGGTGGTCTCTACTACCCACTGCTGGCCCTTAAATACTATATTTTCAGTAATCATTTCAACAGTGATTAATAATCATCGCATACTTGTCTCTGTGTGTTTATCTCTCTAGGGAAGATCGACTTTGATGATTTATTTTTCGCCAAGCGTCCCTACAGCTCCTTAACGAGCTACCAACAGAGCAAGCTAGCCAACATCCTGTTCTCCAGAGAGCTAGCCTACAGGATGCAAGGTAACATGATCTATAGCAGGGGTCTTCAACAGGGGGTCCGGGACCCCTAGGGGGTCCTCAGAGTTACTACAGGGGGTCTGCCAAATCTTTGTGCGATAGGATTTTTCTTTTTACATTAACCACTTGAACCCTAGCATCCCTTCTCTGAGGAGAACTTTAGCCAAAAATAGCCGATCTACAAGCTCACAACGCCTCGCGCTGCGAGGCGTTGTGAGCTTGTAGATCGGCTATTTTTGGCAAAGAGTTATAGGCGTAGAGGGAAAAAAGAACAGCAAAAGTTTATCTGAAACGCAATTTTATACAATATAGAGGGGGTCCCTGGTTCATCTCTCGCTCAGCTAGGGGGTCCTTGGGCTGAAAATGTTGAAGACCCCTGATCTATAGAAACCTATAAATCAATCTGTCTATTATGTATGTATGTATGTATGTATGTATGTATGTATGTATGTATATATCCCTCCTCTGGTCATTAATGTTTATGGCCGGTGGGGATATGTTTGATCCTTGCTTCTAGTCAGTTAAATACATGCATTTCCTTTTGGGAAGTGTAGAATGTCAGACAATTTAATAATTTAATAAAACATGTCTTATAAAAGCAAAAAAATAAAGATGTGCTATTTTTTTTTGCTTTTTGTCATATTATGTCAAAGTAAAAATGGCCACGTTTAGGGGCCCCTGACTGAACACTGTCCAGGGGTTGGCCAACTTGGCCATGAGAATGGTCATGTCAGGGGCCACGCCATTTTTAACTCTATGGCCACACCACCGTTGCTCCAATCTGCACCCAAACGTGCCACAGATATTGTTCGGGTCTGCCGTGAAAATAGTCACACCCAAAACAATATATAATTAAAAAAATACTATTTACAATTTAATCCAGAGTGACTTACAGTAAGCAAGGTAAACACGAGGTAATAAATCAAATGTATACAAATAGTAATCTAGGACCATAGGTAAACCAAGAACCTATCATCAGTCTAAACAGCATAATATCAAAAACTCAATAGCTATACACACCCCCCCCCCCCCCCTCACAGGAACAGGGGTGACGTCCTACAGCCTCCACCCAGGGGTGATTAAGACAGAGCTGGGCAGACACTGGCAGAGCTGGTTCCCCTTCCTGGGAACGCTGCTGTCGGCCCCCTCCGTCCTCCTGATGAAGACCCCCACGGAGGGAGCCCAGACCACCATCTACTGCTCCGTCACGCCGGGCCTGGAGGCCCTGTCCGGACGATACTTCAGGTATTAGAGCGTCTGAAAACGTTAAGTTTGGACAGATTCAAGTATCTGACCAGCATGTATAAAGTCACCATACTAACTTTGATGAGGCAGTATTGTGTTGTTCTAAAAACATGTTTTTTTTTTTTTATTTCCTGAAAAGTTAATATTTTGGACATAGCTGGTTTCTGCCAGACAGCAGAGATATGCATTAAGCCAGCTGGTTCTCAACCTGTGGGGCCAGACACCACTGGTGGGCAGTGTTGATTTCGTCAACTAAAACTATGAAGAAAAATGTTCGTCGACTACCTTTTTCACTGACGAAAACGAAATAAAAACGAAATAAGACGCAGTTTTCTGAAAAAAAACGCATGTTGCTATATATCAGCGGTTCTCAAGCTTTGATGACTAAAACTAAGACTAAATATATTGACAATTTCATCAACAAATAAACAACTAAAATGTTAGTGAGGGACTAGTGGAGAAGAGATACAGTAGAACTAAAAGACGCTTTATGTTTGGATGCGTTCGGGTGTTGCGCTCTGAAAATAGCAGATCTACAAGCTCACTGTAGATCTGCTATTTTCAGCACGCAACCAAGTGTAAAATCAGCCACTACGACACCATCAAGGCACCGCCACAATACATTTTAGTCGACTAAATCAACTGTAGATTTAGTCGACTAAAATCTTTTGATATTTAGTCGACTAAAACTAGACAAAAACTAAAACATTTCAGATGACTAAAATATGACTAAAACTAAATGTAATTTGATTCAAAAGACTATGACTAAAACTAAATCAAAATTTGCTGTCAAAATCAACACTGCTGGTGGGCCACAAGGGTATTCACAAATGGCGGGGGTGGTGATTACAAGACGCATTGACACAGTGATTGTGTGTGTTTGTTCCACAGTGACTGCAAGGAGAAGACTCCTGCTTCACAGGCCAGGGACGACGAGGTAGCCAGGAGATTGTGGGAGGAGAGCGCCCTATTGGTCGGTTTAACCGATGGAACGCGACTTTGACCCGACCCCCGTCCCATACCGAGAACTCAGGACCGCCGCAGACAAGAGATTACTCCAGCCTGGTGCCAGCCGGGGCGGCCGGCGGCCATGTTAGATCCTCTCATCGTTGTAGAGGAACCTCTACCAGTGGAAGGAACAGCGCCGACTATACCTGCTTTCTGTCAAAGCTATTGTAAAGAAGGAAAGGACACACGTTCTGATATACTACGCCATGGCATGCACCGTAAAGTCTACGGTGGGCAACTTTGAAGATGGAGAGAGAGGGCCACTAAATCTCCACACTCACTCCAGAGGGCCACATTGCATATACTGTCGCCATTCTATGTCACACAAAAGTAGCAAAGATAGACGATCTACAAGCTGAAAACGTGTCGCAGTGCGACACGTTTTTGAGCTAGATAGTTTTTGAGCTAGATAGTAGATCTGCTATTGTTTGCTATTTTTGAATTGGAATCCTGAATTTGTTTTTACTATTTTTGAATTGGAATCCTGAAAAGTTTAATTTTTTATTTAATTTCAAATGCATTTAGTTATACTTATGTTAACTTTATGAACTTAAATACAAATACGTTGGACATAAAAAAGACAATAGAATTTTTCTTTTAGTCAATTAAGCTACTATTATAGACTGAAGTAATTAAAACGCGTCAAGTTTGGAATTGTAACAGCTGAAATCAATAATATATCAGTATTCCGATATTAACATGCAGGTCGCATTTAGTGAAGGTGGGGGCCGCATGTGGCCCCCGGGCCGCCAGTTGCCCATGTATGCCCGTAGACGCACTGGAAGGCAAAAACACTGACCCATCTTAAGTCTCTAAATTACACCGCACATTGAACGCACAAAGCGAAGCACAATATCATGCATCCATCTGACAGTATAGTGCAAGCTCATTGGTTGGATCTGTGTCGATTAGGGGTGCAATTATCGATTATTTTCCCAGCGATAATTGTTTTTTTATAAATCAATGAATTGTCGCAAAAATAATTCTAAGGTTTCTTTAATAATCAACTATTTTTCATTTGTCCTTCAGCAGTGTTGCACAAAATCAATGAAAATAGCCTATCTATAAGCTCACAACACATCGCGTTGTGAGCTTGTAGATCTGGTATTTGTTTTATTTAAAAATATCCTTTTTTGGGGTTTTTATTTAAATTAATGATCTTTTGTAATTGATTAAACCGATTTGTTGATTAACCGTTCTACTCCCAGTATGGATCTCCTATTCCTGTGCAAAGATGACGATGAAGTGTCCTCTGAAACGGCCCTGGATGTTTCTGTACCTCATTTGCTGTTTATTGTGTCATTGCAGTGGGAGGACTATGACAGGAACCAGTCCAAACCAGACTATAAAATGTTTCCAGTTTTCTAACAGTACCAGAACAGACAGAGCATTTTTAAGTATTTCTGATGCTGGAAGCACAGTGAAACCCTCAGTGATTAGCAACCATCAGGGGATCGATCATACCGGAGATAAATATTCTGTGGCTACTTGAAAAAGTAAGAAAATCGAAAAGATAGCTGGCAGAAATAAGTCTGGCAGTGAATGAGTTGTTGTTTGGTATTACTGTTTAACCCATTTCGACCTGAGGCCGATTCTAAAAACGCCTTCTAAAACCTAACCATAGTTTTCTGAAAACGTTCAAATATTACTAAAAATTAAAAATTAAAAAATGATGTTACTATATTATAGCAACAACTAATGAGACACAGAGGTGGCATCCGGATTGAAAGGTATAACAACGTATAGGTAGCAGCAGGTCTCAATGGGTTAATGCATAATGCAAGAACGCTGCTTGACTGAGATCATTGAATTGGCAAATGTGAATTTATTAGTTTCATGAACACATTTCAGTACAATTTATGGAATCGTCTGTCCAAACGACTTTTATTAAAGCAAACATTAATAAAATGTCATTTTTAATTACGTTTAATATGCGTTTGATAATGAACCGGCGTTATGATGATGCATCTGAAACGGTCTCTCTATTTTTTATGCAGGTCAATTCAAAGGGGCAGAAATAGACGGTGCATTTGCCATTGGAAATACACTGGACATATATATACATATAAACAAAAATAACTAATTGATATACAGAACCTGTATTCCAATGGATGAATGTAGTTATTTAGTCACAAGCAAAATATTAAATATTTACAAAATCCACAAGCAGACCTGCGCAACATTAACCCATTAAGGGCGCGCTCCCACCGCACTTTTATTTTACCTCTGGGGCGGAATCTGCCAATGCTTTGTCAATGTAAATGCGTAGATTCACACAAGAGCGGATCTTGTGTGATCCGCTCTTGTGTGGCCGAGGCCGCCGGATTAGACCTGGGGCGAGGGTGTTTTAGGACGAGAAGTGCGCGAACAGCGCGGTGGAGATTAAGGACCCGCCGATATTTCCTTTTTGCTTGATATTGTTTGATGGCGAAACAATCATGACTGATACACATGAAAGAAGACCCTTCACAGCTAATAGAGCATTTAAAAATGTAAGAATCGGTTCAGAATTGAATGAGTATGGCTATAGTTAAATGTGAACCTGTTTCTGCTATAAATATGCATCCACCGTTCTGCGCGCCCCTCGGCTGCGACGTTTCCTTTTTGACACGCATCTACACTTCATGGAGTAAATTTATGTACCGGGGTTCTGGGGACTGTACGAGCAATAAGAGGGACAGTTCAGGATTAAATTCATAAATGTAGGTTTGCTCATCCTGGCGCTATTTCAGGAATAAATGGCTTTGCACAACAATGTTAACTATAAAGATAACGATGTGGCCATCCATCCACATTGATGAATTATCTATTCTTATATTCTGTATTATTCTAGGTCTGCATATTATTCTATGCATGTATATTTTTATCCACGGATCCAGCTGTGTGAGACGTCATAAGTGATCGCGGAATTTGCCGTCGCTTTGAAATGACGCTGAGTGCAGTCCGATCCTTTGAGGGCAACCGCTCGACCACTCCGTCCTCGCAAATAATCCTCGGCTCCTCGCAGGGGCGGGGCTTAGGCGCGAGTGGAGGAAGCGAGAGTGAGCAAGTGACCGAGCTTTGGGGAATGGAATTTAGCTTATGAGTCATTTGACTCATAGTCTCTTTATCTCACCTTATTTCCTGACTACAGTGTAGACCACACCCCCACGCAGCCTCCCCTCCCCACAAGGAAGGGCAGTGCCCCAAAGCATTATGGTCATTGTAGTAATGCAGCAGTCCAGTCAAACCCCAGTCAAACACACAGACTTCTATATTTTTCTGGCCATAGGGTGCAAATTTAAAATTTTGCTACTGTTATCTACTACAAATATTATTAACATTGAGTGACTGTAAGTTCTTCCAGGGGTGAAATGCTCCTTTAAGCAACAAAGAAGAGAGGGCACTGCTGCTGCTGCTGCTGGACCTGGCAGCCTAGCGGGTGGACATCAGGGATGCGGCCTGTCCCGTCTCGGGATGCACTTACAAAAGTTAACAGGCTGTACAGACACATCTATAGGCCTCTACGGGTCCATGTGTGAAACTATGAGAGTTATGGAGGTCCTTGAAATGAAGAAGATGTTGGTTCATCTGAGGCGGCCCACTTGGCCGTGTCTCTCCTCCTCAGAGCCGGCTGCTCGTCTCTTCTTCACGGCCGCTTTCCTCCCCCGTCCACACGCACCCGCTTCTAGCATCGGCTGTCAAAAAAATAACACAAATAAGACCAATCACAAATAGAGAAAGAATCCTTATTTTTGGGAAAGGTTTCAGTCCCATCAGAGCCAGATTGACTTCCGTTATTAAAGGCATTGTAGGGAACATTAAGCCTAAATTTAAAAAATATGTATATATATATTTTTTGCATTTTCTCCCCTCTATCAGCCACTATATAATGATGCTGGGGTGTTTTCCTGCAATGACACACAGTCCTCTATCTGAAATCCGTATTTTCCCTTCTGTTTATATTCATGTTGTTTACTACCGGGACGTAAATTAACGCACGCATGTGCGTGTCCGTGCGCGTCCGTGCCCGTATCAACTTTTTACTTTCGGTTTTAAAACGCTCTCAAATTTCTTTTTTGAGGCACATAATTTACTTTTAAAAAATCGTTTGGATAGAATTTAGTTGTTTAGCTTCATATATGTGGTCAATTTATCATGAAAGAGCCTATTTAAAAATATAAATTCAGAGAACCGTAGGGTCGGGCATTTCCGCGAATTGAATCCGCATAAGGCAACCTATTTTGGGCATGACTCATTTAAAAAGTCCGCCCTGCGTCACCCCCTGGTGGTCGGGGAAAAGAACTGCTGGAGGGGCAGTGTTTGACAACAGTTTTTTTCTTTGATTATGTCTGAACTCCCTACAATGCCTTTAAATGAAAGTTAAATCATTTTGAAAATGTGTGAAACATAATGTGAAGGAGAATGCTCTGAGGTACTGTGGCCTATGGTCAATGTGCACGAGACATTTGGCGCTGATCAGTCCAGCGATTCGCCACTACGTCCAGTTAACCCATTCAATCCGGGAACGCATACCATGTCGTTTTAGATTTTTAGCTATAACCATTATTTCATACTTTGGGCTATTCAAAAACATCAGATATACAAGCTCATAAGCTTGTAGATCTGCTTCCTTTTTTGGACAAAACGTGAAACTTTGTGAAAATCTTTGGGGATTCTACAGATGTATTCTAAATCCAAACAGTTGTTTTGAAAAAAAAAACTTATCAGTGGTTCTCAAACTTTTTTCATGTCAAGGACCCCCTAAATTATTATTATGTATTTGTCCGTGGACCCCACCATCTCAAAATATTTAGCAAAGATTTGAGTTTAAAAAAATGTATGTGTGTGTGTATGTGTATGTGTAGATGGCAGATATACAAGCTCATAGCTGCGCTATGAGCTTCAATGAAATCACAAAGTGACACAGATGCGTTCCCGGATTAAATGGGTTAAACAAACAAACACACACTTTTATAAAGACGGCTAGCCTCCTACCATAAAAAAATAATTCTCTCAGTCCTTTCCTCTCTGGGCTCATATTCTAATCAACCACGGAGGTCCTCAGGCTGGCCTCAAGCTTCACACTCACCACGCCGGCTGCCTCACACAGGCCCCGGTGCTTTCTCTCCAGATGTTTGTATTTGGTCTTCATCTCAGAGAGCTGCTCCTCCAGCCTGCGGTTGTTCAGCGTGAGCTTCTCGTTGGCCTCGCGGAAACGCTCCAGGCGCTTGGCGCACTCGGCGTCGGCGCACGCCGGGTCGTCCTCCGACTCGGCGCCACCGTCGTCGTCGCACTGGGGCTCCTCCCACTCGCCGTAGCTGGGTATGAACGCCTCCTCCACCAGCTGTTCCCCGCCCATGCACGCCCAGGGTGTCTGCAGGGGGATCAGGAAGTTAAATGTTAAAACACTTATTATTATTTTTTTTCCCATGATTTTGTATCCCATTTTCTCACCCAGTACCAATTGTCTAAGTAATCCTGGGCGCTACACTCCCTCTGCCAGCCAAGGGAGAGCCTAGAGCCAAGCTCATGCCTCCTTCAATGCATGAGAGCTAGCAAGCTGCTTCTCATCACCGGACAGGGGGGGAAGTTCCCTGGTTGGAACACGTTATTCCAACCAGTTCATTTCCCCTCCATCAGGCGCCCCAGCTGACCAGGGGGAGGCAGTATCTAGAGACAAGGATTACTACATGGTTTTTGTGAGGGTACCTAACCTAGGAGACACGGGGAGAACATGCAAACTCCACACAGAAAGGCCCTTTCGCCAACCCCACCTAGGGTATGGGCACTGATGACGCGGAGGAGAGAACACGCCCTCAGCGCCCACAGCGTCCCCGGTTAAATGTTAAACACTTCTAAAAGACGTTTTCTATGTCGCCTAGAACAGTTGAGTCTCAAGCTTTAGAACGGCAAGGATCCCCCAGTTTACAACCGACACCCTTTTTTTTTTTTTTATAAATCTCTGGGACGCCAATCTACTCTACATTTAACCCAGTGGTAAAAAAGGCAGATCATTTTTATTTAACCTTTATTTAACCTGTAAAATCACATTGAGACCATAGTCTCTTTTACGAGTGTGCACTGGCCAAGAGAAGAGGCAAATATATTTTACACAGCTCTGCCAGTAACAACAAATACATGACATGACAAAGACAAACAAATGACATCCGTAATACCAAGAAAAACCTACTACCAGGGAGGCTCAGAGACAATCTAAATAGCTAACCATTAGCAGACTAATAAAAAACGAATAAGAACAATATATCATGAAACTACTAAGCTAATATAAACTAAGATCACAGCGTTTGCTACTCGTCAAAGCAGGAGCAATGGCTGGAGAGTGTGCCGATGGCAATCCTCTTAAAACTCACTAGGGGGATCAAAGAAGCCAATTTTAATCTGGTCTGTAGGTCATTCCACAACCAGGGCCCAAAAAAAGCAAGGCTATTTTTCCCTGCCTCAGATTTGTTACTGGGTATGACGTAGCGCATCCAAGCATTTGATCTGAGGTTAAGCGAATATTGGACTAGTTCAAATTTTGAACAAATATAAGTAGGGAGATTACCAAGAATGGCTTTATAGATAAAAGTGTACCAATGTAGCAACCTGCGAGATGCTAAGGAGGACCACCCTACTAAGGAGTACAGAATACAATGGTGTGTCCTGTAGGTAGAGCTGGTAATAAACCTCAGTGCAGCATGAAAAAGGGGATCAAGTCTGCCCAATGTTGAGGAACAGGCGAATCGGTACACAACATCGCCATAATCAAGTTGCGACATAAAAAGGCTAGTGCCCAATGTTGAGGAACAGGCGAATCGGTACACAACATCGCCATAATCAAGTTGCGACATAAAAAGGCTAGTGACCAGCCTTTTCCGCGAGGCTACAAGCTTGTAGCTTGTACAAGCTTGTAGATCTGCTATTTTTGAATAGTCCGCCCCAAAGTATAAAAATAATCGTCATGGCTGAAATGCTAAAATGACACAGATGCGTTCCCGGATGTTGAACGGGTTTTAAGGACCCTCAACCTCACCTGCAGGTCTAGGGTGGTCGCCATGGCCGGGCAGGAGGGGTTGGTGGCCCTCAGAGCCGCCAGGAGGCTCACGGTCCTCTCCTTCCGCACCGTGTCCATGAAGCTCTCCGCCTCGTCCTTGCTCAGGCCCGCGTGGCCCTCCACCAGCAGGTGCGTGTAGAGCCGGTCGCTCTTGTACGTGCACCCCGACACGGGGCAGGCCGCGTCCCTGATGTCCACCCGCTTGGCCGCCAGGTCCAGCAGCAGCGCCCGTTCCTCTTTGTTGGCCACCTTGTGCGCCTTCCTCAGGTGAGAGGCCATGGTCAGGTACGGCTTGAAGCACAGCGGGCAGAGCGTCACCGTCTTGGGCCGAGTCGTGTCTGAAGAAAACAAATAAACACGAAATAAAGAAACATTTATGCAGTGTTAGTTTTGCCAGCAAATTCTGATTTAGTATTTTGAATAACACACGACTAAATGTCAAAATATTTATTGTCTTAGTCAACAAATTAACACAAATTAACTAGACCCTCCAGAAAACCGTGATTATGCGATCGCATAATTTATCGCATAATCAGCAAAATGACGCATAATTATGTGGAGTTATTTTTTTTTCAAAGCGGCTTAATCGCATCACATCGCATAATATGCGCATCACATCCAATAGCATCGCATCACACAATTTCACCGCATAGGAACCCTGCTACTTCCTCACAAAATCAAGGATTTTAGCCCACGTTTTTCTGGAGGGTTTAATTAACACTGCATGGTACCTAAATACCAGTGTGCCAATTCTGATGTAGTCTTCGTCTTATAAATAACACACCATTTAGTTTTAGTCCTATTTTAGTCATCTCAAATTGTTTAGTCCTAGTCTAGTCGACTAAATACCAAAATCTTAGTCTTTTAGTCTTAGTCAACTAAATTAACACTGCATTTATGAGCACAATTCACACTTTGTCGCACGAAAATAGCCGATCTACAAGCTCATAATGTGTCGCATCGCGACACGTTGTGTGCTTGTAGGTCCGCTATTTGCCAGATTTTCGGGATCTGATGAACCCGATTTTTGAGTCGTGGAACACTGATTACCCATGACCAAAAAGCTGCGAACCTTGAAATCTATTTGAAAAACTTTTGATTAAAGTTTATGTTTGAGAATATTTAACTCATAAGCAAACACATATAAATACACCTTGTAATTATTAAACTTCAACATGTATAAGATTTCACTTTAATTGAAATGAACAAGAAAACAAGTAAATATAAAATACACACATAAACCAAACTTTATTGTATTTACCCGCTTGAGCCATATTCAAACATTTTCAAATATAACCTGCAAAATGTCAATAATACAATTTCCAGTCAAAGAAAAGTAGACAGTGATAAACAGGACGTACGCTCAGGCTGTGCTGTATCCACATGATGCAGAGGGGTGGAGCTGGGTTTATCCTGTTCCTGGGGGGGTTGGGCTCCTTGCTGCTGTGTGATTGGCTCAGCCTGCGGTGACAGAGAGTGCTGTCACGATCATGTAATCTTTGATAAATTGTCATATGAATAATTGTGATTAATGATTGAACTGTGTTTTTTTAGGCGTATTGAAAATAGGAACGCATAATTAAAGATTTACATCCCAGTCCTACCGTCTCCAGAGTCTTGTCTTTCACTTTGCGGCGTTTCCGTTTGGACTGGCCACACCCAGAGTCCATGGGGTGGTTCTGGTGAGCCTCCACCAGAGGGAGCTTGACGTGGATGAACGTTGAGGTGGGCGGGGTGGTTTTGGCCATCTCCAGCTTCAGCTTCTTCATCGTTTCTTCTTTCTTAAACCTGGAGGAGTTTCCTTTGACACTAAACGTGTCATACCTAAAACAATTTATAAAACACACGTTTGGTCAAAACATCCACACCTATCACGCTTGTCCTTATGGTGCGTTCACACTGGCAACAAAAAAACGCTACAAAATGACCAAGTGTGGTCAGCTGCACTGTCGCAGAGTCGGTCTTTAACCCACTAAGACCGGGAACGCATTTGTGTCATTTTTAGATGTGAGCTAAAAAGCATTATTTTACACTTTGGCTATTCAGAAATAGCAGATATACAAGTTGGTAACGTGGCACCGAGTGCTACCGAGTGCTACCAGCTACCACCGAGTGCTACCAGCTGGTAGATCTGCATTTTTTTTAAATCGTGAAAAGGCGTGCAAATCTTTGAATATAAATATATTTTTTAAGCAAATATTTTTTACTCAAATCTTTGCTTCTGGGGGGTCCCTGGAACTAAATATTTTGAGATGGAGGTCCGTGGCCAAATACATATCATTTTGTGGGTCCTCAACATGAAAAGGTTTGAGAACCACTGATATTATAGCAACATATTTTTTTTCAAAAAACTGTTAGGATTTAGAGGACATTTGTAGAATCGTCCTCATGTCTTAATGGGTTAAGTGTTGCGCAACACGCTTGTTGACGTCATCAAGCCTGCCTCAGTGTGTGGGAGCAACGAGCAAGAAGAATATAAAGGAACATATAAAGGCATGGGTTAAAAAGAACAGGGAACTGGCTGATGGAAATCATTCATTCCCCCCAACCATGTGGGAGAGAAGGTTATTGGACATTTAGAAGCTTTTGTAGTTGCTAGTGCGATGTTGATGCCTGCTCAATAGCCTGTCTCTTTGTAGTTGCTGATGTGAGCGCAGCATCATGGTACATTGGTGGTCTTTTTTTCTTTTTAAAAGATACATTTTTTTAGCTTTTCTGCCTTATGTGGATAGCACAGTGAAGACTGACAGGAAACAGGGAGAGAGAGAGACGGGGAGTGACACGCAGCAAAAGGCCGCCGGACTCTGGTATCGAACCCGCCCGCGACTTGCTGTCAGGCTGCATCAGAGCCTATAAGTGCATAGCGCGGCACTCTGTGCCGTGCTATGAGCTTGTATTATCTGCTATTTTTGAATAGCCCAAAGCATAGAATAATGGCTATAGCTCAAATAAATCTAAAATGACACAGTATGTGTTCCTGGTCTTAATGGGTTAATACATTAAAATAAAAACGTACCTCTTCACGTATCGGATAAACAGTTTTGCCGGACAATCCAGTTTCTTCACTCTCTTCTCACAGCACCTCTTTCTGGTGTAGACGTGTTCCAGAGAATCCTCCTGTTGGGCGAGTTCATCAATGATTGGCACAGCAGTGTTGATTTTGACAGCAAATTTTGATTTAGTTTTAGTCATAGTCTTTTGAATAAAATTCCATTTAGTTTTAGTCATATGAAATGTTTTACTGTTAGTCTAGTTTTAGTCGACAAATTTCATAAGATTATAGTCGACTAAATCTACAGTTGATTTAGTCGACTAAAATGTATTTTGGCGGTGCCTTGATGGCGTCTTAAAAAGGCTGATTTTAAACTTGGTTGCATGCTGAAAATAGCAGATCTACAAGCTCTGCGACGCGTTGTGAGCTTGTATCTGCTATTTTCAGAGCTCAACACCCAAGCGTCTTTTAGTTCTACTGGATCTTTTCTCCACTAGTCCCTCACTAACATTTTAATCTATTTTTTATTTGTTGGCGAAATTGTCAATATATTTAGTCACAGTTTTAGTCATCATAGCTTAGTTTTTATTACGTTTTCGTCAGTGAAAAAAGGTAGTCGACGAAATCAACACTGTGGCACAGTCAGTCACACCAACTTGTTTGTAAATGAATGCTACTTGGCCATACTACAATGTCACACAAAAGTAGCAAAATAGACAATCTTCTATTTTTGCAGTCTTCTGTGTTTTGTGTCTGTGGGTTTTTATAAATATTGAACCAAAGAAAGGTATTAGCAAGAGCTTGTGACAAAACAATAACTACATTGTAACAGTGGTTCTTTTTTACATTTTCTGAAAAGTGACAGATTGGGACGGGGTGCTCCTTCCATTCCGACATCTCACCACTCCGACTAGTGGCTTCCGCGTGCGGTTAAGGTTAGGGTTAGGGTTAGGGTTAGGGTTAGGTATAGGGTTAGTCAACGTCGGAAAGGCGACATGTCGGAAAGGAGAAATGCACCCGATTGGGACATACATGGTTTCTGCCTGACAGAAATGATTTGCTAAACTAATTGTAAACCTGCTGACAAGATTACACACAGGCAAATACATCATCATTAAATATATGGTGACAAACATTCTCAAAAATAGCAGATCTACAGTGTGTGAGCTTGTAGATCAGCCATTTTTACACACCACGGTTATAAAACAACATATAAAACAGCGCTTTCAGACTAAACGGTTTAGTTCATTATTTAAAAAATCTATTTGAATGTTTTAGTGTTGATTCATGTGAAAAAACACGGTTCTCAATTATACGATTAATGGGAAAAGTAATGGATAGAATAAATCCCTAGGAGAATAACAGATAGTTGCAGCCCTATGTGGTTCTGCCGTTGTACCTTAGCCGTAGAAGCGGCGTATTCTTTGCCATGCTGACAGTTCATAATGACTCTCTTGGTCACAGAGAGCGGTGTGTCTTCACAATAGTCCTCCACCTGCCACATCACTCTCAGCTTGCTAGAGTCACTGCTCAGTTTGCGCTCGTTGCTGGACCTAGGATGAGAAGGGTCACACATTAACCACTAGTAGTCTTAAACTTACACACTCTTTAACCCATTCAGACCTGAAGCCCATTCTACAAAGATCTTCTAAGGCCACGTTTAGATGACAACGCTCTCTAGTGAAAACGTGTCGTTGTGTGGTTGCCATGTCCACTTATTATAAGCTCACTGTGAGCTTGTAGATCGGCTATTTTCAAATAGCCAATGTACTGCAGTATAGGTTTAAAGTGCTAATGTAGCCTAGTCGCCTCTTTGGGGCTTGTTTTCATAGGACTGGCTGCTTATTTCTCTCACAACACCTGGCAACGACACCCGTTTTGCCTTTTCCTCCGTGTACATGGAGACGGGACACAGAGCGTTGTCAAAGATTTCCACCCTGAAAGATGGTTTCACTTAGTTGCGGCTTTAAGCCCCGCAAACACCGTTCCCACAATTCTTGGTGTGCAGATTTCCTTCTTGATAGTTGATACATACCACTGTAAGAAAGAACTGAGTGTGGCTAGTTTGTGGTTGGCCAGCAGTGTTCCCAGCTCTTCTTCAGAGTTGACTATTCCAGAAACATAGCCTCCGTCTCTCTTCAGCAGAGAGAAGGATGGAGGCACCCAGGACAAATCTGTAAAACATCAACACAAAGAGCTAAGATTAACATTACTAGTCTGTGTATCACTAGGGGTGGGACGATATAGGTATCTCACGTTACGATATCTGTGGCGATATTAGGCCCTCGATAACAATAATATCACGATATTCGATATATTGCAAGACATTTCACCAACGATATATCACGATAGTCCTTGTATTCAATTCATAAACACATGAAATAGCACCAAACAGTTCAAAATCATCACAAAAATACAGAAAAAGTAACACTATATGTACAGAGTGAAAACAAAAATAATATTGATATTTTTCGGCAGTATACCGATTATTTATTGCGAGGGGAAGTATCGCAATATATCACAATATCGATATATCGTCCCAGCCCTATGTATCACACTGTGATGTTACCTGACACACGTTATCAAGTACTTTATTATAGCAGTTGTCCTCAAAGTGGGGTATGAGGGGGTTACCGGCAAAAAGGAATAGTTTAACCCTTTCAATCCGGGAACGCATCTGTGTCATTTTAGAGTTGAGCTATAACCATTATTTTATACTTTGGCTATTCAAAAATAGCAGATCTACAAGCTTGTAGCTCATCGGCTATTTTTGAAAACTCTTGAACATTTGTGCAAATCTTTAAATACGACAACAACATGTTTAACTCAAATCTTTGCTCTCTGGGGGTCCCTGGAACAACATGTTTTGATGGGGGTCAGGTGGCCAAACACATAGGCCTATAAGTTTGGGTGGTCCTTGACATGAAAAGGTTTGAGAACCACTGATAGAGCAACATGCGTTTTTTCAGAAAACCGTTATAAGATATTGCACACATTTTCCAAAAATATCAGATCTACAAGCTCATATCGCGGCACTCGGTGCCGCGATATGAGCTTGTAGATCTGATATTTTTGAATAGCCAAAAATCGTATAATGATTCTTAAAAGGGATAGTTCACCCAAAAAAAGGAAAAGAAATGAGTCACCCCATGGGGACTTGAATTCATGGATATGTTTTTGTTTTTGTCTCATTCCTAAGACAATATTGTGATGATCAGCGGACCGGTAGGCAGCGGTTCCGGTAGGAGACACAAAGGAGACTCTTTGTGTCTCCTACCGGAACCGCTGTCGGTCATCAAATGTGAATGTGACAAAAACAATAAAATATCCATGAATTCAAGTCTCCATGGGGTGAGTATGTAATAGATTGAAAAAAAGTCATTTTGGGGGTGAAATATCCCTTTAATGGATTCGTTTCACCAGCTAAAAGTCAGCCAAATGACAAATAAATAAATGAATGAAATTAAGAAGAATGACTGTTAATATTACAGGTTTCACCATCTCCACTGTTATGTCACCACCAGAGTGT
>NC_139940.1:5659106-5671606 GCF_963454915.1 Gymnoscopelus microlampas
AAATGTGTTAAGGTTTAACATGAAATGAAATTGTGTTAAATGTCCTAATTGTACGTGAAGAATAGATTCATAGTGGTGCTGAAATGTAATTAGCAATGTCACCCATGCATGTTTTGTATTGTGACCATTTCAACTGAATTTAATAATAGTAGAATTTAATAGACTAGGCCTACTACTACTACTACTACTACTACTACTACTACTACTACTACTACTACTACTACTACTACTACTACTACTACTGGAGTCAGGATTCAGTATTCCTGATTCAAACATTCAAAAACTAAAAAAACTTTAATGTTCAACATTTCCTTATGGTTAGGGGCTCCTTAAACCATTGGTTCTCAAAGTGGGGTCCGGGGACCCCCAGGGGTACTTGAGGGGGTTCCAGGGGGTCCCCAGCTAAATGGTAGTTAGGAACCAAATGGACCCTTATGGGTCTGTAACTCAGAAATTAACATTGATTTTACGATATAAATTGGGGTCCAAGAGATAGAAATGCCATTAAATGGGGGTCCGTAGCCCTAATGCTTGTCAAACTGGGGGTCCAAGAAATTAAAATGCTTGAAAATCACTGCTATAGAGCTGTAAAAATCTTTTCTTATGGGGGTCCTTGGCATTTCTTTTCAAATGGGGGTCCGCGGGCTAATAAGTGTCAATTTAGGGGTCCTTGACATGAAAAAGTTTGAGTACAACAACAACAAAGATCTAACATAAAACCTCATCAAACAGAAACAGGTAGGCTATGCAGAGTTGCAGTATAGAACTGTATACACAATAGTTGAATTGTTCTTATTCATAATGTAAATTGCAGTGGAATGGCCAGAGGCGCCCAGAAACTGCAGCCTGGAGGGCAGTGACTGAAAGGAATGGTGCAGGCAGGGCGTGTGGAGGGTCCTTGATGATGAGATCTGTGTTTCTTTTCACTGCATGGTTGTAGAGGTCTGAGATTTGTATCTTGTGGTGCAGGTGATTTACCAGTCTAGTCTGGACCACTGTTTCCCAAACAGTGGGTCGGGATCCATCTTTGCGCCGCGGAACAATTTTTATGGGTTGAGAGTAAATATGTCCTTTTTTCCGTTTCCTACGTGAAATAAATACTAGAAAAAGTGCTCCTCGGAGCACAAGTCTCCGCCAGCAGACTTGTGTTGGGAATGTTGGGAATGTTCTAATTCTTATGTTCTAATTCCTACAAAAAATAGAACATGTTACTGTGTCATAGTAACATGACACAAGTGTCCTATCCGTCTGTATAACTGTCCTATCCATCCTGTCTGTATAAGTGTCCTATCCGTGTCCTATCCGTCCTGTCTGTATAAGTGTCCTATCCGTCCTGTCTGTATAAGTGTCCTATCCATCCTGTCTGTATAAGTGTCCTATCCGTTTCCTATCCGTCCTGTCTGTATAAGTGTCCTATCCGTCCTGTCTGTATAAGTGTCCTATCCGTCCTGTCTGTATAAGTGTCCTATCCGTCCTGTCTATGTAAGTGTCCTATCCGTCCTGTCTGTGTAAGTGTCCTATCTGTCCTGTCTGTGTAAGTGTCCTATCCAATTGTTACAGTATCCGCCATTTCTCAGCCATTTAGTGATTATTCCTGTCTTACCTCACTTTGAAAGAGGCAAAGACTCTTTCAAAGTGACACATGTATTTATAGCCCGTTATATGTCACTAGCCAATCAGATCACACTATTTCACCGTATTGTCAAGTGTCACGTGAGGCTCGACCAATGTTTGCTTGGCTGACGGAAAGTGAAAACAAACTCTCCTGGCGGAGACAATAAATATATATAGCCTATTATTTCAAAAGATTTCAAAAAGTTTAAACACAAATATCACAACTTTTCATTAATTTAAAAAAAAATCCAACATTTTTCAAAAGTATTAAAACAAACAATCAAATAATTTCCATAAATATTTGATTTATTTTGAAACTTTAAGAACGCGAAGTGACTTGTTGTGAGCTTGTAGATCTGCTATTTTCACTTGTTTGGGTCCCGGACAAACATTTTATTTATCTTGGGTCTTGAGTTTGGGAACTTCTGGTCTAAATTATTACTAGGCCTACTACTCATTTAGCTGGGGACCTCCTGGAAGCCCCTCAAGGGCCCCTGGGGATCCACGGCCCCGACTTTGAAGAGAACAGTGGTTCCCAAACTTTTTAGCTGGAAAAATGTGTCCACGACCCAAAAATGGGTCCCGACCCAGTGTTTTGGAACCAGTGCTCTAGAGTACTACTCCACTCCAAACGTATATTTGGCCAGTAGGTGGCGGGCTACAACCGCGACCACCACCATCTGCTAAAAATCTCCAAAGAGAGAGAGGGGAGGAGGAGGGTGGATGAGGGAGAGAGAGGAGAGGAGAGGGGAGGAGGAGGGTACAGGGGGTGGGAGAGATGAGACAGGAGGAGGAGGTGAGACTTGCCGCCCTCAGAGCAGGAGAAACGGGATCTTCAGTCACATACACACTAGATCACACCATGAACCAACCTATTGATCACCACCAGTAACGGAGGAACAGGAACCCAACCTACCGCTCCGCTGACACACCGGGCTCCTGCGCTCCGGTGCGGCCGTTAGAGGAGCCGTTAGAGGAGCCGTTAGAGGAGCCGTTACTAGAGGCCGTTACAGGGGAGACTCTCTCTCTCTCTCTGGGGAGTTCAGTGTGTTAGACACAGATCTCTGTACTCGGGGCTCGTATTGCACATTGATTGTGTGCGGCAGGCAGCAGCCAGCAGCGCTACAGACAGGGCGGTGTTGTGTCTTAACGGGGCTTATGTTATACACAGAGCGGCTTGGATGATCCTCTAGCATGAAGAAAAACAACTCCACTAAACGGGTAAGAAGAGAGTCAGTTTTTGGACTGTTTTTTATATCAATCCTAACGGCTGTATCTTCTCTTAATATGATACAGGTTTATTGTGATCATAACGGCGCGGTTGTTAATATTATAGACTGGAGCCTGATCATAGCTTTGTCTTCGGATTAGCCTTTTTGGATCAAGACTATCATTGATGTATTTTATCCATGAGTCTGACTTTTATACTTTCGTATCGTAGGTATAAAAAATGTCCAAATAGCCTACATCTATGATATAGTCTTGATCCAAGGCTGTATCTTCGGATAGAGATGCCATAAGGTTCAAGACATGGGCTTGGTTTCAATTAGTTTTGAGGAAAGACTTTATTTAACACATTATATTATGTATATTTCAAAACAGCTTTAGCTCTTTATATTCACGTTTATTTCACAGGAAAAACTGCTCGTTTTTTCATTTTTTCACCTGACTGAGAATAAAAACCGTTACATTCCATCCACTAAAGATATGATCTGTTAAAGACAGAAAGGCGGAATGAATGTGACATCATCTCCATGACAATAGAACTGAGACCAGGGCTCCTGACTGACAGGAACTCTGTCTCTGTTGTCTTGTTGTCTTGGTTTTAAATCTGTAAAGCAGTTTAACTCATTAACCCAACCTTGGGCTATTCAAAAATAGCAGATCTACAAGCTCATAAAGTGCCACACTATGAGCTTGTAGATCTGCTACCTTTTTTTCGAAAAATCTTGCACCATGCATGTGTGCAAATATTTGAAAATATATATATTTTTTTAAAGGGAACATTTGTAACTCAAATCTTTGCTTCTTGGGGGGAGTCCCTGGAACAAAATATTTTGACATGGAGGTTCCTGGACAAATACATATACTTTTGGGGGTCCTTGAGATGAAAAAGTTTGAGAACCACTGATATAGCAACATAAGTTTTTACAGAAAAATGTTTTAGATTTAGAAGACATTTGTAGAATCCCCCAGAAGCAAAGATTTGAGTTACAAATGTTCGCTTTAAAAATATATACCGGTATATTCAAAGATTTGCAAAAAGTTTCATGATTTAAAAAAAAAATAGCAGATCTACAAGCTCTTAGTGCGGCACTCGGTACGAGCTTGTAGATCTGCTATTTTTGTGCTATTTTGTGCTATTTTTGTGTGATCTGGTATTTTTGAATAGCCAAAGTATAAAATAATTGTTTAAAGTGGTTACACAGATGCGTTCCCGGTCGTAATGGATTAAAGGAGGCTCCTTCATGTTCCTCTCTCTCTCCCCTTGCAGGGACCCCCGGAGCCCACCACCCAGGCCCACACACACCAGCCCGACAAGGTCGGCTGGATCCGTAAATTCTGCGGTAAAGGGATATTCCGCGAAATCTGGAAGAACAGATTCGTGGCCCTGAGAGGGGAGCAGCTGTTCATCTCAGAGAGAGAAGTGAGTATCTGTTCAATCTACTCTGCTTCTCAAAGTGGGGGTCCGGGGGGGTCCATGATGAGGGAGTTTCCTATAGGGGTCCCCAGCAACATGAGGAACAGTTTAACCCCTTTAAGACTTGAGGGCTATTCTACAACAAAGCCTTCTAAACCAGTAGTTCTCAAACCTTTTCGGGTCAAGGACCCCACAAATGATTGGAATTTGGCCAATATATTCAATATTCTTCTAGCACTTTCAAGATATCTCAAAAGCTGTTCAAAAATTGCAGATGTACCAGCTCACAGCGTGCTACGAAGTGACGTGCTGTGAGCTTGTATATCTGCTATTTGACAGACAGACAGACAGACAGACAGACAGACAGACAGACAGACAGACAGACAGACAGACAGACAGACAGACGGGCAGCTCCACATATTTGGGGTAAACACATTCTTATGTAAATCTTTGAATCGGATCAGCTCTCTCTGTGTGTGTGTGTGTGTGTGTGTGTGTGTGTGTGTGTGTGTGTGTGTGTGTGTGTGTGTGTGTGTGTGTGTGTGTGTGCTTCTCCTTCTCAAGTTCTGGGTTATGTGTTATAACCTATATATCACACACACGCACACGCACGCACGCACGCATGCGCGCAACAGCACACGATCAGGCAATAAAGTTCACCTGACTGAAATAAGTATAGACTTTTAGGGTTCATATAACCAAATGAACCCCAGCATCCCTCTGAGCTTGCAGATCGGCTGTTTTCTCAGAAGATATTGTATGTAGAGGGAAAAAAGGAGGGGACCTAGTGTAAGAGCCCTGAGGGACTACCAGCCCGGTCAACAAGGTGTATATAGGGTTTATAAGTGCTTACAAACAAACAGGAAGGAAACAGGAAACAGGAAGTGAAATAGAGGAAGTGAGTGTAGTTTCTGACACTACATGGTCAGAGGAACCGCATGTGTCGTCATGGTAACGGGTTGTGAAGTTGCCTAGTTGCCGTGGTGACACCGGCAGCACGCTGCTGTTGTTGCCTTATAAAGCCCTGCTTCCATTATCGCCATGGTAACCTGGTGTCAGAGAGGTGATGTCACCAACCTTAGCCAATCACAGAAGTCCCTGACAGGGCCGGGGGGAGGGGCAGAAATCTATTCTTCCGCAAAGTTGAAGGTGTGTGTATGTGTGTGTGTGTGTGTGTGTGTGTGTGTGTGTGTGTGTGTGTGTGTGTGTGTGTGTGTGTGTGTGTGTGTGTGTGTGTGTGTGTATGTGTGTGCGGCACACACACACACACACGTCCATATTTGTCCACACACGCACGCACACGCACACACTGTGTGCGTGTACGTGCGTGTGTGGAC
The DNA here is from genome assembly GCF_963454915.1 of Gymnoscopelus microlampas. NCBI lineage: Eukaryota > Metazoa > Chordata > Actinopteri > Myctophiformes > Myctophidae > Gymnoscopelus > Gymnoscopelus microlampas. The sequence goes on from NC_139940.1 coordinate 5,664,699, forward strand.
AAATATGTCCAAATATGGACGAGCCTCAGTGCTGATGTCATAGCTGACTTACATCATAGACTGGCTTCGAACTATTGTGTAATAACCTAGGGGTCAGGGGTCTTCAAAGTTTTTCAGGCCAAGGACCCCCTTAGCTGAGAGACAGATAAAGCTGGGACCCCCACTACATGTTGTATAAAATTGTGTTGCGGATTAAACGTTTTCATAGATTTCATAGATGGCTTCATAGACTTGTGTAGTGTTGTGTTGCATTCATGTTAATGTGTATTTTCAGACAGTTAACCGCTTAAACCCTCAATACTTAGAACACGTGTACTTGGTCTGCTCTCCCCCCTACACCCCTATTTTCGGCTAATGTTCCCCTCAGAATAGGGATTCTTGGCCTGGGCCGCAGCATGGCGGTCCAGGCACCCTAGGCTGCAATGCCAGCCTGACAGCGTGTCGCGGGTTCGACTCCCGATCCCGACGACCTTTGCTGCGTGTCACCCCCCCATCTCTCTCCCCATTTCCTGTCAGTCTACTGTCATCTATCAATAAAAAAATAAATAAAAAAAAAAGAATAGGGATTCTAGGGTTCACTCATTTAAGTGGCTAATGTAAAACTTTTTTTTTTTTTAAATCCAATCATAAAGATTTGGTGGCCCCCCTGTAGTGACTCTGAGGACCCCCTATAGGGATCCTGAACTCTCTGTTGAAGACCCCTGACCTATTAGGTGGTTACTGGTTACTAAGGTGGTCACCAAGGTTTTTGTTCTGAACTGGACTGGTGTGATCCGGTCTAGACTACACCACGTCTACTCTATAATTCTACAAAGTGGTATCCGGCTATACTGTATGTTCGGTTGGTGAACAACCGATGCGACGCGTTGTGAGCTTGTAGATCGGCTATTTTCAAATAGCTGATGTATATGTTAAAGTGCTCATGTTGGCCCATAGTCGCTTCTTTTGGGCTGGTTTTCTGGCAACACTGGACGGCACTCCCCTGTTGTGTCATTTGTCAACGTCAAACTTTCCGGTAGTCCCACCCAACTCACAATCACGCTGGGCAAGACCTACGTTCCCAGGCTTTTAAGGCTGGGACCGAGGCTAACACATAATATGTTGACATGTCTGGTAAAAAAAACATTTAAAACAAGGCAGGGGTGCTGTCAGAAGCAGACTTAAAGCCACGTGAGTTCAACCCCCTGAGCGAGGCACTAGCCGAGCGAGCGCCCATGCTGAGCAGTGCGATGCGATGCCCGCTTCTGCAGACTCTGCTGCGTTCGAGCTGCATATCACAGAAAGGTTTGGAATGGTAAATCATCCGTCTTCGTAAACATGCAACGTGACAGGAGAGCCACCGTCATGTGTCAACACCTGATTATGGGTTGCCTTGAACATGGTTAAATCCTGCCCCAACTCATCATCCGTTTGACCCAACGGGTGTGAGAACGCCTTGACTGACGTCCTAGACTAGAGTAGACTGTCCTCCATGGCCTCTGGCAATGGGTACTGACTGACGTCACTGTACTGATGTCATAAGATGACAGATATCATATCCTGGCCTCCAAGTATACAGTGAGTGCTATGTGCCTAATTTACCCAGGCAATAACCTAGGCACTGCAGGGTAGCCTGGCTTGTATGGAGCATATAAATGAAAATTTAAATGTAAGATGCATACAGATTCTCAGTTAACCAATATACTTTTTGACCGGGGTCCCCCAGGGGTCTGTACTTGTTCCCCTCCTTTTTTCCCCCTCTACAACAAATCTCTTTGCCGGAAATAGCAAACGTACAAGTTCCGAACGTTTCACAATGCGACAAGTCTGGAGCTTATCCCATTAAGACCTGGAACGCGTCTGTGTCACTTTTTGATTTGAGCTAAAAAGCATTAATTTCCACTTTGGCTATTTTTGAAAAATCGTGAAAATGTGTGCAAATCTTTGAATATATTGTTTTAAAGCAAACATTTTTTACTACAAATCTTTGCTTCTGGGGGTCCCTGGAACAAAATAGTTTGAGATGGGGGTCGGAAAAAGTTGAAAACGTTTGAGCACCACTGATATGGAAACAATAGTTTTTTCAGAATACTGTTGGGAGGAGACATTTGTAGAATCGGCTTCAGGTCTTAATTGGGTTAAACATGGGCGGGTGGCTCATTCAAGAGCTTAGAGGCAGCAACAGAGGCTCGGTCCCCCTATGCTTAAGCCTTGTCCCCAGGACAAGGTGTCCCCAGGACAACCAGCAGCAGCTTGCCTACAGATCTCAATGACCTGGGGGCCGCCCTGTTTTTGCCTAATATGACCATAGAGTTACAAAAAATTTAGAGAGGGCACCCGAAATCTCCTCCCATCCACTTGCATTGAGTTGCTCACCCAGCGCATGGGCCTAAATCACCCCTTCTTCCGGGTTGGAAATTTGGTGGGCGAGGCCTATTTTGGGCCCCAGTGCGTCAAACGCGTCACAGAAGCACGCAGCCCCGTGCGCAAGCTCGTGAGTCAAGCCCATTGGTCGAAACCGTTTTCGCTCGTTCGTGTTGGTTCCCCTAAGCTGCAGTACCATGAATGGCCAACATGTCCATTTGGCTTCAATGAAACCACTGGGTTCTGGGGGCTTGAATATGACATGTATGAGGACACTAGGGTTCCTGTGGTTTCCAGCACTATGAGCTCATTGGCTCAGATACATACCCAACATGCAATGCAGTATTAGTGACATCAGTCCTTATTTAGTCTATTTAAAGAAACAGTTAACTGTTGTTTGACACAAAGTAAATGGTGATGCTGTGAAAACCCAACAAAACATTTAATAATGAACACAAAACACATTTGTATACACGTACACATACAGAGACAAACAGCACCGTAAAAACAATACTGTATTGCAGTCAATAGTTTATAATCATTCAATAACATGTAGCCTGGTCATGGACCTGTGACACACCGCCAAGTGCTGACTGCCATGATTTGTAGGGGCAGCCATGTTCTGAGGGAGGAGTGTTGTGTTTATTATGATCATTTCCAACAAACTGTCCAGCTCTGGACGTCATCATCATCAGACCAGATCTAATATCCTCTCTGTTCAGTTTGCTGGCCTATGCATCCGTCATCCACGTATCGATCCGTCAATCCGTGTCCATCCAGGATCGGCTTTGAGAGATTTACCACACGGCAGCAAAACGGATCAGGGGACGAAGATGAATGATATAGTTGCGTGGCTGTGGTTGCTGCCCCGGCCGTTCCTTTCTTTCTCTCAGTGGTGTAAAGTAACTGAGTACATTTACTCAAGTACTGTACTTAAGTACAATTTGGAGGTACTTTTACTAGACGGATGGAGTATTTCCAATTGTCTATACTTTTACTTCTACTCCACTACATCTCGGAGGCAAATGTTGTACTTTTACTCCACTACGATTATTTGAAAACCTTAGTTACTAGTTACTTTGCAGATATAAAAAAGCCCTGTTTTATACCTAAGCTATTTGAAAATAGCCGATCTACAAGCTCTCAACGCGTTGCATCGCGACGCGTTGAGAGCTTGTAGATCTGCTATTTTCAAACATTTTTGTACTTTTTACTTTTTGGTACTTTAAGTATATTTTGATGCCAAATCTTTTGTACTTTTACTCAAGTAACATTTTGAACACACAAGCCTTTTACTTGTAACAGAGTATATTTCTACATCGCAGTATTGATACTTTTACTTCAGTAGAACATGTGGAGTACTTTTTCCGCCACTGCTTTCTCTCCAGCAGAGACTGCAGCTCATATGACGCCGTTAGAGCTACAATTACAATTTACAATTTAGCCGTTTAGCGACCGCTCTAATCCAGAGCGACTTACAAGAGTAAATGGCATGAACCCTAGTCAACAACAGACGCACAGGGTAAATGCTAGACGCAAGTACAGTAGATTGCAAAGAAAACAATGAAGTGCTACTACGGAGTGACTACAATACCAGGCAGTCATCAGACCTAGCATCTATAAACGAGATGCTATCTTATAAGATTCATCATCTCAACAGTGGTGGAAAAAGTACTCAAATGTTTTACTTAAGTAAAAGTATAAATAGGCTACTGCAATGTAGAAGTACTCTGTTACAACTGTAAAAGTCTAGAATTCAAAATGTTACTTGTACTGAAAGTACAAAAGTATTGGCATCAAAACACACGGTGTCCCCAGGACAAGGTGTCCCCAGGACAAGGTGTCTCCAGGACAAGGTGTCTCCAGGACAAGGTGTCCCCAGGACAAGGTGTCCCCAGGACAAGGTGTCTCCAGGACAAGGTGTCCCCAGGACAAGGTGTCCTCAGGACAAGGTGTCCCCAGGACAAGGTGTCTCCAGGACAAGGTGTCCCCAGGACAAGGTGTCCTCAGGACAAGGTGTCCCCATGACAAGGTGTCCTCAGGACAAGGTGTCCCCAGGACAAGGTGTCCCCATGCAGGACAAGGCTTAAGCATAGGGGGGATCGAGCATTCTCTGTTGCTGCCCCCTAAGCTCTTGAATGAGGCCCCCACCTCCCATCTTAAGCTGGCCCCCCTCACTCTCTGTTTTAAAAAAATCAGCTTAAAACCCATTTTTTATTCCCTATAGCTTTTAACCCAGTTTGAGAGATTTACTTTGTTTTCATGGGTTTAATTGTGTTTGGCCTTTTTTTCTCTTCATGTTTTTATCCTGTTTGATTGTGTTTTTGTGCTCTTATTTTGATACTTTGGTATCACTGTAAAGTAGTTTGTTGTTGTAAAGTTGGATTGGATAGACCAATTATTTATTTACCAACATTGAGACAGGACGCACAGGTGATTGTTTCATGCAATCAATTCCCAACATGTTGTTTCGGGGTGCAGCTGGTTCCAGTTCATTCAACCTCCTCTTGTGTGTTGATTGATTGATGTACTTTATTTAGTAAGACATGAGAACATCAGTACATGGAAGTGCAAATTCACAATACAAGGTCTACTAAACTGGAAAACTCATTAAGCACTGAGCTTGTTTAAGATGAGATCCCCATGCACACAAATCATGATGACATATGAGAGACAGACAGATATACACATTACTATACATAATGTCATACAATCAGTTTACAGGTTACTGATATGAAGAGTGAAAAGAAAATGTACAAGAGAAGAAAAATAAATATGGGGGGGGGGGTAGGTTAAGACTTAGACAGGGGCTATTTTCGAATTGCAGCCTCCTGAAGGTGTATCTTTAGGGCAGTTTTGAAAGTGAGTAGGGTTTTGCACTCCTTTACTCCTTTTGGTAGGGCATTCCACATTTATGATGAATAGCATGAGAACAAGTTCATTCCCTTTGTTTAGCCAAATCTGGGTTGAACATGATTTGTGGAGCTGCCTCTGGTGTTATGATCATGGACTTCATTAACATTTTGGAAGTATTTTGACAAATACAGGGGCAGACGCGTCGCTAGGTCTCTACTAGGTCGGGGGCTTAGCCCCGCAGGCAACGGGCACATGCACGCGCGCGCAGCGCCCCTCCTCCCGCGCGCGCTTCGCGCGTTTTTCCCCGCGGATTTTGCGGATTTGGGTGCTTTTTTACCCGTTTTTGGTTACTTTATTTCGGTTTTAGGGTTAGGGGTAGGGTTAGGTTAGGGTGATAGATATATAATTCAAAAAAAAAAAGAAACTTTACATTTTTTTATTTTTTAAATTTTTTTATTGGTGGCTTTGGATAAAACATTGGTGGCTATAGCCACCGAAGCCCACCCCTAACGACGCCACTGTACAGGGGGATCCCAATGTTGTGGTGTATCTTGAAGACCAGGCCCATTTACGTTGCTGTACTCTGTCCTCAACCCTAAGCCATCCAATCCTAGCAAAATGAGCAGGGGTTAGATGGGTTTTGTGATTGAGGCCAAGAAGTAGCCTTACTAGTTTGTTTTGGGATGACCCAAAACTGGTGAGGCGCTTCACCAGTTTTGGTGAGGCGCGTCCTATAGCGAGACCTGACAGAATGGGGTTCATTTGGTGCCGGGCCTGCACGCGCATATTGGTTCTTATCAGTGTGACGTCGTCTGTTAAGGTGTCTATTGGATTGGAAGATACTTAGCATTTGTGGTCAAGCAAACAAGTATGTTTAGCTCTGCTAAACGACTACACTGAGATGCTTCTCTCTCTCTCTCTCTCTCTCTCTCTCTCTCTCTCTCTCTCTCTCTCTCTCGCTTTCTCTGTCTGTCTGTCTCTCTGTCTGTCTGTCTGTCTGTCTCTCTGTCTCTCTGTCCGTCTCTCCCTCTTGTCTCCTCACCTGCCTCCCTCTGTTCTCCCAGGGAGGTGAGGGGAGTCAGGTTTCAGTCAGAAAGAGGAGGTCCAGTTTCACTTCTCTCTCTCTCTCTCTCTCTCTCTCTCTCTCTCTCTCTCTCCATATCACTGATGATGATCTGCTGTGAAATAAAGCCACTGTGGGTCCAGTCAGTCAGTCAGTCAGTCAGTCAGTGTGAAGGCCAACAGAGAAATGGACCCGCATTACAGAGGAAGAGAGTCTGATGTTAAACAGTTGAAAAACAAAACACACAAAAAGCAGCATTTACTAGTTACTATACGCACCTGAATAAACCGTGCGTGTGACAAATATCAGGGGCTTTACTGGTGGCTCAGCCGGTTGGGCTTTTGACCCGGACTGCAGGCAAATCTGATTTGTTTCTCAAATTCCTTCACTGCCCTCTGTCCATTCTGTTATTTGCAAGTGATCAGATCGGATTTGTGTATTGAGACATCGTCAGCCTATCTGCATTCATTGGCAGTGGTGTAAAGTAACTAAGTACATTTACTCAAGTACTGTACTTAAGTACAATTTTGAGGTGCTTTTACTTTACCCAAGTATTTCCAATTGTCTATACTTTTACTTCTACTCCACTACATCTCAGAGTCAAATATTGTACTTTTACTCCACTACAATTATTTGAAAACTTTAG
>NC_139940.1:5681606-5829106 GCF_963454915.1 Gymnoscopelus microlampas
GAGGTGCAGGTTCCTAACCTGGTGTTCCTGGCCGTGAGCCCAGAGGAGAAGGAGTCATGGATCAACGCCCTGAACTCGGCCATCACCAGAGCCAAGAACCGCATCCTGGACGAGGTAGAAAGAAACACCGCCTGCTCTTTAACTCAGTGGTTCTCAAACGAAGGACCCCTAAAATGATATGTGTTTGGCTGCGGACCCCCCCATCTGAAAACGCTTCGTGCCGGGGAGATCCCCAGCAGAGAAGATTTATGTAAAAAAAAAAGAAAAAACTATATTTTCCAAACACTTTGTATATCTGCTATTTTTAAATAGCCAACATACAGTATAAAATATAGATGAAGTGGTTAAGATGATTGTGACGCTTAGCTCATTTTGCTGGGGACCCCCTGGCACCCCCCAAGGACCCCTAGGGGTCCCCAGACCCCACTTTGAGAACCACTGGCACTGTTTTAACCCATTTCCATTGACCACACAGGAAACAAGTCAAAAAGTGTCTTCACTGAGCAGTAGTTTCCAGATAAGATGTTTTCTGTTCTCTTCTTCTTTTTGTGTGGAAATGTCTTTTTGTCTTTTTGGCATCTCTTTTCAATCTCATCTCAGTGGTCCTTGTCTCGTATATATACCTGTATATCTCGGCTTGTCCGCTGCGGTGTAAACATAGTAGTTAAGGCCTGATTTGCACTTAGTTGCTTGTGCGCCTGGTGTTGCGCCTCGAAAATAGCAGATCTCCAAGCTCACAACGCATTGCACCGCGATGCGTTGTGAGCTTGGAGATCTGCTATTTTTACGATACTGCTATTTACGATACGCGACACCCAATGATGTACAAAATGAATGGATGTTTTTGTCTGGACTTTTTCTAATCTTCCAGCGATCGACACGAAGGACGTTTGCGATGATAATCCTCCTATCCATAACCTTTATCCTAAACTTTACCCATTGTTTTCATTCATAGAATAACTACATGCATGGGTTTTGGTGGGATGGGTGTCCATCCGCTGAAAGAAAGTAAAAACAAACAAAAACATCCCTTTCCTGCAAAAAATTACATTTTTTTTTGTCACAGATTTGTGCAAAATGGAGTGACAGAAGTTAGCAATTGTCTTCATTTTTGCTAAAACAGAGAAAGACAAGACATTCCGCTTTTGGAAAGCACAACGGTTGTTTCCAAAACATGTGTTTACACTGTGGTGTCATGGAATTTGAATCATTGTGTGCAGTTTATTCTAAGACAGTCCGTTTTTATGATGCATGAAAAAAAAAGCAGAAATGGAACTCGCACGCATCTGCTGTCTGCGACCACGGCGTCAGTATATTGCTGCAACGGCTTCTTGCATGCATCTGTGGTCCACACACACACATGCAGTGTTTCTGCTGCAGTACGGAACAGTGGGCCTATACAGGAAATATTAACCCATTAAGACCTGAGGCGATTCTTGAAAATACTTTCTAAATCCATGTTTTTGAAAAAAATCTAAACAAAAATGTTTCAAGATTTTTCAAAAATAGCAGATCTACAAGCTCATAGCACTCGGTGCCGCGCTATCAATCAATCAATCAAACTTTATTTATATAGCACATTTTTACACAACGTTAGTTGAACCAAAGTGCTGCACAGGTAAAAACAAAACGAAGAAGAGAAAAACAATACATCAAATCAGCAAAAAGGACATTTATGATTGGATGTGGTTAAAGGCCAGAGAGAAAAGATGGGTTTTAAGTAAGGTCTTAAATATCTGGATGGACTGAACAGATCTGATGTGAAGGGGGAGATTGTTCCACAACTGTGGGGCTGCCACCGCAAAAGAGCGATAACCTCTGGTTTTGAGGGTTAGGTTTGATGGCACAGTCAGCAATGACTGGTCAGCAGACCTAAGTGCTCTGGGTGGGTTATGGGGTGTTAGGAGTTCAGCCATATATGGGGGGGCCAGACCATTGATGGATTTAAAAGCAAATCATAACATTTTAAAATCAATTCTGTATTTTACCGGAAGCCAATGGAGAGAGCGCTAATCAATTCTGTATTTTACCGGAAGCCAATGGAGAGAGCGCTATGAGCTTGTAGATCTGCTATTTTTGAATAGCCAAAGAAATCTAAAGTGACACAGATGCGTTCCAGGTCTTAATGGATTAAAATGGTCCATTCGATTACATTTTTAATTAGTTTAGAGAGAAACTGTTAAAACGCAACAGTGTGAACAGTTAAATAAATAAACACACATTTGAGTGAACCATCAAACTACCACAGACTGAATGGCCATGACATCTCATTTCAATTAGGACCAGGGCGTTGTCGACAGCGCCCTTGTTTCATTCTTAACGAAACTAATCAGATTGAAGATTAATTTAGCCTAGAGTGCTGAATTAAAATAATCAGATAAGATGTCCTGTTCACACCACATTGATTGAGATGGACCGTTTCTGACGTGCTCAAACAAAGCCACACAGAATACTCTCCGGCGGTGGTTATGTTATTAAATAAGTGCATGGGGAGAAGCCGAGCCCAGGTTGAACTTGACCCCCAGGTGCCATATCAACACATCAACGAAACCGTACCGGGGTGGAGCCGCCATTCCAACATATCAAGATTTAATAATTTATCGCCAAAACTAGTTTATATATAGTAGTTGATCTGGAATTTGCTTTAGCGTGCTCAGAGAAAACGACAGTAAACATACTGTATGACCACAACGCATACGAGAAGTGAGAAAAGAAAAGAGAGAGAAAAACACGCTGTTACAATTATCATTACAGCATTTTGATTAATGCAACCATATGGTCCATGGCATGCCATTAAAAGTGACAAATTAAAGTGATGTGCTAAAGGGCTTTATACAAGTTTATACAACCGGTGAAGCGTTTAGGATGTGGGGTTACCTCAGGGTAAGTCAGTGTTGATTTCGTTGACTAAAACTATGACGAACATTTTTCGTCGACTCTCTTTTTTCACTGACGAAAAAACAAAATAAAAACTAAGCTATGATGACTAAAACTAAGACTAAATATATTGACAATTTCGTCAACAAATAAAAACTAGACTAAAATGTTAGTGAGGGACTATAGTGGAGAAGAGATCCAGTAGAACTAAAAGACAAGTAGTTTTATGTTTGGTTGCGCTCGGTGTTGCGCTCTGAAAATAGCCGATCTACAAGCTCACAACGTGTTGCGATGCGACGCGTTGTGAGCTTGTAGATCTGCTATTTTCAGCGGTGTTCACTCTCCATTCCGACATCTCACCACTCCGACTAGTGGCTTCCGCGTGCGGTTAGGGTTAGGGTTAGGGTTAGGTATAGGGTTCGTCAACGTCGGAAAGGCGACATGTCGGAAAGGAGAAATGCACCCATTTTCAGCATGCAGACAAGTGTAAAATCAGCCATTACGACGCCATCAAGACACCGCCAACATACATTTTAGTCGACTAAATCAACTGTAGATTTAGTAGACTAAAACTAAAACATTTCAGATGACTAAACTATGACTGAAACTAAATGGAATTTGATTCAAAAGACTATGACTAAAACTACAAACAAAATGTTCTGTCAAAATCAACACTGGGGTAAGTGCTCTTGTAGAATATGTTCTGGTCATAATACTGCAGTGTCTTTTACTCGAGGGGAGATCTGGGGCGAGAGATGTACTGTATGGGTGGGAGAGATATGGTTGCAAGCTGTAACTATAGATAAGTTACTTCTAGGTGTGCAGCATGCGAACGAGGCGGCGGATGGTGTGCTAACGTGCTAACGTGGCTCAGTGACGTCATGTTGTAGTTTTCAAACCATCGTGGTGATAAGGTGACCACCGATAATGGTAGCATGCGCCCCCCCTCAGGTCAGCCATCACCCATGCAGAGCTATGTAGTTCACACAGTGATTGATCTACTGTTGTTGGCAAACACATACGGACAAGTGCTATACCAGACGGCTTGGCCACTTCAGTGCTTTGTCCTAAAAGAACTGTCCAGTCTGAATGTTCAATGGATACAAGATACACCCAGCCTAAAAAATGTGTTTTTTTCCACGTTTCAGCTTAACAAATTCATCAGTGTGTCTAAATTGCGCTCAGCATGTACATGCACGCGTGCACACACACGCACACACGCACGCACGCACGCACGCACGCACGCACGCACGCACGCACGCACGCACACACACACACACACACACACACACACACACACACACACACACACACACACACTAGAAGCGGAAGGGAAACTACTTCATTCTTTCTCTCTCTCTGTTTGGGTCTTAATCTCTCCCTCTCTCTTTTGAATGTGTCTGTCTGTCTGTCTGTCTGTCTGTCTGTCTGTCTGTCTGTCTGTAAGGTCACGGTGGCAGATGACAGACTGCCACACCTGACCAGGGACAGAGTGAAGATCCCTCACACCAGACGGCTGCCAACCAGAGGCCACCTGCTGGCTGTGGTCAGTATAACACATGATCTCTAACACATGATGATGTGACCCAGGGGATAGTAGATCTGCTATTTTCAAACATTTTAGTACTTTTACTTTTGGTACTTTAAGTACATTTTGATACCAATACTTTTTACTCTAGTAATTCTTTTAATTCCGGAGTTTTACTTGTAACAGAGTACTTCTACATTGCAGTATTGATACTTTTACTTTAGTAAAACATTTGAGTTGAGTTTTCCACCACTGCTTATTTGAATGTTAAACAATCTAACCAAGAATCTGAGGAAAAGGTTCAGTGAACTTTTACACACTACTGGCTCAGTCTGGCTGTCAGGTGGTTTCTTAACTCCACCCCTCCCTCCCCTAACCTATTGCTGGTGATCTGCAGCTGAAACCTGAGAACAATAGCCACGCATTAGCCAACAGAAACTGCAGATGTAAATGTTGGCTTTGACACGTTAATGTGTGTCTCTCCCCCCCCCCCCCCCCAAGGGTGTAAGGAAACACAAAAACAGCTCTGTTTACAAACTAATTTAAACAATTCAATGATGCTAAAACAGATACCTGTTATAATGAGAAGGTTCTCAAAACATACAAACTTTGACAAAAAGAAAAATCCAAAACCAAATCTATTTTGTTCAAATTATGGAGAGGCACATTTTTTTTAACTTATTGTTATACATGAACGATTAATGTGAAAGATTTTAATAGAAACCATTTAAGCCCTATTTTATGCTTTATCGTACAATGGTATTGTGCAAAAATAGCAGAAATAAAACCAGATGTACAAGCACACAACTCATCCCGATGCACTGCATTGTGAGCTTGTAGATCTGTTTCATTGCTACTGGAATTACATTACATTACGGTCATTTAGCAGACGCTTTTATCCAAAATAAGTGCATTCAACATAGGTAGGCAAGAAAACTACTAATCACCAGAAGTCTTAAGTGCATTCTCTTCTAAAACAAGTAACTAAGAGTATACCTAGCACTAAGGTAAAAGTGCAATATATCAGCTACATACTTTCTTAAACAGATGAGACAAATAGGAAAATCAAATGAGCAAGAGCTAAAACAAATAAGTGTATAAAGATAAACAAGATCCAATAAAACAAGAGATTGTACAAATAATTGACAACAAGTAGGCAAGGCTAAGTGGAAGGGTAGTGTTTCCTGAAGAGGTGGGTTTTCAGCCTGCGGCCTGGAATAAAATTCCAAAATATATTTTTAAATATATAATTTGATTACAATCTATATTTCTTTCATAATCGATTAAATGTTCGACCCCTACATAGGTAGACATACGTAATTATGAGGGTTGGTTGTATATGTATATCCCAGTCTCATTGATGCCTGTGTGTGTGTGTGTGTGTGTGTGTGTGTGTGTGTGTGTGTGTGTGTGTGTGTGTGTGTGTGTGTGTGTGTGTGTGTGTGTGCAGGCGTCCACGTCTTCCTCCGACGGCATGCTGACCCTAGACCTGATCCAGGACGACGCCACGACCCCTCCTCCGCACGAACACCACCACGCCCCCCCGGCCCAGCTGACCCCCGACTGCCCGCGCTCCAAGACCTACCACGCCCTCTCCGACAGGACAGCCGAGACCGCCGCCGCCACCAAGTCCCAGAGCCTGCCTCGGGAGGCGGAGGGGAAGGCGCGCATCTCCATCCACTCCCCCCAGCCCGAGAAACGTCTCAGCCAGGCCGAGAAGCAGCGCTGCGCCTCCGCGGACCAGATCCTGACGCACTCGTCGGAACCCCGCGGGACCGAGGCCTCCGTCTCCGTCTCCGTCGCCGCGGACCGCGTCCCGGCGCTCTCGGAACCCCGCGGGACCAAAACACAGACTTGTTCGGAGGCGTCGGCTGCAGCACCGGCCGGACCTTTACCCATCGGCCAGCTTCAGGAGCTGATCAAGCAGAAACTGAGCAGAACCCAGGAGTTACTGTCGGAGGTACAAGGCGGAGGAAAGAGGGAGGACGAGGAGGCGGAGAAGGGAGCGAGAACGGAGGCCGAGAGGCTCCTGAAGGAGGCGCTCTCTACCTGGGACCAGGCGCAGGAGGTGCTGCGGGAGGTGACGGAGCTGAGGCAGCTCTACAAACAGATGGACGCCGCCGCCACCTCGCACGCCTCCCTCTCTCCGCACCCTTCGTCTCGACAGAACGTCTACCGCAAGAGCCTGATGTGACGGGGATTGTCGTTTGATTTGCGAATATAGCCGATCTATGAGCGGACGTGCGTTGAGCTTGTAGATCGGCGGCTATTTCCGGCGCGAAAAGTATGAGTTAAGCGCCGACTCGACATGCAAAGCCACAAAAATTGTAAGCAGTGTTTGCTGACATTCTGAGCTCTGTACCGACGCTGTGAAAGACATGTTCTCTGCAGGGCAACGGTCAGGAAGGTTCTGTTGGTACGGGCTGAATATGCAGAACCAGGTCTGATACAGAGACACAAAAGACATTGTTGCTGTGGGACAAACACGCTGGTTCTTCTTGTACGAAACCCAGACTGAACGCTGACGATGTTAAAGGTGGTGTAAGTGAAAATGTATTTGTTTTGTTTTGTTTTCTTAAAAAGTGAAGCTTTATATTGTGATAGTAATGGTTGCTATAGTGTGTTTGGTCAGCAACAAGGGTCTCCCTGTCTCTCTAGCTCTTTAGTAAAGAAAGAAAATACATGTTCAGGGCTACCAAACGTATCCAATACGGAGAGACAACCCCACAAAAGAGACTCCCTGTTACTAAACACACACTCTAGTCTATAGCAATGATTATTATCAGAATATAGAGCTATTTATCACTTTAACATTAACAAAACAACATCACATACACGCCCCTTTAAATGTCAACGTTCAGAGCAGACGGCGGGACATTGTGAATGTTTCTTTTTCTCTCTCTTGCACACACTGGAAGACCTGCAGGCCCTTCAGCCTCCCAGCAGCTCAGCACGGCTCTGTTCCACGGTGCTAAGCCCGCTGACCAGAGGGGGCAGTGGTTCTCAAACCTTTTTTTATTTATTTCAAACCCCCCCCAGAACTCTGAGAGCGAACAATGGAACCCTTACGGGTCCATTTTGGTTCCGTTTTGTACACTCTCAGAGTTACAGAACCTGTACGGGTCCATTAGGACGGTGGTTCTCAAACGTTTTCATGTCAAGGACCCCCAAAATGATGTGTATTTGGCTGCGGAATCCCCCCCCCCCCCCCCATCTCAAAAATATTTTGTGCCAGGGATCTAACACACTCAGCATGCAACCAAGTGTATTTTTCAAAAATAGCAGATCTACAAGCTCATAGCGTGGCACCGAGTGCCGCGCTATGAGCTTGTAGATCTGCTATTTTTGAATGGCCAATGTATACAATACGGTTAAAGTGGTTAAAATGATTGTGAAGCTATGTTAACTAATTTGTCTGGGGACCCCCTGGTATCCCCCCCAAGGACCCCTGGACTTTGAGAACCATAATGCATTAGGAAACCCTCCTCAGAGAACTCCTGAGGGGGTCCCTGGACCGCACTTTGAGAACCGTTGTCCCCCGAGGTCTTTACCTCGCTACTCTGCGCTTCAAATGCTGAAACCTCTTGTCTTTCTAGGACAGCGGTTCCCAACCTGTGGGCCGGGGCACACTGGTGGCCCGTGAGGGGGCTAATGCAAATGAGTCCCCGAATAATTGTCAAAACACTCAGATTTCTTTGATAATATAACATTAATATATAAAACAAATAATGACAAAAGAACGACAAAAATCTTGATGTGTTTTCATGGTGATACCAATAAATAAATTAAATTATGCTACGTTGGTTCCATTGCTCCAAGCCAGAACACAATTGATTGATTGATTGATCGTTAAAATAAATAAACGCTCTGAAAAATGCACGTGGCCCACCTATCTGACCACTTATTAGATGGGTGGGCCGCGAATGCTTTCAAGGTTGGGAATCGCTGTTCTCTGGGTCTTTGTGTTTAGTGTTGTGCCACCTCGGCAGGAAGAGGAAGAGGAAGTTTAATTTGCACCCAACATGTTGTTGGCATCGCTGTGCTAGCATCGCTGCGCTAGCCACATTCATACTCATGCTGTTTGTTTTAGCCCTCTGTACATGGATGAGTTCTGAGTTGGCTTCCATGTCATTGCTGTCGGGCGGAAACGTATCTCTTTTTATGTGTTCTTCTTTTCCCATAAAAATTAACATGCTATTTTATAGGCTTGCATAGGCATGCAAAAGTATCTAAAATATGTTTTGTAAGATTTTGACCATTTTTGAAAAGGTTTCATCTACAATGACATGCCTGAAGTACAGGGACGTCAAGGGGCGTCAAGTTGAACATATTGAACCAATTAAAAGTATTAACAAGAGCTTGTGACTAAATAATAAGTACATTGGATCCACTGGATCACAGGTTATTTTTTCCACCATTTCCTGAAATGTAATGGGTTTGCACATGCAAGGTTTTCACCCGACAAGATATTCAAAGGAAGTTGTAAATGCAGTTCAGTGACCGGCTTGTTTAAATAGGAATTATAGATTTGCACTATGTTACGGCCGGGGCTCTACAATAAAGTGGGACGAGACAGTTCCATCAGACAATCAAAACTATATAAACTAATCTACTAAACTAACTGGAACAATTTCGTAGTTAAAAGCGTTAATCCTGAAGTTTGTCTGTTTGGTAGTCTGGCCACACCATGTGGTCACTGTTTTAAATAATACAGAGACCTTAATTAAAACACTCGATGTGCTCCCGGTTTAGATGGATAGTTAAAGGGCTAGTTCTGAAAATAGCAGATCTACAAGCTCACAACGCGTCGCAGCGCGACACGTTGTGAGCTTGTGGATCGGCTATTTTCAGCATGCAACCAAGTGTAAAATCAGCCATCACGGCACCGCCAAAATACATTTTAGTATTTAGACTATAATCTTATGACATTTAGTCGACTAAAACTAGACAAAAACTAAAACATTTCAGATGACTAAAACATGACTAAAACTAAATGGAATTTTATTCAAAAGACTATGACTAAAACTAAATCAAAATTTGCTGTCAAAAATCAACGCTGGTCCTGAGTGTACTAAATTTGAATATTTGCCAGGAAAGGCGGATCCTACCACCACCAATGGAAACTAGCATACAGTCGGTACATTTCTCGTCAACTTCCCTGAACTGTTATGATAAATCTATGCTCCATCGCACCATAAATAGCCGACCTACGCGCTATTGGACCGACCTACGAGCTCACAGTGAGCCGTGTCCGCCACGCTTCGCGTGAGCTTGTAGGTCGGTTCCAATGGCGAAAGCATGAATCGGGTTTTAATCGATATATAAATGATTTCACACCACCTGGGGTAATGGCTTGGAAGACAATGGCTTGAGTTACTGTAGCTGAGCTGTAGCTAATCCTTACACAGGTTAACTCTTTAAGACCGGGAACGCATCTGTGTCACTAAAGATTTCTTTGGCTATTCAAAAATAGCAGATCTACAAGCTCATAGCGCGGCACCGAGTACCGCGCTATGAGCTTGTAGATCTGCTATTTTTTGAAAAATCGTGAAAAGTTGTGCAAATATTTGATTATTTTTCTCTTTTTTTTGGCGGACATTTGTAACTCAAATCTTTACTCCTGGGGGTTTCCTGGAACTAAATATTTGACAAATGTTCCCTTTAAAAGATATATAATCCAAGATTTTGCCACTAATTTGCACAGATTTTTTTAAATAGCAGACATGAGCTTGTATATCTGCTATTTTTGAATAGCCAAAGAAATGTAAAAATGACACAGAGATGCGTTCCCGGTCTTAAAGGGTTAAGGTGATGGACAGGTGAGGAGAGCCGGTTGCATGGTGCTGAGGTTACCTGACTGACAGGCACTTTGCTGAGAAAAGTGTGTAATGTTACAACAAGGATTAAGGCCTCTAGAGTCCAACTGATGCTGTTATTTTCTTTTAAAGTGCTAAAATCACTAATTAAATTTGAAAAATAAAGATTTGGTATCTATTTGAGAAATATATATAAGCAAACAAATATGGAAAACAATGCAAATACATACTAAAATATATAATGATTATGAATGAAATTGAATTAATAAAATTAAGAATATTAAACTTCAATATTATGAAAAGACGACCATTACAAAGAACAAGCAAACAAGTCAATATAAAATACTAATAAACATACATTTATTTTATTTGAGCCCTATTCAAAAAAATCAAATAATGACATATATTATATATATAGGCCAAACCTATATGGGCCGGGCTCTACAGACAAGCTGCTCTACGCTGATCCACTTTATACAGTTACCCTGTTGTCAGTCAACAAAGCCTGGTTGCTAAGGATATGATGTCACCGTGTGTACCAATACATCTTACACACACAAGTTGCAACCCAAAGACTTACATCTGACATGCATGTGTTTATATGTTGCACATCCTCTCTGTCGGGGTGGAAACTGTCCAAAGCTGTTACTTTTCAGGATTCAAACAAATAAAAATAGCAGAAGTAGCAGATCTACAAGCTCAAAATGTGTCACGTTTCGAGCTTGTGAATCTGTGATACGTTTGTCTGACCCTGTAGTATGATTAAGTAGGGAGTTAATTTACAAAAAAAACCCAAAAAGTTATAATATGGAGATAAAGACGATATGTGGGTTTTATCCTGTCATATATTCATGTCACTGGACCTCACACCCATACAGCCCTACTGGCTTTGGCTCAGCATGTTTTTCTTCTCCTATAATGTCTCATCTTAATAACACTTATTGCGGGCTGAGAAATTAATTCCACTGCTTTGTTCTGGCATCAACTGAAGCACAGTTTAACCCATTAAGACCTGAGGCGATTCTTAAAAATGTTTTCTAAATCCTAATAGTTTTTTGAAAAAAAAATCCCCCAAAAAATGTTTTTCAAGATTTTTCAAAGATATCTGCTATTTTTGAATAGCAGAAGAAATCTAAAGTGACACAGATGAGTTCCAGGTCTTAACAATGAATCATGTCAGTTTAAAAATAGAACCATATATTCCCTGCTATCAGTTATTACTGCAGTAACGTACTATTCCACACGACAAGACATGCAACAATACAATAGTGATGCGCTCTTGACTGCCTAGTAGCTATGTCATCAACTTTACTGTACTGTTGATGGTGGCTATAAGGGGTGTTAATATAGGCTATAGCTAATGATGGTATCCTCTTGCTAGTGATGCTTGTAGCTAGCTATATTCACTTGCTAGTGAGGGTGGTAGCTAGCTAGCTAGTAATGATGCCCTTGGCTATACTGTAACTACTGATGGTGGTGGCTAGAAATTGTTGATTGTAGCTAACGATAATTGGAGCAATAACAGTATATCCTGAAAGTGAACTTGCAGTCTTGCACCAAAGATGATATAACACCAACACATTGAAAGTCTATTGGTATTAATTCATGTAGAAGGGGGATGTGTAAGGGCCTTGTGTTTCACTTCTGTTGCGCATGAAACTTTCAGCTTGGTTTAAAGTGCAGAGTGAGAGGGAAGTAGCCTAGTACCTACAAGCCATATAACATGAATGCGTTGGCAAATGAGCTTCCTTAGAAGTTCCTCTGTGGTCAGATGAGCACATATGCTAACTATATATATCACCCACTTAACATCCTGTGTGTTGTCTACATCTGAACCACAACAAACCCTCTTTGGACTACGTTCAGACTGACGGCCACGATTGAATTTTTTGGGCGATCTGGATTAGAATCAGATTGGTCTGATTGGTTTATAAGTATTGTGTCTGAACATAAAACAAACCACATGGAAACTGTTTATTTTGTTTGTTTGTTTTGCTAATCAGATTTGAACCACATTCCTATGGGGGTTTGAAATGCAATCCACGTCTGGTTTCTAAAGATGCGTCTCGGTCCGGACACTCTGACATTGAGGCCTAATTGCGACAGTGTCTCTAGCCAGAAATACAGCAGCAGGTCTTATAAATCTGCTATTTTTAGCGAGTGACACCATCGTACTATCGTCTCTGTCGGGTGGAAACCTCACACGTCCAAAACTGCTACTGTCAGGATTCAAATTCAAAAATAGCACATCGACAAACTCTAAACGCGTTGTTTCGCGCCGTGTTTCAAGCTTGTAGATCAACAATTGTTGATACTTTTGTGTGGCGCTGTAGTATGATCACGTAGGGGGTTAATTTACGAAAAAACAAAAAAAAAAAAGAAAATGGAGTTGAGAAGTTTCTGTGGATTTGACAGACCATAAGTAAAGCATTACTTGCGCATTATGTCGTTACTTTGTTACCAGAGCCACCAACGCAGATAGGCTGAAGATGTTTGAATACACAAATGTGATCTAATCACTTGCAAATAACAGGGTGGACAGTCAGTCGGTCCTAAAGATCAGATTTGAGAAACAAATAGTATTTGACTGCAGTCTGAACAAAGTCTGGGTGACGGGCTGACTTGTGACCAGGTGACCTTCCATTTCAGGCAGACTTGAGTCAGAGAAAAAGCACTTCTAAAAATAATGGTTTGTGACAATACTAGAGATCATGCAATTCTGTTTGTCAATGACTCATATACCCATGGGTTAAATGAGCTTAGTTCTGCTATTTCTGTGTGGATTTAAAATGCTGGTTCCTGATTTTGTATGTCTATTTATAATTTCCTTCGCCGAGACACGCGTCGGTGTCGCCTCTCACACAGAACCTGTCTGCCAAAAAAAATGTCTTCTTGTTCCCTTCATGTCATTATTGGTTCTGTCGAATCACCCTGGTCAGTGTTTGGTCAACTGTAAATCCTCAGTACACTTTTAAGCAGTGGTTCCCAACCTTTTTATTTGGATCAGAGGCCCACCCATCCGCGGCCCACCCATTTGACTACTTAACACGGCAGCCGTGTTAAGTGGTCTAATGGGTGGGCCACGAAAGCATTTTCAGAGCATATTTATTTGAATGATCATTGAACCGATTTTGTTTCCATTTATCGGTATCACCATGAAAACTCTATTTTTCAAGGTTCAATAATAATGTTATATTATTAAAATATTTGTCTTTTTGACAATTAATTTGGGGGCCCACTTGCGATATCCTTCCTCATTGGCCCCACCGGTGGTCCCCGGCCCACAGGTTGAGAATCGCTGCTTCTAAAGTCAATGTTTTTCTTTATTCTGTTGTTCAGGTACCGAACAGTAACCACTAGTAGCCTTAAAAGCGGAAAGAGAGGATTGTGGGAAAGGATGGTTGCAATTGTGAGTGCGGTCGTACAGGTTTAAATCCTGATGTCTCAGGGTTTTATTTCAATTAATAATAAAAAGATAAATGTGCTACAAAATAAAGAAAGGATGGATTCTTCACTGAGAATGGAACTCTTTACTTAAAAAAAAAATACAACACGAGAGAGAGAACAACATATATCTACATATACACATATAGCATATCCATTTTGTGTAATAGAATGTTAATACATCACACTGATTATCAACTATCTTTGGCTTTAGTTTAAAAATATTTTATAAAAATATAAAAACATTGTATAAATGACATTCAGAAAAACGAGCAATAAGCATGTGTGTGATGGAAAATATCAGATGTACAAGCTCAATGAGATTGTAGATTGGCACTTTTTGGCCTGCAACACGTAGCCTGGGGGTTTACCAAGCTATGCAACACGTGGCTGGTATGACAAAGTATTTATTATCATCAAATTATTGACATAGGAATGTGACAAAAACTAAAAGATATAAAGTAGATGAATTCAAGTCTCCATGGGGTGACTTAATCATTAGAAAAAAAGTTTTTTTTTTTATGTCCTGCCCAACACCAGTGGCCCTTATCAAGACAAACATTTGACAAATAATTATAATTTTACAATCATTATTATTTATAATTATAATTTAAATTACCTAATAAATGACCCCACAAAAATCGGCGCGCGCGCAGATGTGCCCTTTTCCAAACTTTGAGCACCTGCCCCTTCAGTGCCCTCTGCACGGCCCTGATCGCCTTTAACTATAAAACATTGGGACTTGTTTAGGGGCTCATCCAATACATTTAGGAGAATATAATAATAACAAGACCAGGAGACCTGGTTGTGCCAGACCTAAGCCGGTGTTGTGTGAAGTCGTGTGAAGTCTAATTCTAAAGATAGGGTAGAAGATATATCCTTTAGTCGTCTTTCATCTCAGAGAAATCAAGGTGCTTTTCCTTGACGTTAGGGAGGTAGACCAAATGAACATCAACATCGGTCAAGGACGGACCCTGTTCTATCTCTCTTTTCCTCTTCCTCTTAATGGACTCCATTGGCAAGGTTTGCTAAATGAATCGAACTTTGTTCGATATACTGATAGGGGGAACCCTAATTTATGGATAACAAGACTAGGATATTTGACATTGAAGGTCTAATTGAAATCTTTGTGTCTTACGTTACATACCAACTGTATTTATACTTGTGACATAATAGTGATGTCACGAATAGTCTGTGCCTATTTATTCATGCATAAGAAACCTAACCACAACCAGACATACCATGTATGGACAAATTGGTGACAAAGGCTCGTGTTGGCCATACCTCTCAGGTCTGGCAATAATAATCCCACTTCAGTTGTTGTTGAGATATTTATCACAGTACATTTGCACATTAGAAATGTGACCTCTACACTTAACCCACACCCTAACCATTATAGGAGCAGTGGGTGCTATTAATACAGCACCCACTGGGAGCAGTTATATGGTTTTAAGTGTCTTGCTTTTTAGGCACACTTGGACCGGGCAGAACGAGTGGGCGAAAGTGAAACTGAATGGACAACCTTCCAGCTCCCAGATGTCCTCTCTGCCCACTCAGCCACGCCATAGTGCTAACATTAGCAGGATTCACTTCCTAAAAAGCCCAGTGTGTGACGCAGGCAGGCGTCTGGTCATGATGACTTTTACTGTAGCATGGGCGGTGTGTGTGTGATGCTATTTCTGATATTGCTTATTATTACCGACTGATGGATCTGTTCTGTTTTTTAAATGTTGCACTGTGTAACTTTCCTCTTCAACACCCCGGATTTGAACCCGGTTTTCATGCACAAGTGCTGACATTTTTTTAACATTGATCAGCTAATAGAGCCTATGCCAGATCTGCTCATTATAATTTCCCCACAAGATTTTATTTGAAAATAGCCGATCTACAAGCTCACAACGCGTCGCATCGCGACGCGTTGTGAGCTTGTAGATCTGCTATTTTCAAATAGCTGATGTATATGTTAAAGTGCTCATGTGGCCCATAGTTGCTTCTTTTGGGCTGGTTTTCTTAGACCTGGTTGCTTGTTTCTCTCACAGAATCTGGCAACACTGCATACAGATTGTATAAGTTATATTGTATTAACATACTCTACCATACAGATTGGACACATTTTAATTGTATTCATTAAAAAGGTTACATAATGCCGCTTTAATGTAAACATGTTGTATTTTATTCAAAGCCTATTATGTATTTGTACTTTTATTGATGCTTCAATGATATTTTAATGTGTAGTATCTTAAAAACCCAATAAGCAGTTATAGTTAGGGTCCGTGTGTGTGTGTGTGTGTGTGTGTGCGCGCGCGCGTGCGCATGTGTGAGAGCAAGAGAGAGAGCGAGAGAGAGAGTGAGAGAGCGACAGAGAGAGAGGGAGAGACAAACACAACCCTAACTATAATAACTGTTTATTGGGTTTTACGATACAATAATATATCATTGGATCTTCTATAAAAGTAAAACCACATAATGGATGGCAGACAGCCACGTACCCCCCCCCCCCCCACACACACACAAAGACAGGATCTAATATGGCTAGGGGTCAGAGGTCAAACACATCTAAATGTTGTGACTAAACTTTGATTTGATTCCCTTCGGCTCATGTGACACACACACACACACACACACACACACACACACACACACACACACACACACACACACACACACACACACACACACACACACACACACACACACACACACGAACAAAGCCCAGTAGCATCACTGCATGGTGTATGTGTGTTGTCGAGCCCCCCCCCCCCCCCTTCACAGCCCCGTATGACCATATATGGTAAGAGGATTAGTTGGTCAACAGATGGAGGGGGGAGGGGAGGGGGGGAGACTGTGTGAAGCATTGTGTGTGTGTGTGTGTGTGTGTGTGTGTGTGTGTGTGTGTGTGTGTGTGTGTGTGTGTGTGTGTGTGTGTGTGTGTGTGTGTGTGTGTGTGTGTGTGTGTGTGTGTGTGTGTGTGTGAGAGAGAGAGAGGATTCATTTAGTACATGTCTGTGGTCTCATAAATATGTTTACAGACAGTGTTTTATAACACATGAAATCATTACCAGAAAGTTGGGATTTCTTACTTTGTTTTAATTTAATATTTGTCTCAATTTCTATTTGTTGTAACTTGGAGACATTTCAAATACAACACATCACAACTAACAGTAGCTGTACAAATAGCAGATCTACAAGCTCACAACGGTTCTCAAACTTTCGCATGTCAAGGACCCCCAAATTGACACTTTGAAAAGATATGCCAGGGACCCCCATAAAAGAAGATTTTTACGGCTCTAGCAGTGATTCTCACTCATTTTAATTTCAAGGACCCCCAGTTTGACGTGCATTAGGCTAATGATCCCCATTTAATGACATTTCTATCTCTTGGACCCCAATGTATATTGTAAAATCAATGTTAATTCAACTCTGAGTGTACAAATGTTACCAAATGGACCCGTTAGGGTCCATTTGGTTCCATTTGTACACTCTCAGAGTTGCAGACACATAAGGGTCCAAAATGTCTCAATTTCTATTTTCTGTAACTTGGAGACATTTCAAATACAACACATCACAACTAACATTAGCTGTACAAATAGCAGATCTACAAGCTCACAACGGGTGTGGAATGTGACGTGTTGTGAGCTTGTATGTCTATTTTCGGCCCGTTTACAGAGCAGTCAGTCTCAAGAGTTGTGCTTATAGTGTGAACTACGGTGCCACCGTGTGGTCAGACCGTGTACTACAAGCCAATGTAAGTCGAGATGGTTCTCAAACTTCAAGTCAAGGACCAACACATTAATATGTATTAAATTAATACGCGGACCCCCATCTATAAAGAGTTTGTGGCAGGGACCCCCAGAAGAGAAGATTTATGTTTATTCATTTTTTTTTTCGATATTTAAAAAAAAGTAGCAGATTTACAAGCTTAGAGCGTGGCACAAAGTGACGCGCTGTGAGCTTGTATATCTGCTATTTTTTAATAGCCAACGTATAAATGGATAAATTGGTTAAAATGATAGCGATGCTTTTTTGCTGGGGACCCTCTGGAACCTCACACCAAGGACCCCACTTTGAGAACCACTGGAATAGATGTTGCCATAGTGGAGTTTAAAAACCTATGTGTGAATTTGTTGAATTGTAATTGTAATTAAACATAATCTGACTTAATTTCATTAGTTTGTATATTTTTGGGGTTTTCATTTCTGACTAAATGTTTAGCTTAGATTATTAATTATAATACAACTAGTCACATTGTCAGGGGTGTCTCTGTTCATCAGAGATAGAATAGAAAACATAAAAACAATGTTTTTGAGGCAGCCTGAGCCTACTGATCATTCAACCAGTTTCATGAAAACCAGGCCAGCCAAGTTTCCCCTCATAGAGCCTTGCTCCTCTGACATTGTCCACAACACTGGTG
The DNA here is from genome assembly GCF_963454915.1 of Gymnoscopelus microlampas. Taxonomy (NCBI): domain Eukaryota; kingdom Metazoa; phylum Chordata; class Actinopteri; order Myctophiformes; family Myctophidae; genus Gymnoscopelus; species Gymnoscopelus microlampas. Next base: position 5,699,683 of record NC_139940.1, read on the forward strand.
GAACAATTCTACTCACATTTTTTTCAAATGGCCAAAGTTTAAATTAGGGCTGAAGTGGTTAATGTATGTTTTGTAATAATAATTCAAATGATATGATGAATATGAAAAGTAACTAGCAACTGAAGTTTTCAAATAATTGTAGTGAAGTAAAAGTAATATTTGCCTCTAAGATGTAGTGGAGTAGAAGTATAGAACATTGAAAATACTCAACTAAAGTAAAAGTACCTCAAAATTGTACTTAAGTACAGCACTTGAGTAGATGAAATTAAGTTACTTTCCAACCACTGGTCCAGAATAAACGTCCACCAGGTGTCAGAAGCGAGCGGTCGTCCTGTGCCAACACAATGCAGATCAGGTAGCCAGGACTAAAGCTTAGGTCAGGTAGCTCTATCACACAGACAGTGTAACCATGGAAGCTGCTGACAACACGTTAACATGCAGGAATACACACACACACACACACACACACACACACACACACACACACACACACACACACACACACACACACACACACACACACACACACACACACACACACACACACACACACACACACACACACACACACACACACACACACACACACACACACACACACACACCTCACTGCTGATTCCTAGCAGAATTGTGTAGATCAGTGGTTCTCAAACTTTTTCATGTTAAGGACCCCAAATTAACACTTATTAGCCCGCGGACCCCCATTTGAAAATATATGCCAGGAACCCCCATAAGAGAAAATATTGTTTTTTGACCATTACTGTGTCAAAAATAATCAACGAACTATACTATAAAAAAGAAAGAGGCAAAAGTTGAGCAAAATTGCCAATCTAAGCATGTAGATCTGCATTTTTCACAATATTCATCTGTGAAACCGAGTCAAATTAAATATGATGCTTCAACTCCTACAATTCCAAGTGTTTGTCATGGAGGTGGGGGGGTCCCCAGTTCAAATAATGATTATTTTGGGGGGGTCGCGGCCTGAAAGGTCTGAGAGCCACTGGTGTAGATCAGTGGTAGGCAACAGGTGGCCCGTAGGACAGAACTGGGCCGCCCAGCGATAATGTCTGGCCCCGGTAAAATGACTTTCTAAATGCATAATATCTGACAGTTCAACACGATAGGATATCATTTCCAAACAGAGAATCTGCCCCCACCCGAATAATGCTTAATGTAGTTTAATCCATGTTGGGAGAGTGGCTGTTTCATGTCTTTAAACAGTTTCTCTACGTACCAAAGAAGAGAACTTGAGCTCTTCTGTATCTCTCTGTTCTGAAAGTAGTTACTCTCTACCAATTGTCCTGGAAGTGTAACATCCAAGGATGCGGCCTGCACAAAATAATTACACAAGCACTTCTAGCTACACCTACAACATCTGATTACACGTGCAGTTCTGTCAGTATGCAGTTACACCACACAAGTCTTTAACTTTTATAGCAACATACTGTAGTTATTATTGTACATGAAATGGGCTGTCTGACAGTGATGAAAACATTTGCCATTGATTACGTTCTGGCCTGCCATCCAATAGCCTAGAGGTGGACCCCCTGGTGCAGGTGTTTGTCAGGTATAAACAGAGTTCACTAGTGATTCCTAGCAGCACTGTGTAGATGTTTGTACTATGATGGCACGATTTCATCTGATTTGATCCAACATCACTATTGCACTTATAACAAAGACGCAAAGACTCCAATTAATTAATGCTATGGTCGATAACAAACAGGTCTTGTCAAGGTAACATGTCACAAAGTCTAGTCGCTTCATATTAATCACATTTTGAGTCCCTGCACTCAACACACATATGCTTTTAATTAAAGCCTTGTACAGACCCCAGTGCAGTTATTAGGAACCTGTGATTCCCCTCAAATTCCGATTAAGGTCACACACACCTATGCGTCAGACGCATCAATTTACTACATTTCCCATGATGTCTTGTTGGTCGTGGCCAGTGCCGGCAGGAGTTCCGGCTTTTAGTGTGTAGTTTGTTTGAGTTATATCGGAGTGGTTGGCTCACTGAAAGAAAACTACAGGCGAAATGGCTGCCAAGTGGGGTCCACGCATGGACGCATTTTTGAGATTTTTCGTAAATTACTGGCCTACTTGATCATACTACAGCGTCACTCAAAAGCATCAAAAGTAGCAGATCTACAAGCTCGAAACGTGCCGCAAAGCGACGCGTTTTGAGCTCGTCGATCTGCTACTTATTTTTTTCTACCTATTTTTGAATTTGAATCCTGAAAAGTAATAGGTTTGGACATATGAAGTTTCCACCCGATAAATATATTATTTCGGAAACCACCATTTAGGAACCACTGATCTAAACCGGCTTTATTCTTACATTTAAAACGCAAAACCGGATTTTCAGATCTCTTTTTTATTCAAAAAAACAAAACACTCAGATATTTATAACACACAACCCCAAAACAACAGAAAATTGTAGTAAAACCATATCAAACAAGAAAGAGAAAAAAAAGGGGGGGAAAAATCCTACACAGAAAAGATGACATCACTTCTATTTACATGTCGTCATAGAAACAGGGCTTTAAACGGGACTAGAAAACGGGAGCAGAGAGGGGAAGGGGGGGGGGGGGGTAGGGTAGCTGTAGGGGAGAGGTTGGCTGCTAGTTGAATTCCCGGGATGGAGATGACGGAACAACTTGACAATCTGAGAATTGAACACCACTGACCGCTACTGTAAATGCTGCTAAACCAAAAAAAAAAAACGCCTCAAAACGTGGCCTCTGCATGTTTGACTATCGATGCGTTCACACCGGCAGCGACAAAGATACAAGGCCAGCGACATGAAGATACAAAGATACGTCCCGACGTTTGTAGCCGCTACAAAAGCTACAAAAAAAAAAGTTGGAGCTGGTTTCAACTTCAAAAAAATACCAAAGCTACAAATATTCTGTGTGGCTTTGTTTCTTTTGTATCTTCTGTATCTGCCGGTGTGAACGCAGCGTAAGGAACCCGACTGTCACGCAGCGGGCTCAATTACGTCTTCAAACATCTCCACTTTCAATCGTTTTAATAATTTATTAAAATATATCTATAATATCGGAGATTTTAATATTTTTTTTCCCCCAACCATAGCACTACTAGTAGCAGCCTAGTAATGCTTCTAGTAGAAGTGGTAGCTGGTACAAGGCTTTTACCAATGCAACTAGCCAAGAGAGGAGAGGCGAGGTTTAGCAGACAGACAGACAGAGAGACAGACTAGCCTGAAGCCTAATTTATGCTTCGTCGCGCGGCAAAAAAACGGGCCGAGAACAGCAGAGCTACAAGCTCACAATGCGTCGCGGACGCGACGCATTGTGAGCTTGTAGCTCTGCTGTTCTCGGCACGAAACACCGCGGCGCGACAAAGTATTAATCGGGCTTGACGCCGACTTGTCCGACGTCCTGAAAGACAGACATACCGACAGACTGACTGACCGACCGACAGACAGACAGACAGCCTGAATGACAGACGGGAGTAGGGGAGGGGGGCGGTGGGCGTTTAAAAGAATCACTCGTCATCTTCATCATCGTCACCTTCGTCCTCGGCGTCTCGCTTCCTCTTTTCGCCCTGCACTGCAGCCCCGTGATCCTCCTCGTCTGACACACGCACACACGCACACACACACACACACACACACACACACACACACACACACACACACACACACACACACACACACACACACACACACACACACACACACACACACACACACACACACACACACACACACACACAAATTAACAGCTATGTTCTGCCATTAAAACGGTAACACAATCATTGTCTCCGCCAGGAGACTATTGTTTTCGTTCTCGTCCTTCCGTGTGTCCACCAAGCTAACATTGGTCAAGCTTCACGTGACACGTGACAATATGTTGAAAGGGTGTGCTTTGATTGGCTAGCGAGACGCATGATGAAATAGAGGGCTATAAATAGGTGTGTCACTTCCAAAGACTATTTATGTCTTTGGAAGTGAGGTAAGACACGCCTATCCATCAGCCAAGCTAACATTGGTCAAGTGACACGTGACAATATGTAATATTGACAGGATTAATGGAGAGTATCTTTTCCTCTCCGTCCGTCTCTGTATGTGTCCGTCTGAGAACACCCAACATTGGTCAAGTTTCACGTGACATCACAATATGTAATATAAATAGGTAAGACAGGATCAATCAGGAACAGTACTTTCCAGTACAAATTACCCGACCGTGCGCGTGTGTCCGTCTGAGAACACCTAACATTGGTCAAGCTGCATGTGACATCACAATATGTAATATAAATAGCTTAGACAGGATCAATCAGGAACAGTACTTTCCAGTACAAACTGAGAGTGATTTCCTTTGGTTAAAATAGCACGGGTCCGCTGACTCAAGTCCTCCTGACACCTCAGGAGGACTTGAGTACCTGCTAACTGCCACACTACGGCTCCCATGAACTCTCTAGACCTGATGGTCAATGGGCAGGCCAGCACATGGCCAACACTATTTTTTTTTACTTTCCCTTTTTACTACTGGCGGAGACCTGTGCTCCGAGGAGCACATTTTCTAGTTAATATTGATTTGATTTGGGTAAAATAAATACAAGTAATCACGATATAACTGAAACCCAGGATAAACACATGCAAGCATAATGAAACGCTATTAAGTTCATGTGTTTTCCACTAAAGGACCACTACTGTTCACAATTTGTTCTTAAAATAACTTTCTGAAGTTCCGTTTCTGCTCAACCCCTAGCACTCCTATATCAACAAATCCACACAAATTTATACAAGTTTATAATCAACTTAAGTCTCGATTAGTCTCATTAACCACTTAACCCTGTATTATACTTTGTTGTATACCGTACTGGTGGCGGTAATCGGTGCAAGTAAAAAGTGTACCAACCAACTCCATCTTCTTCCTCCTCCACATCATCTTCTTCTACATAGTCATCATCGTCCTCTTCATCCTGATCAATTGAAAAGGACACCATACATCAAAAATCATACTTTTTCTACGTGAAGCACTCCGCCACAACACGCTGGACGCCCCGAGAGCACCTCCTCTCCGTCTCACCTGTATCCCCTCCTTCAGCAGGTAGGACAGACCGACCTCCTCTTCCTCCTCCTCCTCAGAACCCTCCTCCTCGTCATCCTCATCTTCTTCATCGTCGTCGTCGTCGTCATCGTTTCCTCCGTGGGGTCCTGCATCATCACCATGAAGAACACGCACGTGTTAATTAACCCATTAAGACCGGGAAAGCATCTGTCACTTTAGATTTTAACCACTTTGACCATTATCTTATGCTCTGGCTATTCGCTGCGCCGCTATGAACTTGCAGATCTGCTATTTTTTTGGGAAAATCATGAACATTTTTGCAAATCTTTGAATATATATTTTTTCAAGACAACATCTGTAAGTCAAATCTTTGCTTCTGGGGGATTCTACAAATGTCTTCTAAATCCTAACAGTTTTTTTTTTTTTAAACATACGTTTAAAATAAATACGTTTAAAAACATCTCCAATTAGATCTATATAATGCTATAATCAGTGGTTCTCAAACTTGTTTATGTCAAGGACCCCCAAAATTATATGTATTTGGCCGCGGACCCTCATCTCAAAATATTTTGTTCCAGGGACCCACAAAAGCAAAGATTTTAGTTACAAATGTTTGCATAAAAAATATATATTCAAAGATTTGCACAAATTTTCAAAAAAATCGCGGATCTACAAGCTCATAGCGTGGCACTCGGTGCCGCGCTATGAGCTTGTATATCTGCTATTTTTGAATAGCCAAAGAAATCTGAAATGACACAGATGCGTTCCCGCATTCAATAGGTTAAGCCATCTTGTCTTCCTGTAAATGTTCTTTCATGTTTCACGTTATCTGTCATCTCTCCCACTCAAAGCAGAGGACCCCCTACCCTAGAGCCTGCTTCTTCCAATTAAACAGGTGTTTTTTTCCTCGTCACTTGTGGCCAAGAGCTTACTCAGCGGGAGAATACTTCAGGTCTCTGCTCTATATGTCGAGTTCACAGACGACTTGTTTAAGATTTGAGACTATGATAACTGTCCGCTAGTTCGATGGCTCCCAAACTGGGTGCCGGGACCCCCAGGTATATGCACTATTTCTAAAGTAACAATTTAAGAAGTTTTAAGACCTTTCTAATACCTCTAAAAATGAAAACAAAAAACGAATAAGACCATTACTACGTCAAAAGTAACCAACAAACTACACTATAAAAAATTGTCAAACATTGGCCAAATTGTCAAATATTGTCTAGGTTGTAGCTAGACTATTTTATACAATATTTATCTGAACCGAGTCAAACTACATTAAATGCCTCAACATTTCCAAGTGCTTGTCAGGGTGGGGGGTCCCCAGTTCAAATATGATTATTTTTTTTTGGGGGGGGGTCGCAGGCTGAAACGTTTGAGAACCTTTGCGTTCACAAACGGCATCGTTCGGACAGATAAATATAAACTCGTCTCACCGTTGTCTTCGTCGGAGTCAGGAGCCTCGTTGTCCTCCTGGTCGTATCCGTCCAGGAAGACCAGCTGGGGCAGGAGTTCAAACACGCTGTCTCTGTAGTCCTCCAGGGTGGACACCTCACAGCTGTACATGTCCAGACTACGAAGGTTCTTCAGGTTTTGCTGCAGGGACACCGCGGCCACACGTTAACACACCTGGTACAGTGGTACCTCACCCTGTTCCACAGGAACCTCTAGTACCGCTGGTTTATGTCCTACCAGGACCTCTAGTACTGCTGGTTTTATGTCCTACCAGGACCTCTAGTACTGCTGGTTTATGTCCTACCAGGACCTCTAGTACTACTGGTTTTATGTCCTACCAGGACCTCTAGTACTGCTGGTTTATGTCCTACCAGGACCTCTAGTACTACTGGTTTTATATCCTACCAGGACCTCTAGTACTACTGGTTTTATATCCTACCAGGACCTCTAGTACTGCTGGTTTATGTCCTACCAGGACCTCTAGTACTGCTGGTTTTATCTCCTACCAGGACCTCTAGTACTACTGGTTTTATATCCTACCAGGACCTCTAGTACTGCTGGTTTATGTCCTACCAGGACCTCTAGTACTGCTGGTTTATGTCCTACCAGGACCTCTAGTACTGCTGGTTTTATATCCTACCAGGACCTCTAGTACTGCTGGTTTATATCCTACCAGGACCTCTAGTACTGCTGGTTTATGTCCTACCAGGACCTCTAGTACTGCTGGTTTATATCCTACCAGGACCTCTAGTACTGCTGGTTTATATCCTACCAGGACCTCTAGTACTGCTGGTTTTATATCCTACCAGGACCTCTAGTACTGCTGGGTTTATATCCTACCAGGACCTCTAGTACTGCTGGGTTTATATCCTTCCAGGACCTCTAGTACTACTGGTTTTATATCCTACCAGGACTCTAAATACAGTACGTCTGACGAGGTCATTTCAGATCGTGATTGGTCGGTAAATGTCATTGATCAGTGATTGGTTACCAGTGGTTCCACGGCGCTGAGCTCTTTGACCTTGTTCCCGCCCAGGTTCAGGTAGGTCAGGTTGGGACATTTCTCTGCCAGAGTCTCCAGACCTCCGGTGATGGTGTTGTCGCTCAGCTCCAACTGTTAACATGATAACAACATACTTTCAACACAACACAACATAATGAATATGTCGTTGCTGTCGGGCAGAAACCTCGAGTGGTAAAGTGCCTTGCTAAAGGGCAATTCAAAAAGGTGAATATCGGGAGTAGAGCCCAACCGATAAATGGGTTTGGTCGATATAACAGCCATTATTTGACTGTTTTGACGATATCAGGATCGGCAGTTAACCCTGTAATTGTCTGTTGTAATAGCTTTTTACTTTCTTCAAATTGATTTTAAGATTTTGCACTTTTTCATTGGTCAAAACATGGGTAATCAGTTGTCTTGGACATTCCAAAAGCAGGATGGGACCAAAACAAATCCAAGTTAAAGATGGGTGATTTCCCTAACCAGATTTTTCCTGAAGGTCCAGGTAGGCCTGGCACCATTATTACATTTATGGTCTAATCGCAATTATTTGAGATAATCGCAATTATGTTTGCATAATCGTCATAATCGTAGAAAGATTTTCACACATTTTCAAATATTAAAAAAAAGCAGAAATAACAGATCTACAAGCTTACAACGCGTCACTTTGTGACGCGTTGTAAGCTTGTAGATTATGTCTAAAAAATATTAAATATGTCAATCATTTCTTTGTATATTTCAGTTATTTGTCATAATCTACCCCGTGTTTTTGATCACGAAGACCTAAAAGGCTTCATATGTTCCAATGTTCAATGCCAGAAACACAATTAAATCGTTAATATCAATTATTTGAGTGACAATTAATCGTCAACTTAAATTTGTAATCGTGACAGCCCTATGTCCAGGGGATTGAACCAGTAACCTTCAGGTCAAAGGCACACTCCTCCAACATGTACAAACACCACAAAGCCCAATATGATACGCTACCTTGTGTAGTGTGGTGTGTGTGTGTGTGTGTGTGTGTGTGTGTGTGTGTGTGTGTGTGTGTGTGTGTGTGTGTGTGTGTGTGTGTGTGTGTGTGTGTGTGTGTGTGTGTGTGTGTGTGTGTGTTGTTGTGTGTTACCTTGCGTAGTTTGGGCAGTTTGGGTAGTTTGGCCAGGGAGTTGAGTCCTGCGTTGACCATGCTGAGCAGCTGAAGGTCTGTGTACTCGTCCGTCAATCCCTCTACCTCACCGTTTGTCGAGGGGCAGTTATCCACAACCATCTCCACCAGCTGAAAATAAAACATCTCCCATTAGATCTATATAATCTACATTGTACTGCATTACACCATTCAGTCCAAAAAAGGTCCGTCTAAGACATAAATGGGCAACTGGCGGCCCGGGGGCCACATGCGGCCCCCACCTTCACGTAATGTGGCCCGCAGGTTAATATCGGAATTTCCAAACATGCAAACATGACCAACTTTAATTACTACTAGTCTATATTAGTAGCTTAATGACCAATTCAGAAATAGCAAAAAATAATTCAGGATTCCAATTAAAAAATAACAAAAATAGCAGATCTACAAGCTCAACGCATCGCACTACAACGTGTTTTGGCCATGTAGATCGGCTATTTTTGCTACTGTTGTGTGACATAGAATGACAAAGTAGAGCATTAATTACAAAAAAAAGTTAAAATATAGAGATAAGAGGTTTCTGTACAGCCTATGCAATATGGCCCTCTGGAGTGAGTGAGTCCATCATCACAGTTGCCCACCCCTGGTCTAAGACATATACAGAAACGTGCATGTATATTAAAGACGGCAGAAACCATAACATTTGGTTCTAAATAGCTCAGCCTCTGAAAACAGTCAGCTAATCTAGGGCGAGACATATCACCGATATTGATTGCCATTTACAGTAGCCAATAGGACGAGGTTATGAGTGACGGTGAAAGCCTGTTGTGTGCTATACTTCACATGAACAATGTTGGTGTAATTAGGAGATTCGAAAGGGAATTTTATATACATAGATTAACAAATAAAAGAGAAAATCATGCAGAGCCTATTTCCTGGTGCAAGGTGCAATGACTGTCAGGCAGGGAGAGATTCTCTCAGCTTGTGAGGAGCAATAGAGAAGAGGGAGGTTGATCACAGAGCCATAAGGCGCTGGTTGATAAGAGTACAGTATAAATGAGGGCGGGACATAAATATTCAAAACATATTAGATCGGGTCTATAATGCATTATAATCACATTTATAATGTGCTAATAAGGCATTATAACACACATAAATGTTTATAATCATGTATGACAACTTATAACGTATCATAAGTGCTGGTCATAATGCATTATAAGCTCAGTGGAACAGCACTTAACTTAGCTATAGTGTCTTTGTTATACAGTAAGTTGTTATGAATAATTTACACATTTATAACACGTTTTATAATGCCTTATAAGTGCATTATAATGCATAATAAATGTGGTTATAGCGCATTATAGACCCGACCTAAATATAAAGTCTTACCATATTTTTATTTAATGTAATGAAAATATTTCATTGGACTACGCCCCAAGGGACAGGATGGCATCATCAAAAAGCTTCGACCACTACCTAACTCCCTTTTTCCAATGAGACAAATATGGATATTTTTTGCCAGACCCAGAGGGTCGGCCTACATGAGGCTTTGTCTGTCCCTCTTTTGTCCCTCTTTTCTCCATATATGGCATACATGGGAAGACAGATACACAGACAGACAGACGGATCCCTCTTTTGTCCCTCTTTTCCTCTTTTGTCCCTCTTTTCTCCATATATGGCATAAATGGGAAGACAGATACACAGACAGATACACGCGTCATGCGAAGTCCGGCCATTCAGATTTCAACCACTAGGGGTCTGGCAGTACCAGGTCTCCTGGTTCTAGTTTCATTAATCGGTGCTATTGAACACCCTTTGTGTGGGTTTTACAAATATTGAACCAATGAAAACTATTAAAACACCCTTAAAAAAGCACTTCTGACTAAACCTCCTAACTCCAACTTGAAAGTCTATAAAGTCACCATACCAACTTTGATGAGGCAGTGTTGTGTCGTTCTAAAACATGGTCATTTTTTTTATCATTTCCTGTAAAGATTATATTTGGACATGGCTGGTGTCTGCGTGACAGCAGAGATATGTTAAATACTAAATAGTTGATTGATGCTTCAGCCTTAAATAAATCACAAAGAAACTCAAGCTGGGTTGTGGGACATTTAAGCAAAAAACTTAGAGCGATTCAACTGAAGAAGTCAGGTGGAGAGAGAGAGGAAATGGCATGCAGCCAGATTGATCCTGCTAACAGGAAAATCAACCCAATGTGTGACTTGGCAGGTGTTACGGTTCAGACCCTGTAGGCACACTAGGCCTATGTGAATCATTAAGACTCGTGCACAAAGATCCCTAGAAAGATCCCTTTCTTTTGTCTGGACAGACGTTAATATGTATAATCTGACGTCTGTTCATTAATTGTATTGGCAATACCGTTTTCCTGTATACAATTTATTTATTATGACTGAAGGCCGATGCACACCTTAACTCTCTCAGTGCCAATGAAATAAAAAAAATATTGCGAACTGTGCCAACATGTTTTTTTTTTTTCAAAGTAAAAAAAAAGTGCTTAGGAAGCGAGATACAGCCTTTTTCAGTTATAAGTTAAACAAGGAGTGGATGGAGCTGCAAATCTTCAGAATCAGATAATGATATCTTGGGTTCTGAACACTTTAAAAAAAAATAAATAATAATAATAATAATAATATATATATTTTTTTAAACTCAGGATTTTTCGTTCTGGCAGGGAGGGTATTCAGTAAAAACTCGGGATAACTCAGGGTCTGACACTGAGAGAGTTAAGTGTCTTGGCAACAGATGCATTGGAGAATAGACCACGGTGCAAAATGGGAGGGATCCTGGCTGATCCACGCGGTCTTGGGCTTGCAAAACATACTTCATTATAATCAAGGTTTCTGTCCTTAGATCACCATCAGGGTTCAAATCTGAAGCACACTGCCAAACATGTATAGGCTTACACCTCATAGGCTGTGTAGGTGTGAGGCAATCTGTCCACACTGTTCATTCAGTGCCATCTATTGGAGAGTTACGCCAACTCCGTTCACTTCTTCGGGCCAGGTCTTCTACATACACATACATTGGCAAATAGTGACAAATCCCTAAACCGGAAGTTCATGGAATGCATTGAAGTCGACGGCTCCTTGTCACTATTTCCAGCTACATGAACCACGTGACCGACGCTGTTTCTGACCCCTCATTGGCGCAACTCTCTAATAGAAGGCTCTGTGTTCATTGTATACAGCCAAATAAATAAATACAAATATATATATATCTATATATATAGATATATATCTCGTCTCTGTAGGGCGGATGTCCAAAATTGTTACTTTTCAGGATTCAAATTTAAAAGTAGCAGATCTACAAGCTCATTGTATATATATCTATCTATATATATATATATAAAAAACATAAAATAGTTTAACTCTGGAGATAAGAGGATTCTGCCCGACAGCAACAACGTGATGATAATTAAGACATAATAAAGTATTTTCCACTCTCTCATTTTGCATTATACACAATTCAGAGCTGAAAACACTTTAAACAGGTCCACTTCTTCCATTGTCACGGTACAAAGACAACACAATAGACCCTTGACGCAGGAGATCATTTGACAGATTAACACAGCTGAGAGCCACACAAAGAAACGCTACCCCCCCCCCCCCCCCCCCCCCCCACACACACACACACACACACACACACACACACACACACACACACACACACACACACACACACACACACACACACACACACACACACACACACACACACACACACACACACACACACACACACACACACACACACACACACACACACGTCCTGTCTTTTTCTTGCACTCTAATATGCTTGAACTGTTCCTACCTAAACTGCTGTATATAGAAGATGCTGTGAAGTTGTTTACATAACGTTAAGTGGCAGCTACTGAAAAAATGCTGTTGGTGTATATAATATACCAAGATCATCACATGTACATACGCTGATGTTCTCTTTTTTTTTGCACTCTTTCTTTAACCCATTAAGACCTGGAACGCATCTGTGTCACTTTTTCATTTGAGCTAAAAAAAAAGCATTGTTTTACACTTTGGCTATTCAAAAATAGCAGATATACAAGCTCATAGTGCGGCACCGAGTGCCGCACTATGAGCTTGTAGATCTGCTATTTTTGAAAAATCGTGAAAATGTGTGCAAATCTTTGAATATATTGTTTTAAAGCGAACATTTTTTAACTCAAATCGTTGCTTCTGGGGGTTCCCTGGAACAAAATATTTTGAGATGGGAGTCGGCGGCCAAACACTACATTTTGGGGGGTCCTTGACATGAAAAAGTTTGAGCACCACTGATATAGAAACATACGTTTTTTCATACGTTGGGATTTAGACGACATTTGTAGAATCGGCTTCAGGTCTTAATGGGTAAAAAAAACAAAACATTTTTATCATTACCTATGGCTGCTGCATTGTCTAAAGAAAGCCAAACAAAAATAGGTTTTACTCTTATGTACCCGAACACCAAGATGTCACAATGAAGCACAACCTTGAACCTTGAACATTACCCAACAACATTAATTGCTAGCGTGTTTCTTTTAGGTGTTACCGTGCCAGAATGAACAAATCCTCCCGCACAGTTAATATCATGCTGCCGACACACAGAAAAACACACGAATCAAACACACACCCACAATTATCACTACGTTCAGCTGTGTTTATCTGTCAAAACTTCTGCTGTGGAAAAGTGTCTGTCGTACAGTCAGTCCCACACCAGCTCACAGAGTAGATGCTGCTGCAAAGGTTTCTGGGAGTATGTGGTGCACTAAGCCCCTTTTCGAACCCTGTATACCGTGGGGTCTTCGACAGGGCATCCGGGACCCCTAGGGGGTCCTCAGAAGCTACTATAGGGGTCCGCCAAATCTTTGTGTGATAGGATTTTTTTTTTTTTTACATTAACCACTTGAACCATAGCATCCCTATTCTGAGGGGAACATTAGCCGAAAATAGCAGATCTACAAGCTCACAACGCAGGCACAGTGAGCTTGTAGATCGGCTATTTTGGGCAAAGAGGTGTGGTGTAGAGGGGAGAAAGGAGCAAATCAAGTGCTAAGTATTGAAAGTTTAAGTGGTTAAATGTCTGAAATGAACAGAAAACATGAAATTACACAACACTTATGATAGTCAATGAATCTATCTATGACATCACGAAAAAAAAATTGCGACGCAATTGTAAACAATACAGTGGGGGTCCCTGCTTCATCTCTCTCTCAACTAGGGGTTCCTTGGCCTGAAAACGTTGAAGACCCCTGCGCATCTGTGTCATTGTTATTTGAGCTAAAAAGCATTATTTTACACTTTGGCTATTCAAAAATAGCAGATCTACAAGCTCATAGCGCGGCACCGAGTGCCGCGCTATGAGCTTGTAGATCTGCTATTTTTGAAAAATCGAGAACATTTGCGCAAATTAATATATTTATATTGTTTTAAGAAAACATTTTTAACTCAAATCTTTGCTTCTGGGGGGTCCCTGGAACCAGTGGTGTGTTCTACCGTCAGATGCTGTGTACGGCGTATACCTTGAGATTTTATACCTTCAAAAACTGTTTCATCCATTGAAAACGCGAGAGCGTATACCCACGACCACGCGCATCGTATCGTAGCGTATACCTTCCGAAAAAAACTAGAACACAACACTGCCTGGAACAACATATTTTGAGATGGGGGTCGGTGGCCAAATACATATCATTGTGGGGGTCCTTGACATGAAAAGGTTTGAGAACCACTGATATAGAAACATAAGTTTTTAAGAAAACTGTTAGGATTTAGAAGATATAAGTAAGAATCGGCTTCATCAAAAAAGGTATACAGGGTTCCGAATGTAGTAGTAAAAATGTGTTGTAGTTTTTGGTAAGCATATTTCCTTCCTTCTTCATTTTGCAGTTACCAGCTGGTGAGTGAGTGACTGTACTAACATGTGCAGCTGTCTGTTTTTAGACATAGTGTTTTTAGACATAGTTGACCGTAAAATACATTGGGTGCCTCCAGGCATGTGATCTAAAAATGTTTGATATTCATTTAATCTTCAATTTAAAAATAATTCCACTGCTGCTGAATCAGACATAAATAAACATGATGATGATGGGGTTATCCAGCAGCATGCTCAACACACAAACACACACACACACACACACACACACACACACACACACACACACACACACACACACACACACACACACACACACACACACACACACACACACACACACACACACACACACACACACCCCCCTGGAGACACAGACTTTGACAGGTCACCAATCTGGGTGTGAAAGTGGTTAGCTGCTGCTACCGCCAAGCAAGCAGCTATTTCTTTAAACACGTTACGTATCTTCACCACCAGACGATTAACTAAAAGTGCTCGAGTTCTAAAAACCTGTCACCACGCAGGCAGACAGGCAGGCAGACAGGCAGGCAGGCAGGCAGGCAGGCAGACAGACAGACAGACAGACAGACAGACAGACAGACAGACAGACAGACAGACAGACAGACAGACAGACAGACAGACAGACACACACACACACACACACACACAGACACACAGACACACAGACAGACAGGCTTCCCGCCAGCAACAACGCCAGGCTGCATCCCTTCTCTCGAGTGTCACACCGACAACGGTGACCTACAATATGTTGTGACTCGAGGTGGCTATCTACGACAGTGGTTCTCAAACTTTTTCATGTCAAGGACCCCCAAATTGATGCCACGGACCCCCATAAGAGATGATTTTTACAGCTCTAGAGATGATTTTTATTGAAGTACCCCCAGTTTGACATGCATAAGGCTAAGGACCCCTATGTTATGGCATTTCTATCTCTGGGGCCCAATTCATATTGTAAAATTAAATGTTCATTTAACTCTGAGAGTGTAACGGGTCCATTTGGTTCCATGTGTACACTCTCAGAGTTGCAGACACATGAGGATCAATTTGGTTCCTAACTATTAATTTGGCTGGGGACCCCCTGGAACCCCCTCAAGGACCACTGGTGGTCCCCGGACCACTGGTGGTCCCCGGACCACTGGTTGAGAACCACTGATCTAAAGGCTAGCTTTTTACTGTTGTACAGTGGTGGGGAAAGTACTCACAGTTTTTAACTTAAGTAAAAGTATCAATGCTGCAATGTAGAAATGATCTGTTACAAGTAAAATAATTTTAAAAAATGAACTTGAGTAAAAGTACAACAGTATTGGTATCAAAATGTACTTATATCTTCCATTTCATATTTTCAAAATGTATAAATTCATTTGAAAATATCTGAAGTGGGTAATGTATGTTTTGTGATAATAATGTGTAAAATCTACACAAAGTCACTAGTAACTAAAGTTTCCCAATAATTGTAGTGGAGTAAAAGTACAATATTTGCCTCTGAGATGTAGTGGAGTAGAAGTAAAAGTATAGACAATCGGAAATACTCCATTAATATAAAAAAAAAAAAACCTCACAATTGTACAGTACAAGTACTTGAGTGAATATACTTAGTTACTTTACACACCACTGCTGTTGTACAAAAGAACCGTTTTGGACACAATCATGAAACGTGACCATAGTCATTTTGTACTTTACTTGAGTATTTCCAATTTCCAATACTTTTACTTCTACTCCACTACATCTCAGAGACAAACATTGTACTTTTACTCCACTACAATGATTTGAAAACTTTAGTTACGAGTTACTTTTCAGATAAATAAATTATTATTTAAAACATACATTAACCACTTTAGCCCTATTTTATACCTAGGCTATTTGAAAATAAAAAAAAATCTGCTATTTTCGAATATTGTAGTACTTTTACTTTTGGTACTTTAAGTAAATTTTAATGCCAATACTTTTGTACTTTTACTCAAGTACATTTTGAATTCTGGACTTGTACTTGTAACAAAGTATTTCTGAACCAGTTAGTCCATTAAAGAGACTTTTTTTTTAACACAGTTTTTTATCCAACGGAACGAAGACCCGCCCCCTCGCGAGTCGCAGGATTCGACAGGTCACACAATTCGGCGTAACACCTTTATAAAAAAAATCCCCCTGCAAATAAATAAATAAAGACATGTTTTGAGTTAGAATGAATACCTCGGCGGGCTTCCTGTTCCGCAGCTCCGACGTGACCCTCTTCTTCATGTCCATTTTATTTTAAAAAAAGATATCACAACAACAGCGAATAAAACAATTTGACAAAATAAAAAACAAAGTGAAAACGACGATGACTTCCTGGCTGAACGGCAGCTCGTGCTGTCTGTCTCCTCAGACCTCCATGTTAGCTCGCGCACAGCCTCCTCCCCTAGAACCGCGCCCCCTCGGGTTTTCTGTCACCCCATTGGCCGGCAGCCGTGCCACTCACGGAGCGTCTAGCCAATTGGTACGCTCCCAGTGGTGGAAAAAAGTACTCAAATGTTTAATAAATACTCTATTACAAGAAGAAGTCCCGTATTCAAAATGTACTTGACTTGAGTAAAAGTACAAAAGTATTGGCATGAAAATAATACTTGATTTACCAAAAGTAAAAGTACTCATTGTGCAGAATGTCCCATTTTCAGAAGTTTTCAAAATGCATAAAAATCTTGAGAAAATAGCAGATCTACAAGCACACAATGCGTCACTGTGAGCTTGTACATCTGCTATTTTCAAATGGTTGAAATATATAAGGCTGAAGTGGTTAGTGTATGTTTTGTAATAATAATCAAAATCTACAAAGTAACTAGTAACTGAAGTGTTCATATCATATGTAGTGGAGTAAAAGTACAATATTTGCCTAGTCTGAGATGTGGCGGAGTATAAGTAAAAGTATTGAAAATTGTAAATGCTGAAGAAAATACCTCAAAATTGTACTTAAGTACAGTACTTGAGTAAATGTACTTCACACCACTGATACGCCCTACGCAAAGAGTCTCTCCTAATTGGTTGTGGTGGTAAGAGGCCTGGCTATGTGTCAGCCAATAGGAATGGTCGATGTGACACGTTCAAACTTCACACACGCCCCCGCTTTGTTATCATTGGCGCCATAACGTCATCATGAGATAGATCAATAATACATGTATAAAATATAAATGGCTTTATGTCAAATGTTTTGTATATATTCATTGTATTATGTGTGTACGTTTATGTAGCAGGAAACTAGTATAATACTACTACTACTACTACTACTACTACTACTACTACTACTACTAATAATAATAATAATAATAATAATCATAATAATCATAATCATAATAATGATACAATTTATTTGCATATTTCACACAAAACATGCAGCTGAAATTACTTAACATTAAAGAGATTATTTTTTAAACAGGGGGGGTAAAAGGAAGCAAACAAGAAAAAACAATTTAAGAATAAAACAGCCATACAATTCTTAAGTAATGTATCAATCAATAAATGACTATGATAATAATGTCAAATAAAACGCCTTGACATTTCAGAAAATGGCAAGGTTAATACTAATACATAATGTGATAAGCGAAACACTCTCTAATCCAGTGGTTCTCAAAGTGGGGTCCGGGGACCCCCAGGGCAGGGGTCCTTGAGTGGGATCCAGGTGGTCCCCACTCTGCAGATAAATGATAGTTAGGGCGAACCAAATAGATCCTTAAACAGGTCCTTACAGGTCTGTAACTCCTCTGAGAGTGTACAGTACAAATGGAACCAAATGGACCCAACTGTACTTTCCTGTGCTATTTTTTGCTATTTTTTTTAACTGTTGATAAAGTATTCAATCTAACAAAAGGGTTTCATCATGATTTGTGTGCGTGGGGATCTCATTTTAAACAAGCTTAGTGCTTTATGAGCCTTCCAGTTTAGTAGACCTATATTGTAAATTTGTACTTCCATGTACTGTTGTTCTCATGTCTTACTAAATAAAGAACATGAATCAACCAATCAATTCATTTGGTTCCATTTGTACACTCTCAGTAGGTAATACAATACAATATATTAGATTGTATTAGATGGTATATAATGTATGAATAAACGCCAGTCCCACATACAGTGTACAGACACACTCCATGTATGTAGGTGATACATTGTAATTGCATGCAATCATACAGAGATAGTCACCTTTAAGTAATTAGTGATTACTATAAAATATGGCTCTTAAATGGCATAATATCTATTTATGTATTATGTATTACAAAATAATGTACCCATAATTGTCCTGTGCTGGTAAAGCCTGATAAAAGTATCAAACTACTCTGTTAGAGTAGATGTAATTTCTCTTCTCTAACAGAAAATGTAGTTGATTCTCACAGTCTAAAGTTTGGCAGGTATGAGATTCCAGTGCACTCTCTCTGAGCTGAAGTAGAATTATCAAGAGGCAACGAGTCTGTTGTCCTGCAGATGGCAGTATAGTATAAAGACATTAGAGTAAAGTATACTGATATTTTACAGTCCAGAAAGAGGCAATATGTCTGTTCTGTTGTTGGCCTGTAGATGGCAGTACAGGGACATTTTACTAGACATTTTACATCTGAACGATGCCAACACAACACATTTTCAGCATTTAGTTTCTGGAGCTGAACTTTTACCCCCAGGTGCTTTCTCCTTTTTTCCTCTGTGAATCATTGTAGCTATAGTATTGTAGTTGCTATTAAATGAGTGTTTTTGTTTTCTCTTGCTGTGGTTCACACACACAATAAAAGCATGGGTTTCCGAGGGCGAGGCTACACACACAATGACCAGAATAATCTGCCTGTGTACATGTGTGAATGTAAATAATAACCCTGAATGATTTGTTTGGAGGACAGGGTAGTTTAGATGGAGTGGTGGAAGCAGCCAGGAGTCATATTTTTTTTAACTTAAGCGAACGTAGCAATAACACAATGTAGAAACAACCAGTTATAAGTAAAAGTCCTGCGTTCAAAATGTTACTCGAGTAAACGGGCCTCTGGCAGCCGCCCTCGGGCAAACCGTTGCTCCAATCCTCAACAGACATTAGGCACACATCTTTAGGGGTCTTCCATTCCAATAGTCACACCAACACACCTGAAATGCACACATATGGCTCACTACAGCGGTGTTACAGCACAGCAGTGTCTAATGCAGGGGTCTTCAACAGGGGGTCCGGGACCCCTAGGGGGTCCTCAGAGTTACTACAGGGGGTCCGCCAAATCTTTGTGTGATATGATTTTTTTTTTTTTTTACCTTTTTACCACTTGAACCCCCATCCCTTTTCTGAGGTGAACTTTAGCCAAAAATAGCAGATCTACAACTGCGAGGCGTTGTGAGCTTGTAGATCTGTTATTTTTGGCAAAGAGCTATAGGTGTAGAGGGAAAAAAGAGCAGACCAGGTAAACAAAAAAAGTTTAATCTGAAGCACAATTTTATACAATATATAGGGGGTCCCTGCTTCATCTCTGTCTCAGCTAGGGGGTCCTTGGCCTAAAAACATTGAAGACCCCTGGTCTAATGTTTCAAATAGCCATAACTCTGTGACCAAGCTCTGATCAGGGCAATATAGGACTGGATTTGAAGGCCACGTAGGCATCAAATGACTTTATGTGAGGATGGGTAGTTTAGTATTGACAAAAGATGGGTAGTTTAACCTATATGATAAGACATACTGATTATTAATAATATAATTCTGCAAAGTATCTAGTAACTAAAGCTGTATTGGTGTTAGCAGTACAATATTTGGATCCCTGCCGCATTGATGCTGTTCTGTCCAGTCTGTGTTCACCCAGCTTCAACTAAATCAGTGCTTTCCAACCTGTTCTGGATCAGGGCCAATAGGCTCTATGCACAGCAGCCATATAGAGGATATGCGTGTGACATCATCATCAAACCCGGAAGTTATGCAGGAATGCCTACTGAGTGTCAAAAAAATACTTTCTGGCCTTGACAGCCCATGCATCCAAACAGAAAAGTCATATCTGATTGCATTAAACAACATTAAACAATGTTAAACTCATTTTGCATGTTTCTTTGCCACTCGATTTGCCACTCGATGTGCCATTCACTTTAAGCATGCGCATATCCTCTATTGGGAATGAATTGGGCCCCTTCCTTACTTCCTTCACAGGTGTTACCAATATAATACTAATTAAGGCTCTGTTCCATTTAGTGTAGCACAGTGGTTGTCTTATTTTCAAGGACCCCCATAACTCTGAGAGTGTACAAATGGAACCAAATGGACCCTTACGGGTCCATTTGGTTCCATTTGTACACTCTCAGAGTTACACACCCACCATAAGGGGCCATTTGGGAACCAAAATGGAGTGTTTCTAGTGAGCCAACATGCACGATATCAGCACCCTGACCAGAATGGAACAGAGCCTTCATTAGTATCATTGGTAACACCTGTGAAGGAAGTAAGAAGAGGCCCAATTTCTTTCCAATATGGCTGTTGTGCAGAGCCCATTGGAAAAATCTCGAAAGTATTTGCAGCCCACCCATCTTTGTTAAGTGGTCAGATTTTCAGAGCATTATTTTAATTGATCATTAAATCAAATGTGTTTAATCAGCTTGGATCAATGGCAGGAGCGTAGTATACAGTACGTTAAGATCCTATTTATCAGTATCACAATGAAAACTAATTTTCAAGATTGTAAAGTAGAAATACCATGAGTTTTAAATGTTTATATTATCACAAAATCTTAGTGTTTTGCCAATTGTTTGGGGGTCCACTTGCAATATCCTCATGGCCCACCAGTGGGCCCTAACCCACAGGTTGGGAATCGTTGCGCTAAACGAGTGAAACATGAAGAAATGTCTCAGCTCGGCATGCCAGAGCACAGTCCCTGCAGGCATGAACAAGAAGCTGCTAGCAGCAGACAGGGAGACAGCCAGTCGTATCCATATCGCCCCCACCCAGCCAGGCTTTATTTGTCCTGGGTCACTGTTTCCCAACCCAGGGGCTGGTCTTGTCTCTTTGGAGGCAGTACATTTTAAGCATGTTGCACAGAATCAGAACTTTGAATTTTTGGGTCATTATAAAGTAAAGAAATTGTCAAAAATAACCTACACATTTAAATGTTCGCAATGTTTGAAAACAGCAAAAAATAGCAGATCTTTCCACTATTTGTCGTGCGTGAAGTACATAAGGGCTTAAGTGGTTAATCAGTTTTAAGAACACAAAAGTGTGTGTGTGTGTGTGTGTGTGTGTGTGTGTGTGTGTGTGTGTGTGTGTGTGTGTGTGTGTGTGTGTGTGTGTGTGTGTGTGTGTGTGTGTGTGTGTGTGTGTGTGTGTGTGTGTGTGTGTGTGTGTGTGTGTGTGTGTGTGTGTCTGTGTGCGTGCGTGCACGTTGGAGGCAGTCTCAGCTTGTGTCAGATGTATGAATATGAAGGGGGTCACTGGGTCTATAGTGGGAACCACTGTTCAACTGTGAGTTTTGTGATAAAAGCACAGAGAGAGTGATATATTTTTTCAGCTGATTTGTCATATGTCAGAACTTTTCTTGGGGTTATACAGCAACTGATAAATCAGCTGTGTATTATACATGATGCATTTGACATGCCTATCAACAATTTGCGCATGCAAGCTCTGACTACACAGTATTTATTTGCCACAGTATAACGTATAATTCATCTTGTTCTCAGTTAACGGTTGGTTGCTAAAGTCTAGTCAAATGATTTGTGGTTTGTCAGAAAGTGTCTGACAAAAGTTCCCTTTCTTAAAGCTGATACATCTTCCATTCGACGTGACAAAAAAAAATTCTCTTCCCATTCTGCGTGGACATTGTATCTTCCTAAATGCATTCTACTGCATGCCTTGTCTA
The DNA here is from genome assembly GCF_963454915.1 of Gymnoscopelus microlampas. Classification (NCBI taxonomy): domain Eukaryota; kingdom Metazoa; phylum Chordata; class Actinopteri; order Myctophiformes; family Myctophidae; genus Gymnoscopelus; species Gymnoscopelus microlampas. The sequence continues at coordinate 5,722,027 of NC_139940.1, forward strand.
TGTGGTTGAAAAATAGTAGTAGCCAGCAGGTAACACACCTGGACTACTGATGTACTGCCAGGGCCATTGCTGTGTTAACTCACGCTTTGCCACTCACCTGAAATGATTAGTTCACATCAGGAAACCTAAGCAAGATTGGATAGTGAACAATTTGAATGGATGTTATTGTCTGGGTTTGCTCTGCAATCGACCAAATAGCGGATTGATCGGCCCATCCTAAAGATATGGTTTCCCACCAATTCAATACACAATAGACATATCAGACAGTAAACTATACATTAGACACAAGATCCATTCAGACAGTAGACTTTCCAGACGCTCCACACGTGCCAGACTCTTCTCCCTTCTGGCTCCCAAACTATGGAATGAGCTCCCCATTGCAGTTAGAACTGCAGACTCACTCCCGATCTTCTGTCGTAATCTGAAGACTCACTTCTTTAGACTCCACCTCAGCCCGTAGCACTTGCCCTATTCTTGACGACCTTGCAGGATTATGCAAAGACTAAAATGTAACTTAGATAGCATGTTATGTAGACAGATGCCAGGTCAGTGTTGACCTGCCATCTGTGTATAGTTTCAAAGTAGGCTGATGATAGGTTCTTGGTTTACGTATGTATTAGTTATTATTAGGTTATTGGTTTACTTATGTATTACTTTATTATTAGATTACTATTTTTATGCATTTGATGTATTATGTGTATTCCTAATTATGTATTGTCTTGGGCCCTTGCTTACTGTAAATCGCTCTGGATTAAGAGCGTCTGCTAAATGCCTAAACTGTAAATTGTAAACTGTAAACTGTAAACTATAATATTCATTAGACACAAACATTCAGACAGTATATTACACATTAGACACAGTATCCATTCATGCAGTAGACTATAGACACTACACTACATCCATTGCAACTCTTTCAGTCCATTTCTAATGTTAAATTCTTCAAAAAGTCAGTTATCATGCATTCTTAGCACCATATAGCTAGGATTCTCTCTTGCAGTACTTGGATGCAAAAATCAGTGAAGGTGCTAAACTGATGCCAAACAAAAGTGCAAGGACCACTGCATAGAAAACAAAGTTCACTGCATAGAGAGAGAAACTCTGGTCAGAGAATGTAAACAGTTGAACATGATACAATAATGAGTCCCAAGGGAGTGATACATCCCAGCATACCATGGGGGGATATATGTGTGTGTGTGTGTGTGTGTGTGTGTGTGTGTGTGTGTGTGTGTGTGTGTGTGTGTGTGCGTGTGCGTGTGCGTGTGCGCGTGTGCGTGTGCGTGTGGGGGGGTACAGGGGGGACGGGGGGGACGGGGTTGTTAATCAGTATTTACAATATGCTGGTTTGCTACACAGGCGTCAAAGCACATGCAAGTGATGCACTCAGTTGTCTGTGGCATGTCTTTTAAACAAATGAAACGCCATTGTCTGTGTGTGTGCGTGCTTGTGTGTACGTGTACGTGTACGTGTACGTGTACGTGTACGTGTACGTGTACGTGTACGTGTACGTGCACGTGTACGTGCACGTGCACGTGTACGTGTATGCGTGCGTGTACGTGTATGCGTGCGTGCGAGAGAGAGAGAGAGACAGCGAAAAAGAGAGATGGATGGAACTGCCAGCTAGGAATTCTGTAAAACGACGTGTGTGTGTGTGTGTGTGTGTGTGTGTGTGTGTGTGTGTGTGTGTGTGTGTGTGTGTGTGTGTGTGTGTGTGTGTGTGTGTGTGTGTGTGTGTGTGTATACATTGCATTACATTACAGTCATTTAGCAGACGCTTTTATCCATAGCGACTTAAGGAATGTAATAATAATAATAATAACTTGAGTTTATATCGCCTTTCAAAAACCCAAGGACACTTTACATCAACAAAGATAAACAAACCATTTGCCAAAAGCCTGAGCGAACAAGTATCTCTTCATGTGGATTGTGGACTAAATGTACTCTTGTTCATCCTCTTTGGGAAAGGTTCTTAACATTGGGACATGGTTGAGTCAGAAGATCACTGTGCTTATGTCACCAGGTTATGCTTGAGGGGTGAAGACAATGAATTGCCCAATATCATGATTTTGTTGTTATAAAAGTAGGGTTTGTTACACACAAGGTTTTGGAATTATCCAGATGGATTGAGTCAATGCTATGAGAGGTCTTCTTTTGTGTATCGTCAGACGTCCAGTTCAGCATCGTGTAGCCATAATAATTATGCAAATATAAAGTTTCAAGTGTCATTGTCTAACAACATCTGCTTACACTATTTTTTTACTTTTGCAATGCTGTCTGTTTTGTTTCGTCTTGGGTTATAAAAAATATATGTATATGTTAAACAGGAGAAGCAGCATTTGAAAAATAGAAAAGATCCGAGCACTCAAAAAATTACGGAGGAGAGGGCGTACAATCAAGGTACTTTAATCATGTCTACAAACTGTTAAAAGCCAACATGTTTTCGAGCAGCAACTGATCTTCATCAGGGCAAGTATGAGACTGACAAACAAACACAGGTCCATAAGTAATGTCAGAACACTTGAGAGATGCTGGATTGTCCTGTAACATATAGGACACGCTTCAGTGACTGGCTCACGCAAAAGGTAAAGACTGAACTGCATGGGGAAAACAGCCTTTTGTTTTAGTGCCCCAACCACTTGGAATGACCTACAGCTTAAATTAAAGATCTGTTCTCAGATAACATCCCAGTGGGTAGGTCTGCAACTGTGTCTGCAACTGCTTTTAAATGTATTTGTGTTGTATCACACGATAGGGGAAAGTTTCTGTTCTGTCTTGTTTTTGTTTTGTTTTGTTTTATCATTGATATGATTATTGACGTGAAAACGAAACTGTACTGTGATGTGTCTCGACAACACTGCGAATGAGGGCATCCTCGATGTCCTTCGAGAATAAATAAAGGTTTGAAATTAAATGAAATGAATCACCATTACCCAACACAGAGGGAGAAGCATCATGTTTGAACACATCATCATCATCCAATCACAATGTACCAGCACAGTGATGGTTCCACACCACTGCATCCTGACCTGCATGGTGTTTCAACATCCAACAGAGCTGAACCTACTTCACCTGAATGAAAGATTATCAGAGCTGAACCTAGTTTGTTGAAAATGAATTCAAAAGGATAAAAACACAAGAAAGCCCGTAGGCTTGTGGTGGAAACAGGCCTACGGGCTTTCTTGTGTTTTTATCCTTTTGAGAGGAGAGGAGAGGAGAGGAGAGGAGAGGAGAGGAGAGGAGAGGAGAGGAGAGGAGAGGAGAGGAGAGGAGAGGAGAGGAGGAGAAGAGGCAAAACTAAACTAAACAGATGCTCTGTCTGTGTACATGTTGGGATCTGTCAGGTTTTAAGTTTACTGTAAGTCTGACAACAGAACAGTTGAGGACACGCCCCCTGCTGATAACCATTCCTCAAACCAATCCACCACCCACAATGCATGCATGCACACACACACACACACACACACACACACACACACACACACAAACACGTGCACGCACGCACGCAAGCACACACACACACACACACACACACACACACACACACACACACACACACACACACACACACACACACACACACACACACACACACACACACACACACACACACACACACACACACACACACACATTAATGCCTTATTTGAATCCACAAATTAATATTAACTTACGGGGGAACAAATATAATGGGGTTAGACAGCTCAATAACACCTAAGGGTACATAATACTGTACTTCTCCACACAGCCAATAAGCTGCCTATGACAGCTGAAACAGAGCAACGTTCAACACGTTCTTAATTGGCTTTGTTTTCTGCCAGCAACGTTCTTCTTTCCTGAAAAGATAAAATCACTGATGGACAAGCTGTATTGCTTGACCCCGAGTAAGACATTTCATAAAGTAATTTGATTACCAAATTGTCCACGTTTAACTTCTCCCACAATGTCCTCCAGAGAGTGGAGAGAGACATATCTAAACTAGAAAATGTGCTCCTCGGAGCACAGGTCTCTGCCAGTACTGTTCCTGATTAATCCTGTCTTACCTATTTATATTACATATTGTCACATGTCACTTGACCAATGTTAGCTTGGCTGAGACGGACACACACACGGAGGGTAAAACTCTCCTGGCGGAGACAAAAAATCACACCCCATTCATATTTAGAAACAACAGTGGTCATCACAGTGATGGAAGCTCACTTCAAAAAATATAAGTGGTGCTATTTATAGATTTTTATTTCATCATGCGTCTCGCTAGCCAATCAAAGCATTGGTGACAACATATTGTCACGTGAAGCTTGACCAATGTTAGCTTGGCTGAGACGGACACACACACGGTCGGACGGAGACGAAAACATACTCTCTCCACCATACTGGCGGAGACAATGACAGAGCTCAATATGTGAAGTTGCAGATCAATCAGCTGCTCGTAATTCCCACACTGGTGTTCCACAGGGATCCGTAGTAGGAACACTTAAGCTTTGCCTTTTTATATGCTCTAATACAAAGATTCAGATAGGAGTTTTAAAACCACAGTTCAAGCTGTCATTCCTGTCATTCCTCACCTATTAACTCAATCACCTCATTTGGCCTCGCTCCAATCAGATCCGTTGAGCACATCGACAGGGTCGCTTTAAAATGACTCCTCCTCCTTCCTTTCCTTGTCTCACTTGCACTTTCTGTTCAGGTCACCCGCCACCTCCCCCACACCACCGGGGTTGGCTCTATCTATAGGGGGGGGTGCTCCATAGCCCCCTGCCTTCCATCAGGCAGGATCTGACTCTTCAGGAAACACTACCCTTCCTCTTTGCCTACTTGTTGTCAATTAGTTGTACGAGCTCTTGTCTTATTGGATCTTGTTTATTCGATACACTTATTGGTTTTAGCTGTTGCTCATTTGATTTTCCTATTTGTCTGTTATCTGTTTAAGAGGGTAGGTAGCTGACTGTAATGTAATGTAATGTAATGTAATGTAATGTAATGGATCTGATTAGAAAATGCAATGTGGCCAAAATGATTGAACGTCATCATCATCAGAAAACCCTTTGGTGGAGTTAGCTGGTTTAGCAGAAAGTTTGAGGATCCAATGGAGTTAGCTGGTTTTGTCAGAAGCGCTTTTTAATACTTTTTTTAAACTTTTTTTTTTTTACCAACAAACAGACGTAAAGAGTGTTCAAAAAATGCAAAAGTGTCAAAATGGAGTTCTGCCGGACAGCAACAATATCATTTCTATGGGGTGAATATAGGTTGATGTCAGCGTGATCTAATGTTGGATTACCTCCCTCTGTGTGGATTTGTAGACTGCTTTCCTTTGTGGATCTATCATGTGGAATGTGAATGTGATCTGTTTCTTTTCTGTTTTGTTTTCTCCTTGCCCCCCCCCCCTTTCTGCCCCCTCCCACACACACACACACACACACACACACACACACACACACACACACACACACACACACACACACACACACACACACACACACACACACACACACACACACACACACACACACACACACACACACACACACACACACACACACACACACACACACACACACACACACACACTTTCCACCACTGGGCCACATCACAGCATGGGTGTCATTTGGGCTCCCTAGCAATGGGGATGCAGATGCCACGCCCTTGCGTTCACATTTAACCTAGAATTCTATTCTTTTTACACTTTTCTCCGTCGTTTTTGCAGATTCATCGGATTTTAGATAAGCTCTATAATGGCTTTTGATCAGGAGTGCACAAATCCATGTCCATCCATCCATGCATGTCTACATGTGACATAATGTGACGCTCACACTGTAAATTGAATCTTGTTCCGGTTAATCCGGTAATCACTGGGGGAATTCCAGAGTTGTCTGAGTTGTTGCAGCGTGCAACCACCACACAACCACTGGTGGAAAGTACATTTACTTAAGTATTGTACTTAAGTACACTTTTGAGGTATTTGTACTTTACTTGAGTATTTCCCAATTTCCAATACTTTTACGTCTTCTACTCAACTGCATCTCAGAGCCAAATATTGTACTTTTACTCCACTACGATTAGTTGAAAACTTTAGTTACTAGTTACTTTACAGATATAAATTATTATATTATAAAACATTAACCACTTTAGCCCTATTTTATACCTAGGCTATTTGAAAATAGCAGATCTACAAGCTCACAACGCGTCGCATCGCGACGCGTTGTGAGCTTGTAGATCGGCTATTTTCAAATATTTTAGTACTTTTACTTTTGGTACTTTACGTACATTTTGATGCCAATACTTTTGTACTTTTACTCAAGTAAATTTTGAATTCAGGACTTTTACTTGTAACAGAGTACTTCTACATTAGCAGTATTGCTACTTTTACTTAAGTAAAACATTTGAGTACTTTTTCCACCACTGTAAAATAGCAACTCCCAGCACGAGCTGTTTATGGAGGCTCACTTTGGTATGTTGTACTCCGTATTGGATGAGCCTATGACATTTATCTTGAGTGTGGGCCCACGTGTGTACGTGCACGTGTGTGTGTGTGTGTGTGTGTGTGTGTGTGTGTGTGTGTGTGTGTGTGTGTGTGTGTGCATATGTTATATATAGTCAAGCATATTCTATGGGAACCTAGCATATGTGTGTGTGTGTGTGTGTGTGTGTGTGTGTGTGTGTGTGTGTGTGTGTGTGTGCGTGCGTGCGTGCGTGCGTGCGTGCGTGCGTGCGTGCGTGCGTGCGTGCGTGCGTGCGTGCGTGCGTGCGTGCGTGCGTGCGTGCGTGTGTGTGTGTGTGTGTGTGTCCCACATAGAATGCTCTGCAGCCTCAGGATATATCTTGGTGTCTTGAGGTATTTCATCATCACCCCATGTCAATATCATAGTGGGAAGAATAATTAATTTACACATGTCACGTTGTTATTTAATACTGTTGTAGATAAGTGTTTGTCACCTTTCTGCCACCCTCTATTTATTCCTGAAATGCATCATTTGCTAAATCAATCTCATTCCTGGCTTCAACTCAATATAACCGATGACAGGAGATTACATCTGAATTTTCCCTTACTAACTAACCCTTACTAACTAACCCTTACTAACTAACCCTTACTAACTAACCAAGAGGCCGATCTATCTGTGTAAAACTGTCTTTGTTCTTCTGTTTTTCTAAAAAAAAAAGAAGAATAAAAATGTTCTAGTGTGTTGTGTGTATGTTCTAGTCCAGAACCAGACATGATTCTGTCAAGAGAAAAACTAGAGCCTTATCTCTGAGTTCAAACATGTGGGCATCCTGATGTATTCACTCTATAGCCGGGGGTCTTCAACAGGGGGTCCGGGACCCCTAGGGGGTCCTCAGAGTTACTACAGGGGGTCCGCCAAATCTTTGTATGATAGGATCTTTTATTTTTTTTACATTAACCTCTTGAACCGTAGCATCCCTTTTCTGAGAAGAACTTTAGCCAAAAATAGCAGATCTACAAGCTCACAACGCCTCGCAGTGGCAAATAGGTATAGGGTGTAGAGGAAAAAAGAGCAGACCTAATTTTAAAATATAGAGGGGGTCCCTGCTTCATCTCTCTCTCGGCTAGGGGGTCCCTGGCCTGAAAACGTCGAACACCCCATGCTCTACAGCTCTCAGTGTGATGACAGAATGCACAGTAGACAGCATGGGGTTACGTTCATGTTCATTCTGTCTGCAAGTTGGGATTTGTCAGAGTTTACTTTCAGTTTATTAGAGGGGAGGACACGCCCCCCCCCCCCCCTCCCCTGCCCCTTACCGCTCCTTAGACCACGCCCCCTCTGTCCCACCAACCACACACACACATTTCTCCCACACAGAGTCAGTACTGCTGTTTATGTGTGTCTGTGTGTGTGAGTGTGTGAGTGTGTTTGTGTATGTCTGTGAACTTCAGAATGCTACTATTTGTGTTTGTAACAGGGGTCCTGTTGCTGAACCTGGCCTCCGGTGAGTCATGCTATAGTGTTATTCTATATGATGTTATGATATGTTATATTGTGGTTTTATGTTGTTGGTGCTGCTATGTTGTTTGAGAGGAGAGGAGAGGAGAGGAGAGGAGAGGAGAGGTATACTCATCTTAAACATTCAGGTCCAGTCTTTTTCAAAAAAGAGATCTGACATTATTATCCTGGGGAAAAAAACAGACCCCAGATCTGCATGATTAACATGTTCCTCTGTCCAGTTGTTGGACAAACACAGTTCCTTCATGTTTGCATGAACTGCATGTATGTAGCTGTCTGTAATATAAACACTGCAGAAGAAGATCAGAAACGTACAGACAGACTACAGACAAAAATCAACATCTCAATGAGAGATAACATTACGCCATTCTGTAGAACATCATGTACACATCATTATGTAGAACCTTACTAAGCACATATATTCAAGTACTATACTTAAGTACAATTTTGAGGAACTTTTACTTTACTGGAGTATTTCCAATTTTCAGTACTTTTACTTCTACTCCACTACATCTCAGAGGCAAACATTGTACTTTTACTCCACTACAATTATTTGAAAACTTTAGTTACTAGTTACTTTGCAGATATAAATGATTACGTCATAAAACATACATTAACCATGTTAGCCTTATTTTATACCTAGGCTATTTGAAAATAGCCGATCTACAAGCTCACAACGCGTCGCATCGCTTTTTTACTTTTGGTACTTTAAGTACAATTGGATACCATTTCACTTTCAAAAAAACTTTTGGTGATTGTATCGTCTACTCAGGCTTTTGTGAGCCCCGCAGACAGTTTTTAAGTTGCTTGATTCAATATTTAGATATTAGATATTCATTTTATCAGACACGCCCCCTTCCTATACAAACCCATTGTAACTTCAAACTCCATTTTTAGATTAGATTCATCAAAAACACCCGTCTTTGGTTCACCCGTCTCCTACGGCCCCCCTAATACGCGAGGGGGCCGTGTTTTTTCAATTACTTTTTTCATTTTTTTTTTATTTTTTTTTTGGAAAATGAAAAAAATAAAATACAATAAAAAAATAAAATAAAATAAATGAAAAATAAACACGGCCCCCTGACGTATTAGGAGGGCAGGGTGAGTCACCAGAACCAAGGACGGGTGTTTTTGATGAATCTGACATGGTTAAAATGGAGTTTGAAGTTACAATGGGTTTGTATAGGAAGGGGGCGTGTCTGATAAAATGAAAATCAAATATCTAAATACTGAATCGAGCAACTTAAAAACTGTCTGGGGGGCTCACAAAGGCTTGAGTAGATGATAAAATCACCAAAACTTTTTCTGAAAGTGAAATATCCCTTTAAGTAAAACATTTGAGATTTTTTTCCACCACTGGAACCTTATACATCACTGCAGAACCTTATACATCATTCCAGAACCTTATATACATCACTGTAGAACCTTATACCTCTTTTCCATTGGCATGGAACCGGTTCCGTTTTGTTTCCCCACCTATAATTTAGAACCGGTCTGGTGTTTCCACCGAAAATGTTCCGAACCCTAAAAGTTGGTTCAATCTTGGACAACATTGTTACCCATCCCATTACGTGCAAATTAGGGCTTCATATTCTATTAATAATCAGTTGATAGACTAATGGTATTCGGGTCGGGGCTGTTTGGTTACATATTGGTGAGCACTCTTCATCATCATTCTAATTTACCACTTAGGGCAGTGGTTTTCAACCAGTGATCCGGGGACCACCAGTGGTCCTTGAGGGAGTTCCAGGGGGTCCCCAGCTAAATGATAAATAGGAACCAAATGGACCCTTATGGTTCTGTAACTCTGAGAGTGTACAAATGGAATTCCATTTGTACACTCTCAGAGTTAAATTAACATTGATTGTACAATATATATTGGGTTCCCAGAGATATAAATGCCATTAAATGGGGGTCTGTAGCCCTAATGCATGTCAAACTGGGGGTCCTTGAAATTAAAATGGTTGAGAATCACTGCTAGAGCCGTAAAAATCGTCTCTTATTGGGGGTCCCTGGCATATCTTTTCTAATGGGGGTCCCTGCGCTAATGTGTGTCAATTTGGGGGTCCTTGATGCAAAAAAGGTTGAGGGAATCAAGTAGAGTTGTCAATCAGTATTTTGTTGTTCTTTTATGTAACATTATTTTGTAGGTTACAAAGCTTAATGCCACAGAGATGTATTATGTCTCCTGGAGACAAAAAAGTCTCAGCAAACAGGTCAGTAATCGTCATCTCCGCTCGTGTAAAATGAAAGTGTGAGTATAATGTAAACAATGTCATATACATTTCTATGGGGTGTAATCATGTGATGAATGTGTTGCCAAACAGCAAGCTCCTCCTCCTCATCATCCAAGTTATGCAATTGACGTATGCGTGTGTCTCACACACAAATCAGTCTCATATTCACTTTAGATATTCTCTACATATCCTCTCATTATGGATTGACAGCTTAAATATCTTACTAATATTGGTTCTCTTTCAAATATATGTGCAAAGCATGGACCGTAAAAATTAATGGACCTGGTTTCTACAGACCTGTGTTGAAAACGTTTCAGAAGCACTGCTATAACGCACCAAGGTTCCAAGAATCCTAATCCTGGTGGAGAAAATCAAAGTTATTTCGATAGGCCTTATTGAATCAAGACGGTGGATGCAGAGCAGTTGGGGTTTCATTGCCAGATTAAAGCTAGTTTTATATTTGACCAGCTTGTTAACCAATTCAAAACATACTAAATATCTCAATCTACAAGCTCACATGTCGTGTTTGTAGATCTGCTATTCTTGCAGAATGTTCGCCCCCCAGAATAGGGACACTATAAGATTGGAGCAGTAGTGTGGTTGTGTAGAGAACAGCAGAAGACAAACGTGTGCCCACCTGTCTCCCTAACAGGGAGCCAGTCGACTGGCTGGATGAATAGAATGTTTCAGGGTAACTGATACTCATTGTTGAGAATATCACACAAACACTGACTGCTCGACCAGAACCAGAACTATGGCTGTTTGGCTCTAATAATCGGTGTTGTTTTTAACCACTTTCACCCGGGCGTCCCTATTACGGCTATGTCATTATAGGAGAAAAATGTAAAAAACGTTGGAAAATAATAGACAAGATGTGAGATGAGGGGATGAATTTCTGAGACTTTCAGATTTTTTGACCACATAACACTCCAGCGGCGTATTATGTGGTCATTCATCAAATTCATCCTCTCATCCTCTGATCGGTGCAGTTATAGCGCCACCATGAGGCTGATTTGAAAATGTTCAAGTGGCATTTCTTCCTCGGCCAAGTGGGAATGAACGTGAAACATTTCACAGAAATCGCAGGCTGCGTTCATGAGGCATTTCGTTCAAAACAAACCAATCCTGCAAACTTTGAAAGCCAATTTTAGCCAATCAGGATGGAATATGGAAAATCGTCCATATCCGTGTTGATCACATGACTATAGAGATCAATTTGTGTGATGTTTGGACAAAATCTGTAGGAGTAATATAAAAAAAATGTTTTGCACAAATCAGTGGCGCTATAACCAACCAATCTGAAAAACAAATCGGCATTCGCAGCGACCGGGCCAACGGTGCCGGACATTAGCTGTTCACAGACAGACGGACACACACACACAGACGGACACACGGAATGACAGGGTCCAAAACATAGTCTCGGCTATGCCTTTCGGCCTGGTGGAGACAATATCCAAAAGATACACATACAGATAGCATATCGTCTCTGTCGGGTGGAAACCTCTTATGTTCAAAACTGTAACTTTTCAGGATTCAAATTCAAAAGCATCAAAAGTAGCAGATCTGCAAGCTCAAAACGTGTCGCTTCGCACCGCATTTCAATCATGTAAATCTGCTATATATATATATATATATTTTTGTAGAATGGATATGTAGGGCGTTAATTTACGAAAAAAACACAAAACAAATGAATATGGAGATAAGAGGTTTTTGACTGACAGCAACGATATGTAGTTGCAGGTATGAACATTAGAACATTAGCACCATATGCAGATGTGGACATACTGTAAATGTGCCACCATGAGGCCATGTTACCAGTTGGTAATTAAATCCACTCCCGTAGTTCACCTATACCTACGACCTTCACTGCCTACAATTGTTTTTTTTAAATTATTTTCTTAATTACATATAAGTCATAAGGTTATCAATGATTTATAGCTCCATGAGCTGTTGATCCCTTACATCACTATCCAAAATACTTTGCTGTCTTACAGAGGTGTCTTATTCAGGCCTTTGCACAGACTTGGAAGGGAATGTTTGTGGAACTCACTCTGGAACATCTATCTCAATCAGTTCAGTCAGGTCTGCTGAATTGAATACAAGAGAACTGGGCTCTATTTCAAGGTGGGCCCAGGGGACAACTCAGCACTTACATCTGATAAGAAGTGGGTTATAAAATGTCAAACAGGGAATGGGCCCAGTTCTCCCCCAAAATAGTGGCCAGTTCTGTCAAAAGCAAAACAAACAAACAAACAAACAAACAAACAGTCCACTACCACAAGCAGTGCCTAAGATTTGCTTTTTAAAAATAGGTTAGCTCTTTTATAAATATTTTGGGTGGCTGGTTGACTTCATTGGAAAATGTTTGTTGATTTAGATGTTTATTTTTTGGTCATCTGTTTCTTTTCATGTAGAGTATACTTGCAGTTATATATTTTGTGTTATTTGAAGCACTTTGTAACAGTGTGTTGAAAAATCTGTTATTTAAGGTTTCATGCCCTTCAGGCTTGAAACCTTAAGCTTCGTTTATACTCTTTTCACAAGCTATGGCTCATGGCTCTTGGCTCACATCTCCTAAGACAGAGCTACGAGCCAAGAAATCTGGGAACCCATACGGGAAAGTAAAAGGGAAAGAAAGTTTTTTTTACGAGCCAAGTGACACATTACAAATGATGTCCATGAGCCAAAAGATCTGACTCACAGCGGTTGTCTTACACAGTATAAATTAACCCTTATTATTGTTTTTCTGTTGGTTTATTATTACGGTTATTCCCTCAGCCTTTCATGAATTCCAGTGAGATGGTGACTGTTAGAAACATGACATTTTCAGGAACAGTAGATATGATAATATACAATATCAGATAAAAATCATAACCCACATGTTGCAATACTTAAATATCTCCGGAAGTGTGATTAAACTTGGCACGCATATTCATGCTGTACAACTTTGCTAATAAGCTCAACATATGAAACTTTTGTGCTGTTTTCTTCTTCCTCTTCTTTTCAAAACACATTTTTAACAACTCCTCCAACGACGTCAACGTTTATCCGATTACCACTAAACTTGGTCACAAATGCCGCAAAATAATACTGCATATTTGTATTGAGCAAACCTCAAGTTTTCACACTTGCTATTGGACCAAATATTACGCAACATCCCAAATGTGGTAGAAATGACTTGCTGGACGTGACCTGTGCCTTTTTAGCTCATAACTCAGCTTGCGATTGGACAGTCACAATGACCAGACCCCATGTTTGGAACATTCCTACCAAGGTTTATATACCAATCAATCAAAGTAAGGCTGAATGGAGATAACCCCTCTACAAGCGCAAAACACGGCTCATTTTGAGCTTGTAGATCTGCTATTTTTGCTACTTTAGAATTTGAATCCTGCAGTGGTGGCAGAAGTTCTCAGATATTTAACTAAAAGGAGCAATATCACAATATAAAAATATGTTATTATTGGCATAAAAACATACTTGAAGTACCAAAAGTAAAAGTAGTAAAATGTTAAAAATAGCAGATCTACAAGCTCACAACGCGTCACATCGTGACGCGTTGTGAGCTTGTAGATCTGCTATTTTCAAATAGCCTATGTATAAAATAGAGCTAAAGTGTTTAATGTATGTTTTATAATGTAATACTTTATATCTGCAAAGTAACCAGTAACTAAAGCTTTCAAATAATTGTAGTGGAGTAAAGTACAATATTTGCCTCTGAGATGTAGTGGAGTAGAAGTAAAAGTATTTAGAATTGGAAATACCCCTGTAAAGTAAAAAAAAAAAAAATCCTCAAAATTGTACGTAAGTACAGTACTTGAGTACTCAAGTACTTGGACATAATGAGGTTTCCACCTAGACAGCGAAGATATGATAAGACAGACCACAGTGTTGAACTCCCATGGCACTGTCGGTGTGTGGTATTGTCATGGAATCTAACAGTACACCGCCTCATGGGGCCTGTGGTTTACTGATGCCTTCACAACATGACAGGACCTGCTGTAGCTTCACAACAAGCAGGAGGTTTTATATGAAAGAATCAGAACACAGACCAGCTAGACCAGGGGTCTTCAACGTTTTCAGGCCAAGGACCCCCTAGCTGAGAGAGAGAGATGAAGCAGGGACCCCCCTACTCTATATTGTATAACATTGTGTTTCAGATTCAAGTTTTTTTTTTACTTAGTCTGCTCTTTTTCCCTCTACACCTATAGCCTCTTTGCCAAAAAATAGCAGATCTACAAGCTCACAACGCCTCGCAGCGCGAGGCGTTGAGAGCTTGTAGATCTGCTATTTTCGGCTAATGTTCCCCTCAGAAAAGGAATGTCAGGGTTCAAGTGGTTAATGTAAAAAACGAAATCCTATCACACACAGATTTGGTGGACCCCCTATAGTAACTCTGAGGACCCCCTAGGGGTCCCAGGCCCCCTGTTGAAGACCCCTGAGCTAGACCATTGGTTCTCAAAAGTGGGGTCCAGGGTCCGGGGATTTGAACCACTTAGCTTTGGCTATGAGTACCGGTGCAATGAGCTTGTAGATCTGCTATTTTTGAAAAATCTTGAAAATGTGTGAAGGTCGTACTAGGTATAGGTGAACTATGGGAGTGGATTTAATTACCAATATCTTTGAATATATGTATTTTTGTAAAGTGAGCGTCTTTGACTCAAATCTTTGCTTCTGGGGGTCCCTGGCACGAAACATTTTCAGATGGGGGTCCGCGGCCAAATATATATCAATTTAGGGGTCCTTGGCATGAAAAAGGTTGAAAACCACAGAGCTCCCCCCTGGAGGCCCTGTTTAAAAGTAGGGCTTTGGGGAGGTCCAGGAAGATCATGGCTGACCCCCGCACACCCAAGTGTCTTTGCCCCGCTCCCCTCAGGCAGGAGGTTGCCGTCACTAAAGACTGTGAAGACCCGACACTCAAACAGCTTTTTTCCCACGGCCATACGGCTACTAAGTGCAGCTGGTGTGTGTGTGTGTGTGTCCCCCCCCCCCGCCCCCGACCTGACCTGACCTCAGAGAGAGACTGTCCTACCTGAACACTTGACATTTTGGCACTTTGGCACTTCTCATATTTATTTGTATTTATTACTTTTTGTTGCACTATGATGTTGGTTTGCACTGTCTTGTCCTGTCTTGCACCAGTCCTGTTGTAAACTGCGCTCCTCTGTACGAAACCAAATTCCGAACATGTTTACATGTCACGGCAATAATAAGTCTTCTGATTCTGATTCTGAGCTAGACCATGCAAGACTCTTTCACATTGGACTCCTTCACTCAAACTAGTCTGAACCAAGATCATGACTGCTTTTCTAACAGGATCTGTATGATATATTGTATATATTTAAACCTGTAGAACGGTGGTTTTCAACCCTTTTGATATGAATGTCCATTTTTTCCCCCCGGCATTTGAGCCACGGACCACCGTTTGATGAGATTTAGACTCTCAGACCCAAGACTTAAAATATTTTGTTATTGTTGGATACGGTTTTGTCCACAATTCCATGCTGTATTGATGTGGTACCATAGGAGAGACAACAGGCAAACGTTGATAAAATTACAATTCTTTAATTAAGTAATGCACATGTTTAACAATAAACCCGTAAGGGTCCATTTGGTTTCATTTTACGCTCTCAAGAGTTTAAGATCTAAGGGTCCATTTGGTTACCAACTCTCCATCATTTAGCTGGGGACCACCTGGAAACCACTGGTGGTCCCCGGACCACTGGTTGAGAAGCACTGCTGTAGAACACTATTCAGCAGGGGTCTTCAACAGGGGGTCCGGGACCCCTAGGGGGTCCTCAGAGTTACTACAGGGGGTCCGCCAAATCTTTGTGTGATTTGATTTTTTCCCCCCTTAACCACTTGAACCCTAGCATCCCTTTTCTGAGGAGAACTTTAGCCAAAAATGGCAGATCTACAAGCGCACATCGCCTCGCGCTGCGAGGCGTTGTGAGCTTGTAGAGCGGCTATTTTTGGCAAAGAGGTATAGGTGTAGAAGGAAAAAAGAGGAGACCTAGTAAACAAGAAAAAAAGTCATCTGAAACACAATTTTATACAATATAGAGGGGGTCCCTGCTTCATCTCTCGCTCAGCTAGGGGGTCCTTGGCCTGAAAACGTTGAAGACCCCTGCTATACAGTACTATTACAGCTGGGTTGTGCAATATCACAGGTGAGATATGTAAATACAGCGCTAACTAATATAAGACGTTTAAATACAGTCAGTCACAGATTCACAGTCATACAGATGGATCAGTGCATCAGAACCAATATAGTGCAGAAGTGAAAAATGTATACACGATTAGGGAAACATTTTTTGGTTGTGTGCAACTTCTGATCTACACATAGTGCAAAAAAACATATAATTGTGTGACCTTCTGCTCAGAGCATGAGGTTGATTAGGATCAAACCTTTGTGGGGAGGCACTCACATTTCTTTTTATATATATATATATACCGTCTCTGTCGGGTGGAAACCTCATTATGTCCAAAACTGTTACTTTTCAGAAAAATAGCAGATCTACAAGCTCAAAACGCTTCGAGCTTGCCGATCTGATACTTTTGATGCTTTTGTGTGAATTTACGTAAAAACACAAAAAGTCAGAATATGGAGATAAGAGGCTTCTGAACCGACACGACAGCAAAGTATAGTTTAACCCATTAAGACCGGGAACGCATCTGTGTGTCATGTTCAGATTTCTTTGGGCTATTCAAAAATAGCAGATCTGCAAGCTCATAGCGCGGCACTCGGTGCCGCGCTATGAGCTTGTAGATCTGCTATATTTTTGAAAAATCTTGAAAATTTGTGCAGGTCTTTGAATATACATACATTCTAAACATCTTTTAACTCAAATCTTTGCTTCTGGGGGGGTCGCTGGAACAACATATTTTGAGATGGGGTCCGTGGCCAAATACATATAATTTTGGGGGTCCTTGACATGAAAAAGTTTGAAAACCACTGATATTATAGCGATTATTATTGTAGAATCCTTCCAGAAGCAAAGATTTGAGTTTACAAATGTTCGCTTTAAAAATATATATATTCAAAAATGTGCACACATTTTCATGATCTTTCCAAAAAATAGCAAATCTACAAGCTCACAGAGCTTGTAGATCTGCTTTTGAATAGACTAATTATGATAAGATTATGGTGTAATTTCCTTTGTACAGGAAACAGTGTTCACGTGAAGATAACCTTTATTAACCCTCTGTGCTGGAAATGCACTGATCATTACTGGAAGTTGCTCAACACAACCTGTCAGCGCACAGTGTGTTTGGCTCAGGGACACACAGAGGAACATGTTCTCACTGGCTACACAAGGGAGCTGTGTGTGTGTGTGTGTGTGTGTGTGTGTGTGTGTGTGTGTGCGTGTGTGTGCGTGCGTGCGTGCGTGCGTGCGTGCGTGCGTGCGTGCGTGCGTGCGTGTTCAAGTGTGTGTGTGCGTGTTGTGACGGACAAATACAAATTAATCAATTCAGTGGAAACCGTTACAGTGTGCGAGTGAGTGTGTGTGTGTGTGTGTGTGTGTGTGTGTGTGTGTGTGTGTGTGTGTGTGTGTGTGTGTGTGTGTGTGTGTGTGTGTGTGTGTGTGTGTGTGTGTGTGTGTGTGCGTGCGTGCGCGCGCGTGCGTGCGTGCGTGCGTGCGTGCGTGCGTGCGTGCGTGCGTGTTCAAGTGTGTGTGTGCGTGTTGTGACGGACAAATACAAATTAATCAATTCAGTGGAAACCGTTACAGTGTGCGAGTGAGTGTGTGTGTGTGTGTGTGTGTGTGTGTGTGTGTGTGTGTGTTATTCTATGATTGTGACTTTGAGGTATAGGAGGTGTGAAAGTGGAAGAGATGTTTATTGTTTTGTTTGGCTGAATGGAGTTATTTTCTTAAAAAAATAAAATAATCCAGAGTTCATTTCACTGAGTCACCATTTGAAAGCTGTTTCTGAACTTGGGTTTGAACCCAAAAAGCTTGAGTTTTCTACAGAACGGGGCCTGGGATTCAGCTCCATGAAAGCCATCTAGATTTTCTATATTCTATATCTATGCTGGTTGCTGTCCAGCAGCAACCAGCTAACTCCAAAATGTTCTTTTCAGGAAATGGAAAAGAAAGAAGGAAAAAAAAAAGGTGGAGTTAGGAGGTTTTGTTCATCGTTGATAAGAACAGCTGAATGGACCTCCAAGCTCACAATGAGGTTGGAGGTCAAAAGGGGTGGAGCCTGGAGTCAGCAAAACCAGCTAACTCCACCCCTTTGGTGGAGTTAGCTGGTTTAGCAGAAAGTTTGAGGGTCCAATGGAGTTAGCTGGTTTTGTCAGAAGCACTTTTTAATACTTTTCATTGGTTCAATATTTTTTTAATCAACACACAGACGTAAAGAGTGTGTGTTCAATGGCCCTGATTTATGGGAAAAAAATGCAAAAGTGTCAAAATGGAGTTAGCTGGTTTCTGCTGGACAGCAACGATATCTATGTCTATATCTGTGATGAAAGTCAGATTACTGAAGAGTAATGATGATGATGATGATGAAGATGATGTGTATTTTATATCATAATATGAAATGATGGCAGTGAAAAATAATGGACACGCTAGTGCAAACACACCATTCCGATCGGCTGAGACCTGTCATGTGTGATTCTCTATTATAACCCTGGTAATAAGAACTGTTTGTCACAGCTAAGAAATATCAATGTACACGACATACTGTTCCACTGTAGTCCAGCTTATAACCAGCGACATCTGGTGGCAGAAATACGATACTACACCTGTGTTGTATGAATGTAAGAGAATTATGGAAATCTTTTCTACTTAATACGACACTGAAATCTTTTTGACAATGATGATTGACGTATATATACGATTACGGTTTTGTTTTTGCTATTGTTGCGATTCTTTATTATTTCTTTGTTGTTGTTATTGTCGCTACAATGTTGAGGAACCAACATTAAATCATTTTAAAATTTTACACAAATCTTGACTCTTGAGAACAAAATTGTTCCTCAGATCTATGGTGGGGTGTGTGCGTGTGCGTGTGCGTGATGGTCTTTTCCTTTACTTTCGTTTTTTTATTGTCTCCGCCAGGCAGAAAGGCATGGCGCGAGAGTATGTTTTACCCCCTGTCCGTGAGAAAGAGAGATAGCATGCCCGTAGAACAGTGGTTCTCAAACTTTTTTATGCCAAGGACCCCCAAATTGACACTTATTATCCCGCGAACCCCCATTTCAAAAGATATGCCAGGGACCCCCATAAGATAAGATTTTTCACTGCTAGTTACCTGTGATTCTCAACCAGTTTGACATGCATTAGGCTACGGACCCCCATTTAATGACATTTATATCCCTGGGACCCCAATTTATATTGTAAAATCAATGTTAATTTAACTCTGAGAGTGTACAAATGGATTTGGGTCCATTTGTACACTCTCAGAGTTACAGACCCATAAGGGTCCATTTGGTTCCTAACTATCCTTCATTTAGCTGGGGACCCCCTGGAACCCCCTCAGGTACCCCTGGGGGTCCCCGGACCCCACTTTGAGAACCAATGCCGTAGAATGCATTTTTGTCTGAACAACAGAATCTAAATGTTTCCTATGTGTTTTTCCTGTTCAGTGAAGGGGGAGTCAGACCCTGAGGATGAAGACGCCGTCACGGCCACACCAGGCTACTCAGACTTCACTACACCAGACTACTCAGACCATACAGCTGACTACGACTACAACGTTACCTTTGAATACGAATACTTCAGTAAGAACACGCACACGCTGACACAATAGTACTGCCGTACGTTAACACAGGAAGTATACTGCAGTTATTTTATACTTATTACTTACATAGTACTGCAGTAGCTTAATGCACTCTGCAGTGATTTAGCATTGACACAGTACCCTGTAGTACCAGTACTGACACAATACTCTTCAGAGCAAAAGTACGATAGTACTGAAACCTACAGTACTATACTGCAGTGGTGTAAAGTAACAAAGTACATTTACTCAAGTACAATTTTGAGGTATTTTTTACTTTACTGGAGTATTTCCAATTTTCAGTACTTTTACTGCTACTCTACTACATCTCAGAGGCAAATATTGTACTTTTACTCCACTACAATTATTTGAAAAATTGAGTTACTAGTTACTTTGCAGATATAAATTACTATATAAAACATACATTAACCACTTTAGCCCTATTTCATACCTAGTCTATTTGAAAATAGCCGATCTCAAAATGCGTTGCGTTGTGAGCTTGTACGTAGATCTGCTATTTTCAAACATCTTAGTACTTTTACTTTTGGTACATTAAGTACATTTTGATACCAATATTTTTGTACTTTTACTCAAGTCAATTTTTAATTCCAGACATTTACTTGTAACAGAGTACTTCTACTTTGCAGAATTGATACTTTTACTTAAGTAAAACATTTGTTTCTAGCGGAAAGAACCCCGGATGACAGTGAGGATGATGACAGTACCTTCACGGCCACACCAGCCTACACTACACCTGACTATGACTACAACGTTACCTTTGAATACGACTTCCCCAGTAAGAACACACACATCCTGACAGACACAGTAGTGCTGCAGCACTTTACTGACACAGTATACTGCAGTCAGTGCAAAAAGTACTCACAGGTCTTACTTAAGTAAAAGTATCAATACTGCAATGTACTGTGCATGTTCTCCCCATGTCTCCTAGGGTAGTTAATACCATAGACATATAAAGGTAGACGCCTCCTCTGGCTCTGAGGCGTCTGTATCTCGGGCGCGCACCAGCTTCCGCCCTCAGTCGCGTGCGTCACAGAAGGGGACGTTCGGTAGGCCAATCAGAGGCCTACTGAACGCCCCCTTCTGTGACACACACGAATAGGGAAAAACTTCCTTGGACCAGGGGCGGAAGCAATACAAGGGTATTGCGATACAGGTCGCTCCAATGAACTGCAGAGGCCAATGAGGTATCTAGGTTTCTATATCTATGGTTAATACCCTCACAAAAACATGCAGTAATCCTGGTCAATACTGCCTCCCCCTGGTCAGCCGGGGCGCCTGATGGAGGAGAAGGGAACTGGTTGGAATAACGTGTTCTTTCCACACGCTACGTCCAACCAAGAAAACCCCCTATCAGGTGACAAGGTCAGTTGAATTGAAATGTAAATGTAAATGTGTGTGCGTGTGCGTGTGTGTGCGTGTGTGTTGTGTTTCTAGCGGAAAGAACAGCGGATGACAGTGAGGATGATGACAGTACCGTCACGGCCACACCAGCCTACACTACACCTGACTATGACGACAGCGCCTTTGAATACGACATCTCCAGTAAGAACACACACATCCTGACAGACACAGTAGTGCTGCAGCACTTTACTGACACAGTATACTGCAGTCTTTTATCATCTACTCAGGCTTTTGAGGGCCCCCAGACCGTTTTTAAGTTGCTTGATTCAGTATTTAGATATTTGATATTAATTTTATCTGACACGCCCCCTTCCTATACAAACCCATTATAACTTCAAACTCCATTTTTAACATGTTAGATTCATCAAAAACACCCATCCTTGGTTTTGGTGACTCAATCTGCCCTCCTAATACGCGAGGGGGCCGTGTTTTTTTTATTTATTTATCATTTATTTTTTATATTATTTTTGGAAAATGAAAAAAATGTAATACAATAAACAAATTAAATAAAATAACTGAAAAAAGTTATCGAAAAAACACGCCCCCCTCGCGTATTAGGAGGGTAGAGTGACTCACCAGAACCAAGGTTTTGTTGTGTTTTTGATAAATCTAACATGGTTAAAATGGAGTTTGAAGTTATAATGGGTTTGTATAGGACGGGGGCGTGTCTGATAAAATGAATATCATATATCTAAATACTGAATCAAGCAACTTAAAAATGGTCTGGAGGGCTCACAAAAGCCTGAGTATATGATAAAATTACCCAAAGTTTTTTTTTAAAGTGAAATATCCCTATTTCACACTGTAAACGTATCAATATTGCAACATACAGTAGAAATACTCTGTTACAAGTGAAAGTCTGGTATTCTTACTTTACACCACAGCCCATGACCAAGCTCCGCACCATGGGCCTTCTGCTCTACTGCCTCACGTCTGTGGAATATGCTCTCCCCGAACCCCTGAGAGCAACACAGTCCACTGATGTTTTTGTGTGTGTCTCTATAGTGGAAGAAAAACCTGATGACAGTCAGGTCTCGAACCCGACTGGTGGAAGTCATCCTCAAACACACAGTATCAACAAGGTATTCTCACATCACTATGAAATAATGTCATCTCACATCACTATGACATAATGTCATCTCACATCACTATGAAATAATGTCATCTCACATCACTATGAAATAATGTCATCTCACATCACTATGAAATAATGTCATCTCACATCACTATGAAATAATGTCATCTCACATCACTATGAAATAATGTCATCTCACATCACTATGAAATAATGTCATCTCACATCACTATGAAATAATGTCATCTCACATCACTATGAAATAATGTCATCTCACATCACTAATGAAAATAAATACGCTTTGAGAATATGCTTCAGTTTCAGAGTGCTCTGGTCTGGACGTCATAGAGCCTTCTGATATCAGTTACTTATGAACGGTCAGAGGAGATACCCATGAACTAACACTGCCATTTTTCATCTTTTAAAATGTATTCAGAATTTCAAATGGATGTTAATGTGAGTTCTGAGTGCTCAGTATGTGGGAAACCTCAGAACTCACATGGATCACTATGTATAAAAAGCTGGATTGCCCTGAGCATCTGAACAAAATGAGGAAGTCATTGCAAAATGCAATGGTTGCAGATTGTTTGGAACAGTATTCAACATGCATCATGTTACATGAAACAAAACGGGTGAAAATCATGTTTATACATAAGATAAATTAACATTAATTCGAATTCATTTCAAAGATGAAAATGTCAATGTGAGTATCTACTCTGAAAATTCGTAAATGAACTGATAGCAGAGGGCTCTATGTAATGACATTGAAACCAAAGTGCTTTGAATTCGGAGCAGATTCTCAGTGTATTTCCAAACACTAATACATTAATCTTGTGTCGACCTCTTCTTTAGACTTCAGGGATTGGTCTCTTAACTGCAAGTGTCCTGTTGGGATTGGCTGTTCAGCAGATCATGTGACCGGTCCACTATACATGGTAAAACCACTCACCACAACCACAACACATCTGTTGTAACCACAAGACAAATGATATTCATGCACTAACTTGTATTATTATTGAACCAACACAACTGTAACTGTTACGACCCCAAGTTGATCTAAGGGATGTGGGGTGTAACTTTAAAAGGAAAACACACAACACACACACACAAAGCGTGTGTAAACAGAGAGAGAGGCCACCGAACTCACACGTCACACAACACAACACTTGAGGAGTTAGCTCGGTGGTGGCAAGCACTTAACACAGAAACACATTCTCTTGCAAGTGGAAGTATCACCCACAACTAGTGTCATAACAAGACAACATAGTATCACATTGCCGAACGGTGCACCATGCAGCCCTGTCTGTCCTCTTCCTCAGGCTTTTAATAGCCACACCCTGATGAGTTGACTGAACACTGGTGTGCTCAATCAGCTCTACAGCCCACTCACAACAGGGGGGGAGGAGGAAGGCAGTACCTGAGTTGAGATACAGACCTCAAAAGGCACACGGCTACAGCCGTCACATAACCACAAGACAAATGACATTCCTTTGTAACATATCTCTGAACTACAGGTGACATGTAATTGTACTTTATAATTAAAAATAAGGGTAATAATAATAATAATAATAATAATACATCTTATTGAAACAGACTGTGGAGCTCTTAGCAGGTCCGGGAGTGATATTCATTTGTAATATATGCACTGTGAAATACGCAGAATATTTGTCACATATACAGGAGACATATCACATAAATCCCATCATCACATACATTATGTAACATGTGTGAACTACTGCTGACATTCATTATGTACCATACATTATATCTGAGCTATAGGTGACATAAAGACATACAATATATGTATAACACGCTGTATGCTGTATTGTTGCCGCAAACAGACCAACATCTGTCTCTGTTCTACAGACAGAAATCTACTGACCTTCACCTACAACCCCACCGTGACTTCAAGAGGAAGCAGACAACCAATCAGATGCACTGATCATCCAGGGTCAAACAGGATATTTCATCATCAATGTATTTTTTTTTTTAAATAAATTTGACAAATATTTTGTATTTATCTGTATTTGAATATATGTCTTTTTGGGTAAAGTAAATCAAAGATACAGTAATAAATACAACACACACACACGCACTCACACACGCAGGTGACAAATGACAGGAATCAGGAAACACAAACAGTGGTGTTGGGTCACCACCAGCGACGGGAACAGTTTTCAATGAACCTTGACATAGATGGTCCAAGTCTCTTGAACTCTATACTGCAGTGGTGGAATCATATTTTTTATTAAGTAACAGTATCAATACGGCAATGTAGAAGTACTCTCTTACAAGTAAAAGTCTAAATTTACTCGAGAAAAATGTACAAAAGTATTGGTATCAAAATGTATTGGTATCCCATTTCACAAGTTTTTTAAATGTATAAAATATATAAAAATCTTTTGAAAATAGCCGATCTACAAGCTCACAATGCGTCGCGATGCGACACATTGTGAGCATTCATCTTGGGAATCAATAACAGGTAATTGTAATAATGGAATTAGAATAAGACAGATACAGCTGATCAAAGTACAGAGATTTCAGTGCCAAAAGGTGCTAAATTAATTTTAAACTTCAGCACAGATTAATCATATTACGCATTAAAACCAGAATTTCACTTAGCCCTGCCAGAGTAAGACACATTACAATTAAGGCATTTTACATATGCTCTTAATCCAGAGCGACTTAAAGTAAGCAAGGTAAACACAAGGTAATACATCAAATATATAGAAATAGTCATCTAGGATCATAGGTAAACCAAGAACCTATCATCAGTCTAAACAGTATAATATAAAATAAAAAAATATGTACATTGAAACTACTATAGGATGCCAGGTCTACAAATGAATCTGGCAGTCTACATAACATGCTGTCTTAATTACATTTTAGCCTTTGCATAAGCCTGTAAGGTCATCAAGGCTTGGGCAAGTGTTACGGCAAATCATCTCAGCTCTTTAAGCAACCGACAGTGTGTGTGTGTGTGTGTGTGTGTGTGTGTGTGTGTGTGTGTGTGTGTGTGTGTGTGTGTGTGGAGGGGAGTGCAGAGTGCATGGCGTGTTCCCCAACCTCTCAATGATGGGTCTGGTCGGCGTCACCTAACCGTGTCCTCCTCGTGCCTGCAATGTGGAATTGATATAAACAAGTCAAGCTTGTTCTTCACTCATGAATTCTACAGTGAAAATCCATCCGTTTTTGAAGCTAAAGCATTCAACCTTTAATTTCAAATTAGGTATACAAAGGGCAATTAGTGTTGTGCGTAAGTTAACCTTTCCACTGCAGAACCAATATACTGATCAACCAGAAACGGTTATGGAAAACATATAATAAATGTTAGTATAATGTGTGTGACTCTGAAGGCCTGGACTAAGGAATGTACATATTCAGCATTTAAGTATGGAGCAATAGAAGGCTGCAGAAGAGAACCATGATGGATATCTTTAGCCAGAGAGATCATGTTTGGAGACAGAACGGGAAACAGGATGCTGCAACAGGTCGGCCTGACCCATCCTGGCTGCAAAACTGTGTACGTGAGACGCAGTGTCAGAGGAATATATTATGTGATGTGTGGTAATAATTATGTATTGCTAAAGATATGGATAAGACAAAATATGGTCTGGTAAAAGTGAAGTATAAAATCCATGGGCCGAGGGGCTAAGCCTCAGCTGATATTGGAAAGACACCACTAATAGGCTCTATGCACAGCAGCCATTTTGGAGAGAAATCGGGCCTCTTCTTACTTCCTTCACAGGTATCCAATGATACTAATGAAGGCTCTGTTCCATTCTGGTCAAACAGAGTCAGGGTGCTGATATTGTTCATGTTGGCTCACTGGAAAGACTCTGCTACACCAGTTGGTTTCAAAGTGTGGTCAGGGACCCTCATGGTTCCTTGAGGGGGTTCCAAATGGCACCTTAAAAGGTGTGTAACTCTGAGAGTTTACAAATGGAACCAATTTGGTTCCATTTGTACACTCTCAGAGTTATGGGGGTCCTTGAAATTAAAAAGTTTGAGAACCACTGTGCTACACTAAATGGAACAGAGCCTTAATTAGTATCATTGGTAAAACCTGTGAAGGAAGTAAGGAATAGGCCCAATTTCTTTCCAATATAGCTGCTGTGCATAGAGCCAATTCAACACTTCCCGTCTGTCATCATTGAGAATCCTCAACAAAACAACACAAAAATACCTGCTGGTCTTGACAAATGTACATCCGCACGCTCTCCTCCTGGTCTCTGGGATTCTTCTCTCTGCATCCGAGTAGACATTTTGAGATAAATAATTACCACTGTGTAGGTTAAGGTGCATTTCTTAATTCAAATGCAAGTTTAAACACGCTATTATTACAAACATGAGAAGAGAACATGGTAACTAAATAGAATGTAACACTGTACCTGTGAAATGTCCTTGCCAAACAGTAAATAGAAAGAGCGACGCCCATCAGAGCCACAACGCTGATCTTCAATACAGCAAGAATACTGAAGAATCCCTCGTTTTGAACTAGAGGGAAGAGGGATACATTGTTGGAATATTGTTCTATATCATATATCATAACACATTCTATTAGATGGTCCCATGGAAGACATTTAATAAAGACTTTGAATTACATGTTGAGAGTCTCCAAATGCTCCAAAATAGGGTTAATGTGTTTTAATTGTACGATATGTGTTTACCTTCATCTTTTTTGATGATGATAAGTGTCTTATTCACTGTTTTCAGATAGTTTGTGCTGAAACACTGAACATAAGTGTTGTTGTGGTCTTCAACGGTCAGGTAGACGGTGCTGTTGATGGTGGAGTTCAGCACCGTGATCGTGCCAGAATACACACCTCTGTTCTTCAACAGTGGCCATGTGATTGTAGGTAAGGGAATCGCCTGACTGATACACGTACACGTCAGGGTCTCCAACTGGAGAACACATTCAGATCCACTGAGGATCCTTGGAAAGGCTGAGGGCAAACAAGAGAAGTCGCACTATAAAATTAATCACATTAAAGAATATTGTGTATACTGTACAATGTGAAATTAAATGTTCTCTCAATGCTGATTAGTGCAGTGTACTTACTCATCACAGATATATCGGTAAACGTGGTCAGAGTCTTGTTCAGATGCTGTGCTGTACAGCTGTACCTTCCAGAATGTTCTCCTGTCACCATAGGAATGACCAGAGTGGCTCTCTGAGTGTCTTCCACCAGTTTGGTATCAAGTAGCTTCCATATGACAGTAGAGGGAGAGGAGCTTTCTGCGTCACAGGTCACATTCAGAGTACCACCTTCTTCCATTGTCGTTTCACCACTGATGCTGGGCCTCTTCAGGTCTTTGACACAAATTGACAATTAAATGGTCATTTGAATTCACGTAACAATGCACTTTTTTTTTTATTTAAATGTGTCTGAAAGGCCAACAAATGATTTTTATGTTATTTCATTGTGGGTATTTAAAACAGGCACTACAGTACAGTAGTGTTTTTAAAGTTTAGAGAGTTAAAACTATTATGTAGAGAAAGTTGTTGTGCTGTAAATGGAAAAGTAGAGAGTGTAAGCAGTGGTGGGAAAAAGTACTACGTTTTCAATCCTGCAATATAGAAATATTCCGTTGCAAGTAAAAGTCCGGTATTCAAAATGCACTTGAGTAAAAGTACGAAAGTATTAGCATCAAAATGTACTTAAAGGACCAAAATTAAAAGTACTCATTATGCAGAATGTCCCAATTCAAGTTTGTAGATCGGCAATTTTCAAATGGTCGAAATGTATATAGGGCTGAAGTGAGTAATATATGTTTTGAAATAATAATCAAAATCTTCAAAGTAACTAGTAACTAAAGTGTTCAAATAATTGTAAAAATACAATATTTGGACCCAAGATGTAGTGAAGTAGAGGTAAAAGTATGGGAAATTGGAAATACTCAAGTAAAGTACAAATACCTCAAAATTGTACTTAAGTCAGTGGCGCCGGAGCCTGTTTAATTAAAGGACACTGTGTCCCCCCACTATTCAGTCCAGCCAAAAAAAAAAAAATGTTTTTAATTTTTTTTTTATAAATAATAAGATCTGTCCAGTCCCCCGCACCTCGCGACCACCGCGAGCGCGAGGCGAACCGAATTAACCGAAATAACCGCATTATCCCCCCCAAAAATCAACAAACTCACCCGAAATAACCGGGTGAGTTATTTCGGGTCCACAACGGTCCACATGCACGCGCGCGGACGGGTCCCCCCACGTCATATTCCGTTCCGGCGCCCCTGACTTAAGTACAGTACTTACAGTAACTAAATGTACTTAGTTACTTTCCACCACTGAGTGTAAGTCAGATAGGATCTAATGTAATACTCACCCACATTCAGGGTCACAGTCTCCGCTGCAGTGATGTTTCCCTTGAAGGTCACCTGA
This sequence comes from Gymnoscopelus microlampas, assembly GCF_963454915.1. Lineage (NCBI taxonomy): Eukaryota > Metazoa > Chordata > Actinopteri > Myctophiformes > Myctophidae > Gymnoscopelus > Gymnoscopelus microlampas. Next base: position 5,750,821 of record NC_139940.1, read on the forward strand.
CAAGTGACTTGACTGCCGTCGTGTTCAGGTGACGGGGTGAAGGTCAACGTTGAGCTGTGTCTCTCGCCGACACTGGCACGATTCTCTTCTGTGAGAACGGTGACATTGTGTGCGATGTGAGGGACATGGTGTCCTGTCTTTGTCCATGTCCAGGAGATGTTGGGAGGAGTTCCAGAGCAGAGTCCTGGGGCGGTGCAGGTCAGGGTGGTCTGCTGACCCTCTGTCACTGCAGGAGGAACATTCACTTTGGGTTTCTGTCTCAGACCTACAGGGAGACAAAAGCCACAATGAGTGAACTCAACTAAACAGACATAATATCATTATGCATTAACCATTTAATAGAAAGAGATGTGAAAGACTAACCACATTTGTTCCCCATTCGATGTGGTAGCAAACAACAGAAATTGGACCATGCTGTAGTGTGTATAATTAACAGTATAGGCCTACGTTATACCTGTAACTGTGATGAGCTTTTTGAGATCAAAGGTAAATCCACTTGGCCTTCCAATTTGTTGACCTTCAACTAGAAACTGATATGATCCAGTGTCAGACTCCTGAAGGTCATTGATGGCGATGCTGCAGTTCTTCTGGGTGATGTTTGGCTCCAACAGGGTCACTCGTCCTCTGAACGGAACCTGAGCTTCCGCGGCGTTCTCGGAGTGAAATATTATGTCAGCATCCTCACAATAATGTTTAGATTCACATTTAAACCATATCGCAGAAGTGGGGTCGAACGTAGCATGATGAGTGAAAGCACACGGGATAGCAACACAGAGTCCGGCCTCAGATGTTATGAGATCTTCACTGAAGGTGATACTCCACCCATTACGATAGCTTCTCCCTGATGTATGCACCACAGCACCTGTTTAAAGCAACGACATAAGGAAACGTGATATTATTGTCTTTTTATTCTCCTTTCATTAGATGAAGTGTGAGATAGTTCTATTCAAACAAAGACTTTTAAAAAGTGTGGAGAACCGCAAGTCTAGCGTATGGTATGTACGTTCTGACTATCTGAATATCATAGAGTCAAGATGCTATAGCACAGGCCTGGTATTTATTGGTTTGAGTACAGCTTGGTCTCATGACACAAGCAGTTCCCCTGAATGTTTAATGCACTTCTCCCTAGTGTTGATGTATTCATTAAATATTCTCTTTTATAATGTAAAGTGTCTCCGACTCCATTTGCCTCAACAATTACTGCAGTTATACATTGACACCTAATGTGTAATCTGTGTATATCAGAATAATCTAAGAGGTTGTAGTTGTTGTACTTAATGAGTATGTGGCATGCGCTTGTACCATACATGTACAGTATGACTTTAACGTGGACAACAACAAAACACCTAATAAAAGGTTACAGTAATTACAAAAGAAAAACTATGATTACACAGAAAAAAGGAAGCAATACCTCCTGTGTGTGAGCCGTCACTCTGGGTGCCGCCCATCACAGAGAAGAGCAGCGTCAGCCAGATGAGCGCCAACATCCTCTCAGAACTCAGTCTGAACCACAGCACTGCCTTAAACAGTCCTCTGTCTCCACAGCACACCCTGTTCCTTTCAAAAGCAGACAAATATTACATTTACATGAGCAATAAATGTACAAGATTGTATACAGGTTGATTGGATCTGTTGGCTTACATCGCTGATATCATACAGTAAGTTATAAATAAATAATATAAAGACACTTTTTATAGCAAAAACTAAATAGAAAGAAAGAAAGAAAGACACCACGACGCTTGTGGTTATCGTTAAATGACCAAAGCAGCCAGATAATATGACAAATATTTCCTAAGCAATCTTTCTATTTGTATGATTGTGCTATGTATTTGTTTTACAAACAACAGCAAACAAAAACTGATTCTACCCAAAATCTGACAACATTTAGATTGTGGGTAGAATCATCTATTTAATTGATTCCTTTTATTGAGTAAAGCTGTTTTACCTCTGTGTTTTCCTCCTGGTGTCTCCTCTTGATGGTAACGTCTGTCTTATCTTTCTGCTGTGAACTCTTTCTCTACTATTATAGCTCTTCCCTCTTTCTACAATGACTGCTCCTCCCCACAGCCTAAAAAACTCTCACGTTAAGAGTTTCCTAATAATATTCAATGGCTTATTCTGGACATGCTTGCCTATTTTGCCATGTTAAAGGAGTAGATCACCCCAAAAAACTACTTATTTTCTATCAATTACACACCCCATGAAGCCTTGAATTCATGGAGATTTTTTTTTGTTTTTGTTGTATTCCTGAGCCAATAATTTGATCATCTCTCAATAGTAGACTCCGCAGGCCATCACATTATTGGTTTAGGAATGTGGCAAAAACAAAAACATCTCCATGAATTCAAGGCTTCATGGGGTGTGTAATTGATAGAAAATAAGTATTTTTTTGGGTGAACTACTCCTTTAAGTTATACATTAGTTATCCCCATTGGCTAAGGTGTATGCCGAGCACCCAGCACAAACCCAGAGACGAACATGTAAATTCCCCACAGAAACACCCGTGTCACGTTCAAACCACGACCCTCTTACTTTACAACTGAGTCTCTCATGGTGGAAAAAGTAAAAATAAAAGCATCAATACCACAATCTAGAAATACTCAGTTACAAGTAAAAGCTGGTATTTCAAATGTACTTGAGTAAAAGTACAAAAGTATTGGCATCAAAATATACTACCAAAAGTAAAAGTAGTCATTATGCAGAATGTCAAGTTCAATATGTATACAAATCTTTAGAAAATGGCAGATCTAACAGCTCACAATGCGCCGCATCGAATTGTGAGCTTGTAGATGGGTTATTATCAAATAACTGAAGTATATATATAAGGTTAAAGTGGTTAATGCATGTTTTGTAATACTAGTAAAAGTACTATATTTGCCTCTGAGATGTAGTGGAGTAGAAGTAAAAGTATTGAAAATTGGAAATACTCCAGTAAAGTAAAAAATACCTAAAAATGTTACTTAAATACAGTACCTGAGTACATGTACTTAGTTACTTTCCACCACTGGTGTCCTCCTTGCTGTGGTGAGTACATTTAAGAAAAGGGAAGTATCAGTGTGAATTCAAAAATAACATCCTGTTTTCTTTTCTCAGAAACCACACCATCATGTGCTGAATAGTGTTTTTCAGTGTTAGGGCACGGTCACACCAGACTATGGCTTCCGGCTGATAAACTCAGGTTTATAAAAAAAAAAGGAGTAGCTTGCAGCGCATTCTGTCCCAATAACCAGTGACACACCTGTGTCACTCACTTTCAGGACCCTCACCGTAGCCCACAGTTGCTCAATTGCGAGCTCTTGAGTCTTGGGAGTCGGGGCGGTCCGCCTTCGACTCACCTGATTGGACAGAGGGGGAAAAGCAGCATCTGTCTCGAACATTTATCTGCTTCTAATAGACAAGGCGAGAGTAGAGACAATGAAAATGGCAACTGGTTGGCAGAGGCATACACGGTCACATTACATCGAGGCTACTGTACGAGTTGTGCAACTACTTTGTTCTTTCTCATTTTGATCTTATCACTGTGGTTGGCACTTCCGCAACACTGGTGTGTGCTCCTTCCCTTTGTACACTGTAACAAGTATTGAAATAACCTGATCTTATCATAAGACTTGAGCTCCTTGTGGCTGAAATTACTTAGCTGTTCACACACTGAACTATAGAATAAAATGTCTTCAAGAAAGGACTGCTTCTCTCTGACTGGCTGTTACTTCTTTTTTGATGCAGTAACTCTAATGAAACTGTGTTGTTCATGCTGTATGGTAATGTTACAACATTCCAGAACGTCCTGAAAGCTGTTCTTTACACTGTGATGAGACAATCTATTTATCAGTGTGGTGTCTGACTAACGGTGCAGACACTTCATCAACCACATTAACCCCAGTGTCTGTATTCTGGGGCAAACGTGGCAAAATAGATCTGATCTGCTCACCAATGTACTGTAGATATTTTTTGAGAGATTTTGTGTAGAGGGAGGCTATTTTTGGTGAAGAGGTGCAGAGGGAGCCCTGGGGGACCCCAGTCAACTACAGTTATTAGAGTTTAAGTGAAAGGGGTGCTCAATGGGGTGCAAATCTCCACAGGAGATATGCCCCGTAGAATAGAATGCCTTTATTGTCATTGCACAGGCTACAAATAAATGTTTGTTGTTGTTACTTCCAATTATGCAAGTTTGGGGTTAGTCTGTACAGTGCGCGCTAAATATTAATACATATCAGATATTTTGGTCCCAAATAAACCACATTTGTGCCCCTGTTGCCCCCTCAAATGCCCAGCCAGTCAATTAAACATTTCTATGCATGAAACCCTTTTTTAATTAAAATCATGCAACTTACAGTTAATCAATTTGTTATATAATATTATTATCTTGTTGTCACAGTATATTGTCATTGCTGTGGAGCATGCCACACCAACATGGGCATCACACAATCTGCAAAACGTGCCCTCTCTAGGCCATGAATGCAGCATTTACTATGCTACCCGTACCCGAAGGCAGCATTCAAGATAATTGCCTTTAGCAAACTCTCCTGAACTTGAATGCAGCATTTTATGTTGAAAGAATTGCTCTCTGTCTATAAATCCATGCCATACGTTGCATCTCCAGTAAAGGTTTGATTATACTTAGCTGAGTGCTGTGTTGCTCACCGAAAATAGCAGATCTACAAGCTTGTAGATCAGCTATTTTGGGGCTATAAATGGCAAATAAAATAAATGCAAAATCCGACCAAAAGTGCCCCTCTAATATTCTCTGCATGTCCCTGGACATGCAGTACGTAATGTACATTGGAATGTCTCCAGTGGCTGGAGCCATCTCTGATCGTAAGTCAGACATTTTGATTGAATTGATTGAACACTTTATGTAGAAAGACATGGAAACAGTACATGGAAGTAAAGTACAATTCACAGTACGAGGTCCTCTAAACTGGATCGCTCATAAAAGCATAATGGCTTATTTAAAATTAGATCCCCACGCACTCAAATCATGATGATCTGTGGTGAAATAACAATGCCCTTGGAGAATCTGAGTGATTACATTGGACATCTTTCTAGACAATTATGAAATGGTGGATTAATATGTGTGTTTGTTGTGTAATGTACTTCTCCAAGCAGACCATTTGTCCAATTGCCTGCAAACTTTGCACAAAAAGGGCCATGAGTCTGGCCTTTGAACCACCTAACGTTGGTACGTTCACTTTTGTCAGCAATTGGTCAGATTACATTTTTCTTCATTTGTTTTTACCGCATTTTGGATAGTAGGGCACTCAATCACATGCACAATAGTTCAGTGAATGTAATGTGAAGCCACAGCCAATGCATTGTACTTCAACCTGTTGTAATACAGGTTGAAATACTGTATTAAAGGGGGTGTGTGTGCACACACATCTGCGTGCTCTGTTGTGCCAAAGATGCGAACCATTTGTCATTAAGAAAGTTCTGGAGACAACTCTGAGACCAGAGTGCCTTGAGAAAACAAGGGCATGCATTATTTCATCAGGTGAAAAGAGAAACAGACAGATAGCAGCCAGCTCAATTTATTCATAATTATAAATAATTAAGCAAAATTATTATTATTTTGTCAAAATGTTCTTGTTGATATCAGCCACATGTGTTGGGAAAGCACTAAAAAAAAGTGGTGGTGGGGGGGTGAAGGGGCAGGTGCTCATATCATGTCCCTAAAAATAAACTTATTTTGCATGTGTGTCTGTCTACATAAACACTCACCCATCCAGACACTTTGGACTTTGGAGGCAAAACATCAGCTACCTAGTGAAGGCAGGGGGTCTTTATAAAGACGAGCAGGTTCACTCATCAATTCACTTCCATTTCCACTGTTCCAGAACACACAGCAGACCTTCTTCCACAATGTGTGCTCTATACAGACTGGTTGCACTGGCTCTGAGCTGCAGAGCACAGCTCACCCCAGAACAATGTGAGCCCCTGACAAAGACTCTGCCAGCCTCTGAGATGCACAAGGTAGTATTCTAATGTATTCTGTCTAACATGTACTGTCTTCTAATATCCACTAAATGTCCACAGTCTTCTCATGTCCACTGTAAATGGTAAATGGTGCATTTATATAGCGCACATTCACACACCGATGGCGGAGGAAACCATGCAAGGCACCAACCTGCTTATCGGGAGCAATTAGGGGTTCAGTGTCTCGCTCAAGGACATTTCGACACAAATTCTGGGGGAGCCCCCCAGCCAGGGTTCGAACTGGGAACCTTGCGGTCTCCAGTTCACTCTACCCAGCCACTCTACCCCCGAGCCACTGCCACCCACTGTCTGATGTCTACTGTCGGCAGTCTAATGTCTGCTGTCTTCTAATGTTCCCCGTCTTCTTCTATCTATATTCTAATGTCCCTCAGATCTACGGCCACTGGGTGCTGATTGCTGCATTCGAAGATTTCGAGGCGGGTCTTGAAATGATTGGCAACATTACCTCTTCCAAAGCAAAGCAAAGTTTGTTGTTTACCCAGGGTGTTGGACTAAGTGCGGAACTTATTTACAGCCAGACCCTGCATGGAAGCCTTGCTCAAGGGCTATTCAGCGGTGATTCATGATTGATGTGATGAATTGGGGAATCGAACTAGGGACCTTCCGGTATCAAGGCCGCCCCTCTAACCACTAGGCCACCGCTGCCACTGATCCAGAGATCCGATTACAGCTGAGGCGTGCAAGACTTCCGTGACATTTCCACTTCTCACCTCGATCTGTCCCTGAACGATGACCAGCATACCATTCACTACCATGAAATGAACAAAGACCTGTAAGTACTTTTATCCACTTAAAGGTCCTGCAAGTGTTTATGTGGGGGTTACAACAATAAAGGTTTTAGTTAAAAAGGTATTATTTCTATATTCTGATATAAAAATAACTATAAAGTTTTTTGTTCAGTAACAGGGGTCTCCCTGTCTCTCCAGCTCTTCTAGTAAACAGAAAATATATTTTTTAGTTGGGTCACCAATATCTTCCAATCAGGAAAGATAACCCATTTAACTGCTTAGATTTTACATTACAATTTTGTCTGCTCATTTTGATTTTATTATTATTATTATTATTATTACAGCTGAGCTTCAAGCTCAAAGGTGTCGCGTGGCAATGTGTTATGAGCTTGTAGATCTGCTATATTCACTATTTTGGCAGGGAGAAAAAAGGGAGGCTAGAGTTAAGTATAACTATAAATATATAGTTTTAGAAATAATTTTTAAGTCAAGTGGATCTCCACAACTATAACAAAGACAATGGTGAACTCTATAGTTATAGTTACTGTGTGAACGTCCCTTTCATCTGGTCATCTTCTTTCTTTTAGTCTTTCCTTCCCAAATGACCATTTATTTACACACCATTTTCAGTTCATTGTTTGACTAACGGACTGTGTGTGTGTGTGTGTGCGTGCGTGCGTGCGTGCGTGCGTGCGTGCGTGCGTGCGTGTGTCATGCAGAAATGGCGCATGTGTGAGTCACTTTAGTAATGCCACTGTGGTGAACAGAGATAGTACAGCTCTCACTCTGCATCTTGGTGAATTCGGTGAGTTCCACACTATATAATATACAGATATAAGATAAAAGATGAGACGAGATGATGTAAATTCAGCTGTCATGCTGTCAAACAGCAGTGGGCAACACAGGAGAGGTACAGTTAAGAGTAAGAGTCAAGAACCAAACCAAGCTAAATAAGAACAGATATAAAAGTAAACCGAAAATAAAATACTGACCCTGCTGGCCCTTGATATCTGCACTTAATCTCTGAATGAATAAACCACAGAACATAAGGGACAGGTCTGGTAGAAGACCACATCAACATCGGCATTATGCTTAGACTGTACACCATCCTGTTCCCTCACTGGAACACACACACACACACGCACGCACACTCAACCTCCTATGCTCTGTGGCATGTTTAACAGTTCTGAGCAGGACCATGTTGACCTCGATTTTAGCATGGTTTGGGTCCACTTGTCCCCTTGACTAGGGAAGGGTCACTGCAAATCAATACAAAGTTTGTCACGGTTTGAGTCAGGGCAGATTGTAGGACCCAAGGGCAGGAGAGACAGAGGCATAACGGGTCGGTTTAAGGGGTTTATTAACTCAATAGGTAGGTATACAAACAAGAACTGAAACCAAGACAATACTAGTACACGTGACATGACATAATGACCAAGAAGAGACATGGTGCAAACACAGGGCTTAAATAGACAGGGAAATAATAAGACACAGGTGAACTCAACAGACAATCAACACTGGGATAGGCTGAGGGACTAAGAGGACACAGGAGGAGAACATGACTAATCAACAGGGAGGTGAGACAAGACAGGTAACAGTAACTAAGCACAACAGGAAACAAGACTACAAAATAAAGGTACAGAACAGCATGGCAAAAACAGAGCAACAGAACACAAAAGGAATAGTCTCGCGTCACCAGACAACTATTCCACAATCTCTGAATGCTATATAGAGTCTGGAACTCCACTTCCCGAAAGCTGTGTAACGGAAGTTGTTCAGACCGGAAAGACATTCGACCAATCACGACGCGGTGCCCGCGGACCTGTAGTCCCAGTGGAAACAGAACCGAGGCGGAAGCATAGTCATAGGAGCGGTAGATTCATGTTATTTGTGCGAGGATTGTTTATCACAGAAAACTGAGAAAGGTATCATGGAATTAACGCCGAAAAAACTGTGAAAGACACTAGTAGACATAAACGATGTTTATGAGATTCGTTGATTCCAGTCGGACTCCTATGCGCCACTGCACAATGCTAAAACGGACGTGGGTAGGGGAGGGGCATCCGCTTTCCCCTTACACATTATCAGAGCTTCCGAGTCCCAGACTGTATGCCGGAAACATTTGTAAATTGTGGGAGGCAACAGTCTGGTGACGCGAGACTACAAAAGGAATGAAACAACATAAACCCTAATAAGTCCACAACCTTATAAGGGCAGGAAGATCCAAACAACAAAGTCAGAGTCTGCGGCCCGAGGAGTGGACAGTGACAGACCTACAGAACAGGCCTAAAGTGTCCATGACCATATAAGGGCAATGGCGGTCTAAATAATAACAAGTCCACAGCCCGAGCAGCGGACCGTGACAAAGTTAAACTGAGTGATCACCTTTATCTTATGATAAAATACATATATCCTGATGGGAGTGAGATAATATATATAAAACAATGATGTATAAAATGTTTTTTCTTTAAAAACACATTAATTAAACATGAAAAATCCTGTCCGATACTGGATGATCAGAGCATCTGATTGGTTGTCTGCTTCCTCTGATGTCACTGTGGGTTTGTAGGTGAAGGTCAGTAGATTTCTGTCTGTAGAACAGAGACAGGAGTTGGTCTGTTTGCTGCAAGTGTTGCTTTTGATACATATATTTCACTTATAGTTCACATTACAAAGAACAAATAGACACCCAGTATGTTACAAATATATATTATGTCACAACACAAATCTTGTATGGGGGTCCCTGCTAATTTGGGGGTCCTTGACATGAAAAGGTTTGAGAACCACTGTTTTATTATGTCAGATAATAGTTCAGATATATGTTACAAATATATATTTCAACAGTTCTCATACATATTGCAAACTACAAATATGTCACCTGTAGTTCAGATAAGTATGTTTATGTCACCTATGTGACATAAATAAATGTCACCCCTGTATTATGTTGTTAATAGTTCAGATATAAATTATGAACAAATTACAAATATATTGTATGATATAGTTCAGATAGTATTATACACATACTGTACCGTATTATGTCACCTACTCTATATTAGCCCAGATATATGTTACAAATATATAATCAAATAACAGTTCTCATACATTTACAAATACATACAGTGTCTGTGTTTATGTCACCAACAGTACAGTTGTCTGTCTATAATAATACATGTAGGTGTATGAATGTCATAATTGTCTTGTGGTTACAACTGATGTGTTGTGGTTGTGGCGTTACCGCATATACCGGTAGTCGACCGGCCACATGATCTGCTGAACAGCCAATCCCAACAGGAGACTTGCAGTCAATAGACCAATCCCTGAAGTCTAAAGAAGAGGTCAACAAAAGGTCATGAGATACTGAGAAACATGTAGATTGGTGAAAAGGTAAAATATATTTTTCAAAAGATGAACATTTTATTATATCATTCTATAGTTGTTATTAAGGTTATCATGGTTGTTAGAAAAGTGTGTCTCTTTAAGAGGCTAGCCGTGTGTTTGTGTGTGTGTGTGTGTGTGTGTGTGTGTGTGTGTGTGTGTGTGTGCGTGCGTGCGTGCGTGCGTGCGTGCGTGCGTGCGTTTGTTGAATAGAATCTATCTATCACAGGCGGAACACATGAATTGGTAAGGAAGAGGCCCAATTTCATTCCAATCTGGCTGCTGTGCATAGAACCTATTAAATACATGCATTTCCTTTTGGAAAATGTAGACTGTCTAATACATGTTTGATATTTGTTTGATAATATCATGACAATTTAAATGCATGTTCACCAATATTATACCCTGGCATCTCTATTTTGGGAGAACTATTAAACATAAAAAGATTATTTTAAAAAAAAAAATTGGGGGGGGGGTTCTACAAAGTGTGAAATTAGGAAGGATTTTCACACGTTAACAGCCGAAAAATAGAATTATCAATTTAGAATGATATCATTTCATAATGAAGTGAAGAATATAGACCTTGTTGATACTGCCACCAGTTGAGTTTCCTTCCAACGACTCATCTGTATTTCCAACAGTCGGCTTTCCTTCCAACACCTCATATATCTCCGCTAGAAACACAACACATACATATTTACATTGGAACCATTTGAATTCAAATGGAATTCAAATGTGGAAGATGATATAATTTAACTGAAAAACGTACACACTATGACTTTAATATATTTATTTAGTACAGACAAAATTAATTACAAATCATTAATCTGTGTAAGCATGCCATGTTTTATCTGTGTTGATGTTAAAAGGTAAAAGGAGTCAAGAGGCCAATCACACATTACTTTTCAGCCCCATTATTCAGAAAACCCCAGACCACAGAAAATCCACTGAATGTTCAAAGTTCAGATTTTTTGGGTCTAATTGAGGTCATAAACCCCCCAAAAATAATTTAAAAAAAAAAAAAAAAAAAAAAAGTGAAAATGAATGTCGTAGAACCTTTAAAGTATATATGGAGTAAATATGGAGTGTGTTGTCTAACCTCAATGTGTCGTCATGGCATCGTGTGCAAACAAATACGTTTTGGGAGTGAGAGTATGTTGCTTTTTGACACTGTTGATCTTCCAATAACCATCTTTTTTAGTTCCACTGAAAGCACCACCGGTTTTTGGAAGAATGTTCTAACCATGTGATGCTCACGATGAAAACGGCATGAAATAAAGTCCTATAACCAAACCAAGCCCTACTGCTACTGTCTGGTATGTCTGTAAGCAGTGGTGTCATGGAAGCCTGAAGGAGTAGGACGGCGTGTGGCCATTCATTTTTTCAGTTTAGTTTAAAAAGACTAAAACTAAGCTAAAAAACATTTCCTATACAAACATGTTTCCTAATTTAAGGTAAAATAAAATGTGTGCCGTGCGCACGCACATGCGCATAATGTCATTAAAATACCGTCATGCTAAAAAAATCACCATGATACGCTGTCTGTAAGTACTGCAGTATTGTGTCAGCATGTGTGCGTATTACTGGAGTACTTGGATTCCAACATACATGTATTGTCGTATTCTGGTGTACTGTCATAGTCATAGTAGTCGTCTGTACTGTCGTGGGTCCAGTAGTCTGGTGTGGCCGTGACGGTGTCATCATCCTGTGGCCCCTCCACTGGACAGGAAACACAAACAATGAATAATGTATTTTGTTTGTTTTAGTTTTTTTCAGACAAAAACAACATTCTACAGGTATGCTCTCTCTCTCTCTCTCTCAAGTGGGAGTATTCAGTTCTGCATCAGCCAAAATCCCCTGTCATTTGTTGTTTATATAACAACAAATATATGGGTATTGGGGGGGGTAAGCGTGAAGGCTAGGGGGCGCTAATTGACTGGACAAGCTAGTGAAAAGGACTGGTGAAAAGAGCTAGATCAATCTATCTATCTACAGTGCAGGTACTGTACTGTATATACTGTAGGCAGTAACGTCGCATATAATTGCTGTCGGGCAGAAACCAGCTAACTCCATTTTTACGTCCCTTTACGTCTGTGTGTTGGTTTAATATTGAACCAATGAAAAGTATTAAAAAGCACTTCTGACAAAACCAGCTAACTCCATTGGATCCTCAAACTTTCTGCTAAACCAGCTAACTCCACCAAAGGGGGGTGGAGTTAGCTGGTTTTGCTGACTCCAGGCTCCACCCCCTTTTGACCTACAACCTCATTGTGAGCTTGGAGGTCCATTCAGCTGTTCTTATCAACGATGAACAAAACCTCCTAACTCCACTTTTTGTTTTGTTTTTGTCATTTCCCGAAAAAGTAACATTTTGGAGTTATAGCTGCTTTTCTGCCCGACAGCAGAGATATACTGTATACACTGTTATACACTGTTACTGATACTTACACCAGGGTTCCCCAATAGGCGGCCCGCGGGCAATTTGCGGCCCGCGAGAGGCAACTGAAAAAAAAAGATATCTGTCTTACTGTTCAAGCAGACTGTAACAAACACATCTGTAAGTAAATTGTGGACTTATTTTGATTTTCAGTATGTACAACTGGCTGCTGTATTACTTTTCAAGCAGAACCACATATTTTAAGTAAATGGTTTCCAGAGCATTTTTTCCTTGTGTGACCCTCAACACAGGATTTAAGAATCCCAGGCCTAAAATAACACAGTGTCAAATTAGCTAGATTAGAGAAAAAAAACTTTGCGCGCGTGCACGGTTTCGGCACGCGCCCCCCTGGCCCTCGGCTTGGTACCCTATACATAATTTGGCCCTTGGGGAAAACTAATTGGGGAACCCTGACTTACACTTATAATAATCTGTTTTTATTAGAGGTTGTAGTCTTTGTAGAGTAGTTAGTATGCGATGTGTGCTTGTACAATACATGCATGAATGTATGTGGACATCTACAAAATACCATTATAGTAATTAGAAAATAAATAAATGTGATTATGAGGAAGAATAAGCTACTGTACCTCCTGTGTGGAAGAGCAGCATCATCCAGATGACCACCAACATCTTCTCAGTCATTGTGTCTCCACAGGACCCTGTTCTGTTCAAAATCAGACAAGATCACTTTACATGATGCAATAAATATATAGGATTTATACTGGTTACGTGGTTACATTGCTTTTGCTGGGAGAAACTTGGACATACATCATACAGTTATTAGACAGTGATGATGAATCTCTACAAATAAATAATATAAAGACTATCCTGATTATGACAACTACATTTTAACACTTTCACTCTTAAAGCAGCACGACAACTATTTCTTTCCTCTGGGATCCTCCTCAAACAACAAATACATACACAGAACAGCTTGTGTTGTTTTATAACAATATATTGTGGTCAGAGTTTGTCCAGAATCATCTATTTAACTGATTAATTCCGGTGATTTAAAGACGGTGTCATCAAATGATTGTGTTTTACCTCTTTATGTGTTTTCCTCCTGGTGTTTCTTCTTGAAGGTAATGTCTCTTAGATTTTTCTGCTGTTAACTCTCTTCTCTGTCTCTTACTCGTCTACGTCTGCCGTCTTTGCACTATTTGTTGCACACTTGCATGTGTTTTAGTGTGGGTGGAGCACCGTGCAGAAACCAAACCATTTTGTTCTGGATGGGGTTTTCTGTGTTTTGTTTCCCCTTTCCTCACTGAAATGTTTATACTGTGTATGTATGAACAGCATCCGTATCAATGCTTGATACTGAATTCAGAGTCCATTATGCTGAATGTCTAATCATTTTATTAATAGATCTTACCAAAGCTTTAGCTGCATGTGTAATAATAATACTCCTGTCAACTGGAAGTTGACAGGAGATGTGCTTAATTTGAATTAAAAAAATATTGATATAACTTGATCTCATGACCTCATTGTGGTTGAAATGGCTTCCTCTTCACACTGAAGTGAAACTGTCTCCAAAAGAGGAGGTAGTACCATTTTCCCGTTAGACAAAGTGTTATTGTTTCTGTATTTTTTGTGTTGATATTTGAACTGTTTGGTTGCTACTATATATGTCTATGAATTGAATACCAAGGACCCCAATGGAAACAAAACCTTTTTGGATGGGCCTTTTAGTCAAAGTATTATAAATGTAATTGTGCTGTTTACATTTTTTGCCATTTTTTTGGGCAAAATAAAATATTCAATCAATCAATCAATCTCCAATAAAGGACTGTTTCTGACTGGCTCTGACTGGCTCACAGCTCTAATGAAACTGATACAACATTCTAGAATGGTTCCTTGCACTGTGATGAGACAATGTATCGGTGTGGTCAGGTGTCTGATAGACTAATGGTCCAGAGACTGAAAAATCATTAACCACATGAACCCTATAAGGTCCCTATTCTGGGGGCGAACAGTCAGCGAAAATAGCAGATCTACAAGCTTTTCGGTGAAGAGATTTGGTGTAGAGGGGTATTGACCTGGATGGACCCCATCAATTAAGTATAGGTTTTAAGTAAAAGGTATGCTTATTTGGGTGCAAACCTATGCATGCACCAATAAGAATAAAATAAAATAAAATAAAATAAAATAAAATAAAATAAAATAAAATAAAATAAAATAAAATAAAATAAAATAGAATTCTGAGATACTCGTGAGACTTTGTTGTTAGTCAATAGTGTTTCTGTTATGTGACACTTGCAATAAACTGACAATTTACATGCCAATAGTTGACTTTCTTGTGTAAATGAATTGGCATCTTGAAATTTAAATAGTCTAAAAGAATTAGGTTTAAATGCAGTGCAGGATTCTAAGAGTTCATTACACACACACACACACACACACACACACACACACACACACACACACACACACACACACACACACACACACACACACACACACACACACACACACACACACACACACACACACACACACACACACACACACACACACACACACACACACACACACACACACACACACACACACTTTATTTTCAGTTTGATGATGAAGTTACTGACTGGAGGGTACATCCATTGAGTTCTTTGGTTTGGGTCAAGTTGTTTTATCAGGAGTAATTTAAGTTCATTTTGTTTTGTTGAGTTATCAGTTCTGAGGAGTGCTGAAGTTTAGATGGCTGGCCATGGAAAGGCCCAGTTTCTTCACAGGTGATTATAAGGAGTTGATTAGTAATTGGACTGAACCATGTCCCCTGTGCATAAGGGGAGGGGCAGGGATTCATTATAAGTTTGAATGTATTACTACACGTGTGAAGAAATGTATTTTGTCATTTCAGTTGTATGTCATTTCTTTATTTAATATGAGTTAGTGCTGTAGTGGATTATCTTTGTCGTTATTTAGTTTAGTTTAAATGTTTTTTTTTCTTCCCCTTTGTGTCAAGAGTGGTTTGATCACCCACTATATATGTTCCCTTCATGTCTCATTTTGGTTGGTTCAATCTTGATGTCAAGCTAAGTTCTGTACAATTCTCTTAGATTCATGCAACATAGCTGTAGCTTTGTATTTCTGTCACCAGGTGTCGCTATATATATAAGCTAGACAGTACATCCATGAATAAGCAGCTGTACAGTATGGTATGTACATATATATTTATTTGCCGTGAGTTCTTGTTAGCAGGCTTATAGAGAATCACTGCGTGACATGTCTCAGCCCATCACAATGGTGTGTTTGCACTAGGGCAGGGGTCTTCAACAGGGGGTCCGGGACCCCTAGGGGGTCCTCAGAGTTACAACAGTGGGTCCGCCAAATCTTTGTGTGATGTTTTTTTTTTTTTACCTTAACCACTTGAACCCTAGTATCCCTTTTCTGAGGAGAACTTTGGCCAAAAATAGCCGATCTACAAGCTCTCAACGCCTCGCGCTGTGAGGTGTTGTGAGCTGAAGCAGGGGCTGAAGTGTGAGATGAAGCAGGGACCCCCTCTATATTGTATAAAATTGTGTTTCAGACCCCCTGTAGTAACTCTTGAGGACCCCCTAGGGGTCCCGGCCGGACCCCCTGTTGAAGACCCCTGACCTAAAGATTTAATACCATGTTTAGCCTACATGATTCTAAGGAAATGATGAATTATGACATTCAATAAACACAATTTAGTGTGTGTGTGTAATGCATAGGATAACTTTTTACATATGGAACTTATGACCAGCTTGATCTCCAACAGATAGACGATGCGACGTATGACAATGTTGCATCCTGCAGTATGTCTACTAACGTACTGAACATTCCTAATGGCGTGGTTCTGGTTCCGGTCCAAATGCAGTCTGGTGGGAAGGGGTTCGTTCCGGTCCAAATGCAGTCTGGTGGGAAAGGCTCCAGTCCAGACACCAGACTATTGGAGTTCAAACGGATATTCCCACAAGCTCTGGGGGTAAATATACTTTAAAGTATTATCAGAGTATCACTGTGAAATTATTTATTTTATAACATATAATATTATAACATAATAATGTTAACATAAACATAAATATTACATTGACTAACAACAGTATAGATTAGAATAAAAAATAAATGAGTCTTGAGGAGAGATTTAATAGCCCCAATAGTCGGAACACTTCTAAGGCTGTTCCAGAGCAGCAAAGGCACGGCCACCCCTGGTTTTTAGTCTAGTTTTGGGAACCTCCAGGAGCAACTTGTCTGCAGACCTCAGAGCCCTGACTGGGGCGTAAGGTTCCACAAGTTCAGCGAGATAAGGAGGAGCCAGCCCATGTAAATATTCTAAAACAAATAAGAGGAGCTTAAAATCAATACTGAGTTATATGGTCTCTCTTTTTTTGTGCCAGTGAGGAGACGGGCAGCCATTCTGCACCAGCTGCAAACGCTTGAGTGCGGACTGCTCAATACCTGTGTATAGAGAGAGTTGCAATAATCAAGCCTATGAGTATATGAAGGCATGGATAGTAATTTCCAGTTGTTTGGGGGGAAGTAGCTAGGCTTTTACCTTGGCTAAGTAGAAAGAAACGGCTTTTGACGACAGAGTCAGAGTGTTAGTCTAGTGTAAAGTTGCTGTCGAGGTTAACGGCAAGATTTTTGACAGATGAGCAGATGTTGGAGTTGAGGGTATTGAGGATGTTGGTGGTTGGACTTGGGACAGTATCATGGTCAAAACATATTATTTCAGTTTTGCTTTCATTGAGGTTTAGAAATGTCCATCCAGGTTTTGACTTCATGTAAACAGTCGAGTAACAGCTGAAATGAGGCATTTGCATTAACTGTGAGGGGAAGGTATAGCTATTTGGACATTTAGCACGATTATTTTGGGCAAGTCATTATATCAGGTGATACTTTTTGGAATCACTTGCATTGTTACTAAAGGGTCAGCCTACTTCCTGGACAAATATAATAAGTTTACCACGCCTTGTTCCTGATTGCCAATAATAACTGTAAAGCACTCCCTCTCATTAATACTGCTTCATTTGACCTGTTGTGTTTCCTTTCAGACAGTGCAGATAATGGTGGGTGCGCTGCTCTTCCTGTTTGGTGTGGTGGCGTGTTTCTCTGGTCCATCTTTAACAGTGGTGTCTGGAGTGTTCGTCTGGGCACCTTTATCTGTAAGCACACATCTGCATCCTCCACCTAATCCTACACTGTACTGTGTTTATATTCATTCAAATCATTTGAGCTTTGAATGAAATAAACATACTGTACTTACTCTCTAAGTATCTAAGTTAATACGTACATACTAATTACCTTAAGTATAATTTAACCATACTGCCATGATTCATTTTAATGCTACTGTATGTTTTGTAAGAAGAGTCATAAATGTTTCATTTTGAAACATAATTCTTCATTATCTGATTGGTTGTTTCTCTTCTCCCCCAGTACATCATTGCAGGGTCATTAACGGTGGCTGCTGATAGGTCGATGGGCCGCTGCATGGTCAGTAAGCCACGCCCTCGACCACACCCTTACTGCTCTCTACAAGTCATTCCATTTGTTACTAGTTGTTTATTCTATTTCTGTTCTATGTATGTACTGTATGTTTCAGATTAAAGGTTCTATGGGGATGAACATTGTGGCTGCTGTGATGTCAGGTGTTGCCATCATCCTTTACGGCCGGGACGCTGTAGGTCCTACCCTGTATAGATACAGGGTAGGACTATATTATTTACACTCTGAATTGACCCACACTGCTGCTAGGTCTCTGTTTGACCAGCTAGTTCATTCCATTCAGCTGGTTCACCAGGTCCAAATGAGACCCTGATTAGACCACTGGTTTACATAATGTGCACATAATGTGTTTTGTTTACATGTGTTGGTTTTCTACAAATGCAGAGATGTTGTTTTGTAAAGGCTTTGGGCCTCATACACAAAACTCTTAAATGTAGACTACCGTATATTGTAATGTATCCCTGCTCCTAAGTAAAAACCAACAGATCATTGTGGTTATGTGTTTGTTTACATGATGTTTGTTCGTTAATATGATGCGTTTGTTTCCAGGACCAGGAGTCAAAGCGTGTAGCAGGTGTGCAGTGTGTCTCCAATCTGCTGGTGTTCATCATTTCCATCTGTCTGTCCGCTTTTGGCTGCAAAGCCACCAACAGACCCGATCCTGGTGAGACCTGAACACAAACACAATCTACATGACATGGACCTGTATAATCTGCCTGTGTTACCGTGATGGATCATCACACTGTTGAACAGCTAAATCTGCCCCGCCTCCACATTCAAGGCTGTGCTATCAGGAGTGGAAGAAGATCCACCCTGTTAAAATTCCATATCATTATATTGTTGTCTAGATATATTCTCCACCCGAGTACCTAAATGCAGATCCAATTCATCGCCAGACCAAAATAAATATATCGCTCATTATATATTTAATAATTATGTATTTGATCCATTCATGAGTTGTGCTGACTGAACTACAGTCATGCACAGAGCCTATTAGTCTGACTAAAGAGTTACCATGTTTCATTAATTAAAATGTTAATGACAACAATACACAATGAATGACCTTTTTATAAAGATCCATTCCATCAAGGAAACATGTGATATCCAACCTGATTGAGCTTCTAATCTCATTCCTTTCCAGAGGGTGGTTCATCCCAAGGCTGTGGGAAGTAGTAGTGATGCACCCCCCCCCCCCCCCCCCGTGGATGGTATAAGACCTGCACGTCAACAACTCAATACAAAATAAATAACTAAATAAAAAATGAAATAAGTTTCATTTAATTACTATAGAGAGCGCATAAAATATTTTTATTGTATTTATTTTTGGAAAGAAGAACAAGCTCACAACGAAACACATTTTTGACGTGAGGGGTAATTCAAGGTGGTTAGAATAGAAGGGCCCTCTCTGGTCCCCAACAGTCATTGTGGGCATGAGATCTATTTACCCACTTCCTTTTCATCTTATTATAGAGCGTTAATTCAAATAATGCAAAGAGAATAAGTCAATAGTTTGATTGAAAAAAAGTGTAATGCATATCAAACAATAATAAACTTTTGTTTTCTCAGTTCTCTGTCTGCTGGAAATGTCTAGTCAAATGATTTATGGTGTCCAAGTTCCCGTTCTTCACTATCACTGCATAGTTGTTGCAATTCATGTCTTTTGTCTCATGACGTCTGTTCCCAAACTCATTCTAATGATGTCTTGTCTCATTAGCTGTAGTGGATTATCTTTGTCGTTATTTGTAGTCTGTTTAAATGTTGTTGTTTTTTGTCTTCCCCTTTGTGTCAAGAGTGGTTTGATCACCCACTATATATGTTCCCCTCATGTCTCATTCTGGTTGGTTCAGTCTTATGTCAAGCTGAGTTCTGTACAATTCTCTTAGATTCATACAAAATAGCTGGAGTTTTGTATTTCTGTCACCAGGTGTCGCTATATATAAGCTAGACAGTACAACAACGAATAAGCAGCAGTACAGTGCGGTATGTACGTTGATATTTATTTGCCGTGAGTTCTTGTTAGCAGGGTTATACAGAATCACTACATGACATGCAGGGCCGGTCCTAGGGTTTTCGTGGCCCTAAGCAAGATTTATTTTGGCGCCCCCCCCCCCCCGAACACCCCCATTATAAAATCATTTTTATTGAATATTAAAATAATAACGCTAGTTGTTGGATAGGAGATACGTGACATAATTACAATATGAAAGTTAAAAAAAAACATCTCTCTCCCACTTTCACCCCTGGTCCTCCCTCAAACTCACTGTCATAGAGACACACACACATATGCTGATATGCACATGTACACAAAAACACGCATGCATGCGCGCACAGGGCCAGAAAGTAAGTAGCCTTGGAAACCACCAGTACCCGAGCCATGTGGCCCATAGGTCAGGAGCCTATCGCCTGTGTCCGTAGCATGAGGCAGCCTGATGTACAGGCTTGATGCGGAGTCCCAAGCTGGGAGGCACTGGCTACCGTTTTTAGTTGGCTACACGACTGGCTATCAAGCTGGACAGGGACGTGCACAGATAGACTCTAGGTGGTGCTGGAGCACCTGCCCTTTGCCCTCTTGACCAGAAGTGCCCTTTTGAAAAAGAGAAAAAAAAGTTATTTTTTTTTCCAGTTTACAGCAGGGGTCTTCAACAGGGGGTCCGGGACCCCTAGGGGGTCCTCAGAGTTACTACAGGGGGTCTGCCAAATCTTTATGTGATATGATTTTTCTTTTTACCATAACCACTCGAAACCTAGCATCCCTTTTCTGAGGAGAACTTTAGCCAAAAATAGCAGATCTACAAGCCCACAACGCCTCACGCTGTGAGGCGTTGTGGGCTTGTAGATCGGCTATTTTTGGGAAAGAGGTATAGGTCAAGGTCAAGGTCAAGTTTATTATGTCCCAAATTGGGCAATTCATTTTACAGCAGTAGGTAAAAAACTCTAAAAAACAAACACATGAACAATAACAAGACATAGACAAAGACATTGTCACAAGATCCAGATAATACCAGTAAAGTGCAGTTACATACATGAGCTACCTCCTTCTGCTTCCCCCGTTGATGGCACGGATGGAAGTAGGCACAAATGAAAATTTGTACCTATTTTGTTTTGCTACAGGGGCCTTTAGCCATTGGCCGGAGGGCAAGAGTTCATACACAGAATGGAGTGGATGAGAGCTATCCGCTCTGATAGATGATGCCTTCATAAGCACCTGCCTATCATATATGAGACTTAGACAGCTGAATTTCTCACCCACAATCTTGCTGGCCCCCCTTACAATCCCATTTAGGGCATTTTTCTGTTTAATTCCAAGATTCCCATACCAACAAATGATAGAAAAAGAAATAACAGACTCTACAAAAGCCCTGTAGAACAAAATCATCAAAGTTTTATCCACCTGAAATTTGGCTAGCTTCCGTAGACAGAAGAGGCGCTGTTGGCCTTTCTTACACAGGTGTAGAGGGAAAAAAGAGCAGACCAAGTAAACAAAAAAAAGTATAATTTACTTCAGCACCTGCCCCTCAAAATGTCTGTGCATGCCACTGTGGAGGTGTGTCTGTTCTGCAGCCAGTGTAGGCTATGTTCAATCTGTATTGTCTAATTGTATTGCAGCTGCTTTGTGAATTATTTGATACGTGGAAATGCATTCAGAATGTGTTGAGGAAACGTGTAATTGTATAGTTAAGTTTAACGGTCTAATGGTTAGCCTTGTTTGAGTTGATTATGCGAATTACTAATCATGGTGGGTGGGTCTCACCTGTAGCATAAGGGAAGCTAGAGGTGCACTTTTAGCTCCGCCCCCTCAGCCAAAAGTACACCCTGCGTATGTCACTGATCACATGACCTCAATCAATTATCCAGTTCTAGGCAACATAGAAGGGGGGGGGGGGACTTTTTTCTTATTTACACAACGGTTCTAAGGTGTATTAAAGACATAGATCAATGTTGAAAATGAGTGGTATTCTCCTTTTAAGTGGGGAGAATGCTCAGTTTGGCCTGGGCTGGTAGGCTATTCTTTGAGACACACATACGGGTATTTTGGGGCTTGGTCGAATCCGCCATTCCTTCACCGGGTGAAACAACACAGCTTTCACCATTGATATTGCGTTACGGAACATACACATTGGCTATACAATAATGTCCTATTTCAGCATAATTATCAAAATAAATTAATGTTGGTCTTAATTATTTTATGGGTCTCACATTGCATTATTATAAGTGTAGTTTTTGTCATGACTGTTATAGTCTGTGAGTCAGGACCCACAATTTGGGCCATGGTTACCATCTGGGGGGAATCATTTTCATAGTGATTTTTGGGAAGGTATACACCCCTAGTGCTAGAAAATATGTGATGGCATCGCAGCGGTGGTAGCGTTCTGTGTGTTATCACTCCATTCATAACCCCATGCCAAAACACACTTTTAAAAATTACAGATTGAACCGAACGAGTCATTCCACTTCAAACTGATGGTTTTATCTCATTATTAACCCTCTCTCTTTGGAAAATTGTGGGCATAGCTCAGACAATGTTTTTCACAAAAGTTGTTAAAATTAGCAACTCTAGAAATGTCATCTATTACTGGCAGTGGCAATATTGAGTCAATATTGCCACTGCCAGTAATAGATGATATTTGTGTAATGTATAGTCACTACACATTACACAAGGTGTATTTCTGTTTTCATGAAAGATGTTGAGGCAAGTCCAAACCAATGCAACTAGTCGCAACTTGCAACCAAGACATTGCAGTGGTCTGGATTGACCGGTTGCAGGCTTGTGCCTTCGGAGAAATGGTTGAAAGTAGTTGCAAGTATTGCAGTTGCACAATTGCATTGCGAATCATTGGAGTGGACTGGCTTACACAAAGGTTTAAATAACCTAAAGATTTAATACCATGTTTAGCCTACATGATATAAGGAAATGATGAATTATGAAATTCAATAAACACAATTTAGTGTGTGTGTGTAATGCATAGGACAACTTTTTACATATGGAACTTATGACCAGCTTGATCTCCAACAGATGGACGATGATGCGCCGTATGAAAATGTTGCCAATGTTGCATCCAGCACTACTAACGTACTGAACATTCCTAATGGCGTGGTTCTGGTTCCGGTCCAAATGCAGTCTGGTGGGACGGGGTTCGTTCTGGTCCAAACGCAGTCTGGTGGGACTACGTTGGTTCTGGGGTTCAGTCCAGACACCAAACCATTTCAAACGGAGTTCAACCGGACATTCCCACGAGTTCTGGGGGTAAATATACTTTAAAGTATTTATCAGAGTATCACTGTGAAATTATTTATTTTATATGAAATCTCACGATTAGAGCTTTTAAACAGATTGTTGATAACATTTTTGTCTCGGTGCAAATCGTTCTCAAAAGAGTAAAATAATAACGTAGAAGTAGTCACAGAACAAGCATTGTTATAGATTGTTAATTTGTTACATTCATTTGTAATTCAGATTAACTCTTTTTATGAGTGAAAGACTTTAGACCACAGTGATCAGCTGATTGATAAGTCAGTATTTCTGCCAGGTATGTTAATGTTAACATAATAATGTTAACATGAACATAAACATTACATTGACTAACAACAGTATAGATTAGAATAAAAAATAAATGAGCCTTGAGGAGAGATTTAAAAGCCCCAATAGTCGGAGCACTTCTAATGGGAAGGGGTAGGTTGTTTCAGAGCCTAGGGACAGCAGCATCAAAGGCACGGTCACCCCTGGTTTTTAGTCTAGTTTTGGGCACCTCCAGGAGCAACTTGTCTGCAGACCTCAGAGCCCTGACTGGGGCGTAAGGTTCCACAAGTTCAGCGAGATAAGGAGGAGCCAGCCCATGTAAAGATTTAAAAACAAATAAGAGGACCTTAAAATTAATTCTGAGTTATATGGTCTCTCTTTTTTGTGCCAGTGAGGAGACGGGCAGCCATTTTGCACCAGCTGCCAACGCTTGAGTGCGGACTGCTCAATACCTGAGAAGCTAATTTTTAATCAATTATCTAAATATATTACTGATCTCAATATTTTATCCCCATTTCAATCAGGTTTTCGTTCTAATTTTTCCACTACTACCGCTCTGGTGAAATTCTGTGATGATATATACTCCTCTATTGACAATAGTAAATTGTTAGGTTCTATTTTTATTGATTTAACTAAGGCTTTTGATTTAGTTGATCACTATCTTCTTTTGGATAAACTTTATGATTTTGGCCTTTCGCGACAGGCATTACTTTGGTTTAGTTCCTACCTTCATAATCGACGTCAGTGTGTTTCTTTTAATAAAGTTAAATCAGATTTCTTGGTAGTTGAAAAAGGTGTTCCGCAAGGATCGATATTAGGTCCTTTACTTTTTTCGATTTTCATTAATGATCTTCCTAAAATATGCACCAATTGTTCCATCCAGTTATATGCTGATGACACGGCTATTTATACATCCGATACTGATATATCTATAATTCAAAGTTCTTTGCAATCTGAATTTAATTTGGTTCAAAAATGGCTTTTAAATAATTGTCTCATATTAAATAAGAAGAAGTCGTACAGCATGTTGTTTGGTTCTAGGCACTTTCTCAAACGTACATCCTCGGAATTTACTATTTATTTTGCAGATGGATCACCACTCAAGACAGTGGAGACATTCAAATACTTAGGCCTTTGGTTAGACTCTGAATTATCCTTTAAACATCATATTGATTCTGTTAGGAGTAAAGTAAATAATAGTCTCAGATTAATGTATAGATCAAGAAATTGTTTTACTATTCAAATAAGAAAATACATTGTTCAGCAGCTTTTACTCCCTATCATTGATTATTGTGACATCATCTATCATAACACCTCAGAGACCCATCTTAATGCATTAAATGTAGTCCACAATAATATCTGTAGATTTGTACTTGGGTGTCCCTACAGTACACATCATTGTGTACTGTATGATACGCTAAATTGGCTATTGCCTCGTGATAGGAGACATTTTCATTGGCTGCTTTTTGTTTTCAAATGTATTTACTTTAATTATCCATCTTATTTAAAAGAGCTTTTACATCCACACAGTTCAATTTATCCATCAAGACACACTCAACAACCTTATTTTGTTACACCTGGTATACAAAAAGAAATTGGGAGACGTTCTTTTAAATTTAAAGCTCCTACTGACTGGAACAATTTACCAATTGCAATTAGATCAATTATTTCATTTCCTGTTTTCAAAATGTCCTTACTTGATTCACTTAAAACGAACTGTTCTTGCTTCTGATTTTTGTTTTTGATTGTATTTAGATCACTTTTTACTTTTATTTTCTCATTATTTACTTTCAGTTTTTAGATGACATGTGTTGTTGATGTAGTACGGTCTGGGATGGTGTGAGAGCCCTTATGTGTATGTCTCATGTGTATGTTTTGTCGTTAGTGAATGTTTTGTGATTGTTTTTTGTCATTGTTTGTATGTTGTGCCTGAGGACACCCTGGAAGACGAGATGATACATCTCAAGGGATTTATCCTCCAATAAATTTTCAAATCAAAAAACCTGTATAGAGAGAGTTGCAATAATCAAGCCATGAGTATATGAAGGCATGGATAGCCATTTCCAGTTGTTTGTGGGGAAGTATAGCTAGGCTTGTACCTTGGCTAAGAGTCTTAACAGAAAGAAACAGCTTTTGACGACAGAGTCAGAGTGTTAGTCTAGTGTAAAGTTGCTGTCGAGGGTAACAGCAAGATTTTTGACAGATGAGCAGATGTTGGAGTTGAGGGTATTGAGGATGTTGGTGGTTGGACTTGGGACAGTATATGGTCAAAACATATTATTTCAGTTTTGCTTTCATTGAGGTTTAGAAAGTTTATTTACATCCAGGTTTTGACTTCATGTGAACAGTCTAGTAACAGCTGAAATGAGGCATTTGCATTAACTGTGAGGGGAAGGTATATTTGGACATTTAGCACGATTATTTTGGGCAAGTCATTATATCAGGTGATATTTTTGGGAATCACTTACATGCGTACTTGTTACTAAAGGGTCAGCCTACTTGCTGGACTAATCAAATAAGTTTACCACGCCTTGTTCCTGATAGCCAACAATGACTCTAAAGCAAACCCTCTCATGTTAATATTGCTCCATATGACCTGTTGTGTGTGTTTCCTTGCAGACAGTGCAGATAATGGTGGGTGCGCTGCTCTTCCTGTTTGGTGTGGTGGAGTGTTTCCATCTTCCATCTGATCCATCTTTAACAGTGGTCTCTGTGGTCTCTGGAGTGTTCGTCTGGGCACCTTTATTTGTAAGCAAACATCTATATCTTCCACCAAACCCTACTGTACACTGTACTGTGTTTATATTAATTCAAATCATTTGAGCTTTGAATGAAATGCACATACTGTATTTACACTCTAAGTATCTAAGTTAATACGTACATACTAATTACCGTAACTATTATTTAAACAGGATTTGATTGCCTGTAAGTATTCACACAAATAACCATACTGCCATGATTCCTTTTAATGCTACATAATAAAAACCTAATTCTTCATTATCTGATTGGTTGTTTCTCTTCTCCCCCAGTACATCATTGCAGGATCATTAACGGTGGCTGCTGATACGTCGATGAGCCGCTGCATGGTCAGTAAGCCACGCCCTCGACCACACCCTTACTGCTCTCTACAAGTCATTCCATTTATTACTAGTTGTTTATTCTATTGCTGTTCTATGTTTCAGATTAAAGGTTCTATGGGGATGAACATTGTGGTTGCTATGATGTCAGGTACTGCCACCATCCTTTACGGCATGGACGCTGGAGGGGTGATGTTGATGTATGATGAACCTTATAAATTCAGGGTAGCGGGTGGCGGCACTTTCAATGTTAAATTCCAATATGGCCGCCGTGTGAATATGGTCTATTCACCTGGTTCACCAGGTCCTAATGAGACCCTGATTAGACCACTGGTTTACATAATGTGTTTGGTTTAGTTTATGTTTTTGCTTACATGCGTTCTTTTTTTTTTTAAACAAATGCAGAGATGTTGTTTTGTAAAGGCTTTGGGCCTCATACACAAAACTTATTTTTTTAGAATACAGTATATTGTAATGTATCTCTGCTCCTAAGTAAAACATCAACAGACCATTGTGGTTATGTGTTCGTTTACATGATGTTTGTTTGTTTATATGATGCGTTTGTTTCCAGAGCTTGTCGATGGGTGTGTTGGGTGTGCAGTGTGTCTTCAATCTGCTGGTGTTCATCATCTCCATCTGTGTGTCTGCTTTTGGCTGCAAAGCCACCTGCTGCCAATAGACCCTGATCCTGGTGAGACCTGAACACAAACACAATCTATGGCCCCGTTTACACTGGCAGCCAAATCCAGCCTGAATCAGATCTGTGCCATATCCAGATTGGAATCCGATTTGTTTCATGAACAGTCACAAGGAATCCGATTTTTACAAATCCGACTTGAGCCAGATTCAGAGGTGGTTTCAAATCTGATTCAAATATGATTTCTAAAGATGCGTCTCAGTCTAGAACGCAGTAACCTGCTCTAAACACCCAAGTCGCATATCAAACTGTCCAAAACGTCACTTGCAGCGTGACCCGAGCGCCACTGATGTCATTACAGAGTGCGATAATTGATTTTGATTTACGAGAGCGCAAGGGAATGAAAACAAAACAACAGTGTAGAATATCGTCACCTTGCTAAACTAATGGCATGTCATTTTTTGAGGAAAACGATATTTTTGCCTAAGTCAGCTCCTCATGACACTGGCCACCTCTGGTAAAAAAAACTCCCTAGTGTGACTTAGGCCAAAATAGGCCTTTTTTTTGGCGTAAGTCACATGGTTTTGTGACTTAGGCCAAATTATTTACTGATTTAGGCCATTTTTTGGGGGGGCCTAAGTCAGATTTAATCCTATTTAAACCTATTTAAATCTCTTATGTTACATAACAGACAGTGTTATTCTATTTAA
This sequence comes from Gymnoscopelus microlampas, assembly GCF_963454915.1. Classification (NCBI taxonomy): domain Eukaryota; kingdom Metazoa; phylum Chordata; class Actinopteri; order Myctophiformes; family Myctophidae; genus Gymnoscopelus; species Gymnoscopelus microlampas. The sequence goes on from NC_139940.1 coordinate 5,778,763, forward strand.
ATAGTCATAATTTGTTATAAACATTTTGGGTGAAATGATTAAGAAGTATCATATAGTTTTGTTTTGGATCAGTTTTTTATTTTTCCTGAAAAACCTGATGACATAGGCCATTAGTTTAGCAAGGCGACGATATACGTTTTACAGAAGAAATGGCGAGCAGCATTCAGTGGACAGAGAAATTCAATGTCTCCTAGCTGTTTGGGGGAATGCCTCGATCAGTACAAGCTAAACTTGTAGGAATGTACAGGAACATGGCAATATATGAAGACATATCTCGCGGCATGGCTGAAAATGGGTTCACAACACAAGGTCCTAAAAGTCATGACGCCTACGTCGTTACCACGGCAACCAAAGCAGATATGTCGACGCAGGACGGCTTTGGTTTGACGTTGTTTACATCAGTCTGACCACACAGATCTGTGACCGATATCACTGTTTAACAGCTAAATCTGCCCCGCCCCCACGTTTCCCATATTCAAGGCTGTGGTATCAGGAGTGAAAGAAGATCCACCCTGTTAAATTCAAACAGACATTGTTGTCTAGATATATTCTCCACGCTTCTATTCTCAACCAGTCACATACTAACTTCATAATAGAGCACCCTATTTAATTTGGGAGGTTGCATTGCTTATTCCTTGCTTGTCTACTGCTGTCTGTTCTGCTGCTGCTTTAACACTGGCTGCTCACCCTCCACCACCCCAGGTACCACCTGTCGTTTTGGATCTACTTTTATGTACGGGGGATTCAGAGTCCCTATTGGTAGTACTATATGGAGATGTAATATGCTTTCTCAGAGTACCTAAATGCAGATCCAATTCATCACCAAACCAAAATAAATATATCGCTCATTATATAAAATATATATTTGATCCATTCATGAGTTGTGCTGACTGAACTACAGTCATGCACAGAGCCTATTAGTCTGACTAAAGAGTTACCATGTTTAATTAATTAAAATGTTAATGACAACAATGCACAATGAATGACCTTTTATGAAGATCCATTCCATGAAGGAAACATGTGATATCCAACCTGATTGAGCTTCTAATCTCATTCCTTTCCAGAAGGTGGTTCATCCCAAGGCTGTGGGAAGTAGTAGTGATGCCCCCCCCCTGGTGGATGGTAGACCTGCACGTCAACAATTCAATACAAAATAAATACATAAAATAAGTTTCATTTAATTACTATAGAGAGCTTGTTCAGAGACAAGGGTCACCGTCTACAACTCCTTAGTGAACAGAAATATATATATCTAAAAAAATATATATATATATATATATATATATATATATATATAATATATATTATATTGCCTATATTGCAAAGAGAATAAGTCAATAGTTTGATTGAAAAAAGTGTAATGCATATCAAACAATAATAAACATACTGATGATTGCACTGGCCTATTTTTATATGGTAAAAATGGTTGAAATTTCGTTTTCTCAGTTCTGTCTGCTGGAAATGTCTAGTCAAATGATTTATGGTGTCTCTCCAAGTTCCTGTTCTTCACTATCACTGCATAGTTGTTGCAATTCATGTCTTCTGTCTCATGACGTCTGTTCCCAAACTCATTCTAATGATGTCTTGTCTGTCTCATTAGTTGTGGTTGAAAAATAGCAGTATAGCTTAATACACAGGTAACACACCTGTACCATTCATATGCTGCCAGGGTCAACCCTGTGTTAATTCACACTGCCCCACTGTTCTGTTGGGGTTCACATTCAAACCAGCAATCCCAAGCATGGTTGGACGGTGGATGATATGAATGCATGTTTTTGTCTGGGTTTTCAAATTGCTCCACAATGGACGAGCTAAACTCGTTTTCTGTTTGTCAAGGTACTGTAGTTAGTTTCAAGAGTTGTGGTTTCTGTTAAGATGAACAAGTATTCATGTTGACGAAAAAGTCTTACCATGTCTACCATGCGTAGGTGGTGTAATGTAAGGTATGCCAGTGGAATAATGAAAATATTAAAGGACAACTTTGTTTTTTTACAACCATGGTTTAGGTTTTAGCTTGTAATTAAAGTAAATAAAATATATATAAAATACATAAAAGGCCCATGTTAAAAATGTTACTTGAGTAAAAGTACAAAAGTATTGACATTGAAATATACTTAAAGTACCAAAAGTTAAAGTACTAAAATGTTTGAAAATACAAACGCGTCGCATCGCGACGCGTTGTGAGCTTGTTGATTGGCTATTTTCAAATAGCCTACATATAAATCAGGGCTAAAGTGGTTAATGTATGTTTTATAATATAATAATTTATATCTGCAAAGTAACTAGTAAGTGAAGTTTTCAAATAATAGTGGAGTAAAAGCACAATATTTGCCTCTGAGATGTAGTGGAGTAGAAGTAAAAGTATTGAACATTGGATATGCTCCAGTAAAGGAAAAGTACCTCAAAATTGTACTTAAGTACAGTACTTGAGTAAATGTACTGTACTTAGTTACTTTACACCACTGATTACATGTTTCTCTTAGGATTATTTGCCCATAGCACCTCTACCGTAAATTGTTGTATTTCTGTTCATTTAATGTGTTGTTTTTATTGCTTTGTTGTTTGCTGTTTTTAACACAGTTCTGTAATTTGATTTACTAAACATAACTAAACATAAAAATGTACATAAAATGGCTTTAGAATGTATTTTCTTTAAAAGTACAATCATTAAAAATGAAAAATCCTGTCCGATACTGGATGATCAGAGCATCTGATTGGTTGTCTGCTTCCTCTGATGTCACTGTGAGTTTGTAGGTGAAGGTCAGTAGATTTCTGTATGTAGAACAGAGACAGGAGTTGGTCTGTTTGCTGCAACTTACAGTATAAATACATGTCATTGGTTCAATATTTGTAAAACCCTCCCACAGTGGTAAAGGGTGTTCAATAGCACTGATTTATTCAAGAAATGTGGATTCTGCCCAACAGCAACAATTATGTTACAAATATACTTATGTCACCTATTATTGTAGTTCAGAGATATGTTATAAATGTATAAGTCTAGCTCATAGTGTGTGTGTGTGTGTGTGTGTGTGTGTGTGTGTGTGTGTGTGTGTGTGTGTGTGTGTGTGTGTGTGTGTGTGTGTGTGTGTGTGTGTGTGTGTGTGTGTGTGTGTGTGTGTGTGTGTGTGTGTGTGTGTGTGTGTGTGTGTGTACTTCAGATATTTTACAAATATATACATTGTGTCATCAACACTACAGTTGTCTGCCTATAATAATACATTACAGTACTGTAAGTGTATGAATGTCATTTGTCTTGTGGTTACTGAGGTGTTGTGGTTGTGGTGTACCGTGTTACCATGTCTAGTGGACCGGTCACATGTTCTGCTGAACAGCCAATCCCAACAGGAGACTTGCAGTCAATAGACCAATCCCTGAAGTCTAAAGAAGAGGTCAACAAAAGGTCATGAGATACTGAGAAACATGTAGATTGGTGAAAAAGGAAATGATATACTTTAAAAGATGAAAGCAGATTACTACAGAATGTTACACTATTATGTTATTCTTAGATGGTTGTTATGTCTGTCTGTCTGTCTGTCTGTCTGTCTGTCTGTCTGTCTGTCTGTGTGTGTGTGTGTGTGTGTGTGTGTGTGTGTGTGTGTGTGTGTGTGTGTGTGTGTGTGTGTGTGTGTGTGTGTGTGTGTGTGTGTGTGTGTGTGTGTGTGTGTGTGTGTGTGTGTGTGTGTGTGTGTTGGTTTGTTTGATGGACCAATCAGTGCCACAGAAGTACCGCTGCTATTCCCCCCCTCCCCACAAAGGTTTCATACATTTTGAAATATAATATAATAATAATAATAATAATAATGATATCTGGAATTTAAATAGCACTTTTCTAAGTACTCAGGGGAGAGGATAAAAAAAGAGAACAGCTTCATTAGGAAAAACTCAGATAAGCAAAAGCACTAAAACACTAAAAATTACGAGTTGAAATCAAATTCAACTCGGAAAGGCGATTCTGGACAGGTGGGCTTCAGGGCGGTTTTGAAGGTAGGGAGCGTCTCTGATTTGTTTGGGGAGTGCATTCCAGAGGGAAAGATGCCCCAGGTTCGGTGCCTGGTCTTGGGGGACCTCTAGGAGGCCACTGGACCTAAGGGGACGGGACGGGACATGTGGCTCGAGGAGGGCAGAGAGGCAGGGGGGAGCCAGGTTGTGCAGTGCCTTGTAGGTGGTGAGCAGCATTTTAAAGTGGACTCTTTGTTTGACGGGAAATATGTTATAATGGAAGTAATACGGCTCTGATTGGGCTGAAACCAAATTTAGAGTCATATCATATGTCAGAGATGAAGTCCCACATTTTCACACTTTGATTTTTGAAAAACAGAATGATCAGTTTAGAATGACATTATTTCATAATGGGGTGAGGAATATAGCTTACCTTGTTGATACTGTGTGTGTGAGGATGACTTCCACTAGTCAGGTTTACTAACACCCCTATAGAACACAGAACATTTGGATTAATTTATTTCATATATTAATGTATTTATTTTTGCACTAATTTCTCAAGACAGATTCAGAGCCCCGCAGCTGAATCTGTCGGCAACACCCATTACAACATGTAGAGTTGTTATTAGGAATGAAAACAAAGCAACACCACCGAAAGAGGAGGGCTGAAGGAGAGTAAACACTAATCTGTGTAAATGTCCCACCTTCTGTATATCATCTGGGTTGATGCTAAAAGTTAAAAGAGTTGAAAACAAGAAATAAGGCCGTAAAAAAGGCATGGAAATCCCACGCAGTTCAAGTGCAGAGGGCCCAATCTCCTTTTGTTTTTTGATACACTATTGTTAGTTACTCGCTATATATATATATATATATATATATATATATATATATATATATATATATATATATATATATATATATATATATATATATATATATATATATGTATATATATATACACAGCTAACTCCATTTTTCCGATTTTGCTTTTTTTCCCCATGAGTCAGTGCTGTTGAACACCTTTTACGTCTGTGTGTTGATTAAAAAAATATTGAACCAATGAACAGTATTAAAAAGTGCTTCTGACAAAACCAATGGGGGGTGGAGTTAGCTGGTTTTGCTGACTCCAGGCTCCACCCCCTTTTGACCTACAACCTCATTGTGAGCGTCAGAGGAGGAGGTCCATTCAGCTGCTCTTATCAATGATGAACAAAACCTCCTAACTCCACTTTTTGTTTTGTTTTTGTCATTTCCTGAAAAAATAACATTTTGGAGTTAGCTGGTTTCTGCTGGACAGCAGAGATATATAATATATAAATACTCATATATATATAAAAAAACGTATATTTTTAAAACAAAGCAATAGACGGGTTTCCTGTTAGTAAACATGAGAGGAATATGACCGCGCAGAGGAGGGGGAAGCCTATGGGTGCGTTTGGAAATTACGCACCGGAGCACACTCGCCTATTAGTTTGTATTGGCCAGTGCGCTCACTGCCGCTCAGGGCTGTATTTTCGAACGCGCCTTTCACCCGGGCATGCGCAGATTGCGCAGATTGCGCATTCTGCTCTGTGATGACGTCGCGCGGAAATCCGTCTATACTGCCACATCAAAGATGGTGTTTAGCTGGTTTCTGCCTGACAGCAAACCAGTGTTGATTCATGGCAATCAACACTACAATCATGATTTGAAGCATTGTGTTCAAAACGGACCACTCCTGCAAACTTTGGATGCCAATCTTAGCCAATCAGGATGTAATATGAAAAATCAGACAGGTCTTACTCTTGGTCTTGATCACATGACTATAGAGATAATATGTAGCGATTGACATGATGTTTGGATCAAAATCTATAGGAGTAATATGAAATAATGTGTGTCCTCTTGGTGGCGCTATAACAGGCCAATGTGAACATTTTTTGGCAGAGGTTCTGCTCTGGCCTCCAGGGAGTGTGCGAGCACAGTTTTAGGCCGGGCCAACGGTGCCGGAGATTAGCTGCTCAAAGACAGAATGACGGATAGACAAACGCACACATGGACGGATGGAGTCCGATGGGGTCGTCGTAGTCATAGGTCGCATTGACGATGGGGTCGTCGTAGTCATAGGTCGCATTGACGATGGGGTCGTCGTAGTCATAGGTCGCATTGACGATGGGGTCGTCGTAGTCATAGGTCGCATTGACGTCCTGGGGTTCTGACTCCCCCTTCACTGCAGAAACACAAAAAGGAAACCATTTTTTTTTTTCAGACAAAAAATGTTTTATCTACAGGTATGCTCTCTCTCTCTCTCTCTCTCTCTCTCTCTCTCTCTCTCTCTCTCATGTCTTTGCTGAGAGTAGCAAGTCTTCACAGAGTCTGTGTGTGGTCGTGTTCAGTGGTTTCCTCCATTTCCGTTTATTCTCTAAAGTTGTATTGCCTTTTAGTGCTTCCTCATTTGTTTCTCTTACTCATATCTTATTTTGTCCTCAGAGTTGTATGTATTTTGATGGTTTATTTTGACCGACCACTATTTTCTAATTGTTTAACAATATTTCATTAGATCAATCCAAGACTTTTAAAAGGTTTATCATTTGACATAATGTATCATCTGTTTAATTAGAGCTTGTAGTCTATTGTAGTTAGTGAGTGTGTGATGAACGAATGTGGACATCAACAAGATACACAATACACAATTATAACTCACAGTAATAACAAAAGAAACAATATGATTTTGCATCAGAAAAAGAAGCTACCTTCACGATGAAGGCCCATCACAGAGAAGAGCAGCATCGTCCACATGACAACCAACATCTTCTCAGTCATTGTGTCTCCACAGGACCCTGTTCTGTTCAAAATCAGACAAGATCACTTTACATGATGCAATAAATATACAGGAGTTATACTGTTTAGTGGTTACATTGCTTCTGCTGGGAGAAATTGGGACACTTACAGTACATACATCATACAGTCATTATTACACAATGAATCTGTAAATAAATCATATAAAAACTTCTATCCTGATTATGACAACAATGAACAATACATGCACACAGAACATCTTGTGTTATTTTATAGCAATATATTGTGGTCAGATTTTGTCTAGAATATTTAACTGATTAATTTCGGTGATTTAAGGTGTCATCAAATTATTGTGTTCTACCTCTTTATGTGTTATCCTCCTGGTGTTTCTTCTTGATGGTAATGTCTCTTCGATCTTTCTGCTGTTAACTCTCTTCTCTGTCTCTTACGACTGCCTTCTTTGCACCTGTATGTGTTTAGTGTGGGTGGAGCACCGACGAAACGGAAACCAAACCATTTTGTTCTGAATGGGGTTTTCAGTGTTTTGTTTACCCTTTCCTCACTGAAATGTTTATACTGTGTATGACAATGAACAGCATCCGTATCAATGCTTGATACTGAATTCAGAGTCTATTATGCTGAATTTCTAATCATCATCTTACCAAAGCTTCAGCTGCATGTGTAATAATGATACAACTTCCAGTTGACAGGAGATGTGCTTAATTTGAATTTAAAAAAAATATTGAAATAACTTGATCTCATGAGACCTGGGGCCCGTTTCACGAAACCTGGATTAGGGATAAACCGGATTTAATCGGCTATCCTGGCTTAAATTATCCAGGAATCGGTTTCACGAAAGCTGAGTTAGCTCGGCAGATTAATTTAGCCAGTAAACCTGGTTATATTTATCCATGATCCAGTTTCACGAAAGAAAATTGAAGCAATCCTGCCTTAGTTACCATGGCAATTTAGCTGTGAACTTAGCCTGGTCCGGACCAGGCTAACAGCCAAGCTTTATTAATCCAGTGCCTTGTTCTTCATTTTTTTGTGAAATAGCTGATAGTCCAATGACTCCAATCGTAAACCAATGAGTTTTTCCACACTTATAATCGAAGATCTACAAGCTCTGAAAAAAATTGTCTTACGGCGGCCGGGGGTCCACGGGGTCCCTGTGGCGGCCGGGGGTACACGGGGTCCCCGTGGCGGCCGGGGGTCCACGGGGGCCCCCCGTGTACCCCTGGACCCCCGTTGACCCCTGTGGACCGGGGACCCCCAGCCGCCAAAAGGCAAACTTTTCATTTGTAGATCTTCTTCTTAATTAGAAATTAGAAAATTATTCTAAGTGTTTATAATTTTACTTCCAATATTCACATAAACTCCTCATGTTTAAGCCTAACTGAATTATATATTTATGGACTTGTATATAAATTAGTTGCATATTTTTGGACAACTTTTGCATTTAATTTGTCGGCAATACTTTGCCACGCTTTCTCCCTGGATCTATATTTATTGCGGCCATGTTTCCTTTCTTGCTTATTATACATTTTACTTCCTTGTATGATTCCATGAGCTGCTGCAGTGCTGCTGTTCAGCCACAGAGAAGAACGCCGCTCTGGTTTTGGGCTCCATGATTGGTCAAGTTCAAGGATTCTGCTATCGACTTTCATGGTCTTTTATAGGAATAGGTGAACTCACATTCAGCCTGGTTTAACGATCCTGGCTTGACAAAGTCGCTCCTTCTCAGCCAGGCTTGGCGTTCGTGGAACTGAATAAACCAGGCTGAACAGCGCAGGCTTGTCAAACCTGGATTTGCCTTTTAAACCAATTAATAATATTTTAATTCCGCTTTCGTGAAATAGACCCCTGACCTCATTGTGGCTGAAATGGCTTCCTCTTCACACTGAAGTGAAACTGTCTCCAAAAGAGGAGGTAGTACCATTTTCCCGTCTTTTCCCAGACGACCCCCCCCCCATTTTTGTACATATGTTATTTATTATGTTCTGCATTTTTGTTTTGTTTGTACATAAAGTGTTATTTTGTCTGTATTTTTGTGTTGATATTTGAACTGTTTGGTTGCTACAATATACAGTATGTCTATGAATTGAATACCAAGGACCCCGATGGAAACAAGACCGCAAGGACTTTTTTGGACGGACCTTTTAGTCAAAGTATTATAAATATAATTGTGCTGTTTACATTTTTTTGCCAAATAAAATATTCAATCAATCAATCAATCTCCAATAAAGGACTGTTTCTGACTGGCTCACAGCTCTAATGAAACTGACACAACATTCTAGAATGGTTCCTTGCACTGTGATGAGACAATGTATCGGTGTGGTCAGGTGTCTGATAGACTAATGGTCCAGAGACTGAAACATCATTAACCACGTGAACCCTATAAGGTCCCTATTCTGGGGGCGAACAGTCAGCGAAAATAGCAGAACTAAACATAACTAAACATAAAGAAAATAGGTAGATACAATGGGTTTAGAATTTATTTTCTTTGAAAGAACATTAATTCAAAATCCTGTCCGATACTGGATGATCAGAGCATCTGATTGGTTGTCTGCTTCCTCTGATGTCACTGTGGGTTTGTAGGTGAAGGTCAGTAGATTTCTGTCTGTAGAACAGAGACAGGAGTTGGTCTGTTTGCTGCAACATACAGTGTGTGTGTGTGTGTGTGTGTGTGTGTGTGTGTGTGTGTGTGTGTGTGTGTGTGTGTGTGTGTATATATATATATATATATATATATATATATATATATATATATATATATATATATATATATATATATATATATATATATAAAATGTGTTGCTTTTGGTACATATTTCACTTCTAGTTCTCATTACAAAGTACAAATATGACACCTGTAGTTATTATGTCACAACACAAATCTTGTATAGGGGTCCCTGCTAATTTTAGGGTCCTTGACATGAAAAGGTTTGAGAACCACTGTTTCATATATTATGTCATTAAAAGTTCAGATATATGTTACAAATATATATTTCACAACAGTTCTCATACATATTGCAAACCACTAATATGTCACCTGTAGTTCAGATATCTCTGCTGTCGGTCAGAAACCATTAACTTTTCAGGGACAACACAACACTGCTTCATCAAAGTTTGTATGGTGAATTTATACATCGCCAGATACTTGAATGTGTCCTTAAATTCAGTGGCGTGCACAGACATTTTGAGGGGCAGGTGCTCAAGTAAATTATACTTTTTTTGTTTACTTGGTCTGCTCTTTTTTCCCTCTACACCTATACCTCTTAGCCAAAAATAGCAGATCTACAAGCCCACAACGCCTCGCGCTGCGAGGCGTTGTGGGCTTGTAGATCGGCTATTTTTGGCTAAAGTTCTCCTCAGAAAAGGGATGCTAAGTTTCGAGTGGTTATGGTAAAAAGAAAAATCATATCACATAAAGATTTAGCGGACCCCTTGTAGTAACTCTGAGAACCCCCTAGAGGTCCTGGACCCCCGGTTGAAGACCCCTGCTGTAAACTGAAAAAAAGGGCACTTCTGGTCAAGAGGGCAAAGGGCAGGTGCTCTAGCACCACCTAGAGTCTATCTGTGCACGTCCCTGGACTTCATCATTCTAATCAATGATACTTAGTCAAGAAGTTTAGTCTTTTTAATCATTTTAATTGGTTCCATATTTGTAAAACCTGCACCAACAGACGTAAAGGGTGTTCAATAGCACTGATTTATTAAAAAATATTAAAAGTAGAAGAATGGAGATGGCTGGTTTCTGCCCGACAGCGACGATATGTTACAATATACTTATGTCACTTATAGTTCAGATAGATGTTATAAATGTATAAGTCACGTATTACATAATAGCTCATATATATATATTTGTGTGTGTGTGTGTGTGTGTGTGTGTGTGTGTGTGTGTGTGTGTGTGTGTGTGTGTGTGTGTGTGTGTGTGCTTCAGATATATGTTACAAATATATACAGTGTCACCAACAGTACAGTTGTCTGCCTATAATAATACATTACAGTACTGTAAGTGTATGAATGTCATTAGTCATGTGGTTACTGAGGTGTTGTGGTTGTGGTGTACCGTGTTACCATGTATAGTGGACCGGTCACATGATCTGCTGAACAGCCAATCCCAACAGGAGACTTGCAGTCAATAGACCAATCCCTGAAGTCTAAAAAAGAGGTCAACAAAAGGTCATGAGATACTGAGAAACATGTACTGTAGATTGGTGAAAAAGGAAATGACATACTTTAAAAGATGAAAGCAGATTACTGCAGAATGTTATACTGTTATGTTATTCTTAGATGGTTGTTATGAAGGTTATTATGGATGCCGTGTGTGTGTGTGTGTGTGTGTGTGTGTGTGTGTGTGTGTGTGTGTGTGTGTGTGTGTGTGTGTGTGTGTTGGTTTGTTTGATGGACCGATCAGTGCCACAGAAGTACCTCTGCTATTTCCCCCCCACATAGGTTTCATACTTTTTGAAATATAATATTATATTAATAATAATAATAATAACTAGAAAGTACTGTTCCTGAAGAAACAGTGTGGGATCGCTAAGAATGTTGCAGGTATTGAGTATTGATAGTGTTAGTAGTGTTATAGGTTTGAAAGGTTTGAAAGGTTTGAAAGGTTTAAAGGGTTTGAAGGGTTTGAAAAGTTTGAAAGGTTCTAAAGGTTTGAAAGGTTCTAAAGGTTTGAAAGGTTCTAAAGGTTTGAATGGTTTGAAAGGTTCTAAAGGTTTGAAAGGTTCTAAAGGTTCTAAAAGTTCTAAAGGTTTGAAAGGTTCTAAAGGTTTGAAAGGTGTGAAAGGTTTGAAAGGTGTTAAAGTATTAGTGTTAAAAGTTTTTATAGTGTTGGCAGTGTTGAATAGTGTAAAATGTATTTTTTAGTGTAAAACAGTGATAACTAGGTTCTAATAGGCGGTTGCTAGGGTCTAATAGGTGGTTGCTAGGGTCTAATAGGTGGTTGCTAGGGTAAAACAGGTGGTTACTAGGGTAAAACAGGTGGTTGCTAGGGCCTAATAAGCGGTTGCTAGGGTCTAATAGGTGGTTGCTAGGGTCTAATTGGTGGTTGCTAGGGTAAAACAGGTGGTTGCTGGGGTAAAACCGGTGGTTGCTAGGGTAAACAGGTGGTTGCTAGGGTGTAATACGTGGTTGCTAGGGTCTAATAGGGGGTTGCTAAGGTTTAATATGCAGTTTATATGGTCTAATATGCGGTTGCTAGGGTACAAAAGGTGGTTGCTAGGGTAAAACGGTGGTTGCTAGGGTGTAATAGGTGGTTGCTAGGGTATAATAGGTGGTTGCTAGGCTCTAATATGGTGTTGTTAGGGTATAATAAGCAGTTGCTAGGCTCCACTGTGGCTAAATAGCATTTCTCCATTGAAATGAATGGGATTGTTTTAGCAGTAAAAAGTGAAATATCTCTAAAAGTACAAATTATTTCAAAAATTCAAATGGTAGCCAATATGTCCTAAGTAGGCTGAACGTTATAGAGTTGGAACGGAGTTTCTAGCTAAAAGTATGAATTTCCCCATTGAAATGAATGGGCTTTTTTTAGAAGTAAAAAGTGCAATATCTCTAAAAGTACAAATTATTTAAAAAAAAAAAAAAAAATAGCCGACATGTCCTGAGTAGGCCGAACGTTGAAGAGTTGGAACGGAGTTTGTAGCTAAAAGTATGAAGGACTAGTTAGGTGCCAAAAAACTGGTGCCAAAAAAAAATATTGACAATAACAGTAGTGTGATCGCTTTAGCGATCCCACAATAATAATAACTAGAAGTTCGGGCCGCTGCGCGGCCCTCACATCTAGCGTCCGCGCGACGTCGCACTGTGTAGGTGTGTACATGTAGTGTGCAAGGAAGTAGTAGTGTTGAGTAATGTGATTGAGGCAAGAGAAGTATTGGGTATGAATGTAGGCGGGTTGTTGTTGATTGAAATGAGATTGCATTGTTTGTTAGATAGCATGGTTTATTGGCATGGTGTGATGTCGGACAGTGTTGGTGGCAACATGTAAATGTGAGAAAGGCAAAATAGCAGTGAAATGAAATGACATCCAGAATAACATTAACAGTGAAGCATTAATCAGGAGCAGGTGTACAGTATGTTGCATTGGGGGGAGAATACAAACAAAGGCAATGGCAATTATGTTGAAGAATGAAGGTCATTTGTCACTATGCAATAAGGGAGTAGCAGCACATGCAAAGTGTTTGAATGAGCATGTTTGGATTAATAAAAGAGTTCGGGATAAACAACGTTGTCAGTAATTCCCTCATCATTGTTCACAATGAAAACTTTGACGGCGCTGGCTCTCTTTCCCCTGGAGAAGGCTGTGTAGAGTTGGCCATGAGCGAACACAGGTTGAGGCAAGTAGATGCCAACTCGTTCGTTCTCTTGCCCCTGCCCCTTATTGATGGTGACAGAGAAAGCTAAGCGGATAGGGAACTGTCGTCTGATGAAGGTGAAGGGAAGCTCCTCATCTCTGTCATAGTGAGGTATCCTTGGGAGGAAGATTTTTTCACCCCTGTTTGTGCCAGCTGCAATCTCACACTCAATGATTTTGTCCATCATCTGCAGTACCACCATTCTGGTGCCATTCTTGAGAGTGCGGTCGGGACCTGCTTGCAGGTTTCTCAGCAGCATGACTGGGGCTCCTACTTTCAACTTGAGGTTATGATCAGGCATTCCAGAGGGTGTCAGTGAATTGAGGAATTCCACAGGCATGGAGTCCTTGTGGTCGTCCTCCAGAATTGTGTCGGCTGAAAAGTAGACTCTCTGTTCTGTAGGGAAGTCTGCCAGGCATATGTTGTTGATTTCTCTAATGTCATTATTCAGAGGAGTGTATACAGTGCCATTGAGAAGGTTGTCTTTGTTGACACATCCAGTTTGCAAGTCAGGAAAGGTGAATGAAATGAGAGTTTGGAGATCGTGAACCAAGTGGTGGGGTTGAATGCGGACCTGCCATTCTGTGTCCTCCTCGTGTGGGAGTGTTCCTTCCCCTAATGCAAGGAGATAGTGGGAGAAGTCCTTCTCTGCTGCGTGTGTTCTCATGTTGAGGTTTAGCTTGTGGTGTTTCATGTGAGGATAGAGTGTTGACATCTGGATGCATGCTGAAACTATCTGGGGCCTGCCTGCTCTTTTGATAACGGGGAGGGTTTGCCTTGGGTCTCCACCCAGGAGGACAGTTTTGCCACCCCAAGGCTGCTGTGAGTGCATGAGATCCCTCAGTGTTCTTTCCACACACTCGACGTTAAAGCGGTCAACACTGAAAATCTCGTCCCAGATGATTAAGTTGCTGTCTTTAATGAGCTTGGCCAGATTGGACTCTGCGTTGATGGCACAGACAGAGTCTTGGAAAATGGGGATTGGGATCTTAAATCGTGAATGAGCGGTCCTACCACCCTCCAGGTTCTGTGCTGCCCACACACAGCACAATGCCATGCTCTGCGCGTATCGTAGCAGCAATGACCTTAAAGGTAAAGGTTTTGCCATATCCTGCAGGGGAGTTGAGAATGAACTGGCGTGTGATGGTTTCTTCTTGTGGGGCATGCACTGCCTGATAGACGGATTCGCAGAGTGCCATTTGTTCCGCAGTGAGCTTAGGAGCAAGCGACTGTACAATTTGTTGTTGCTGTGTTATTTGTGAGAGTTCATCATCAATTGCAAGCAGTAGCTGATTTTGTATGAATGTTGTGTCTACTGCGTCTGTGGGGCACCTTTGTGCAGTGGCCTCCGCATGGAGAAAGTCTTCACTGAGCTCTGCAAAGAATCCAGGGCATCCAGGTCCTTTATAGTGATGGCTGTGCCCCTGTCATTATGGTGATGTCAGATAGTGTCAGACATCTCCATATATGGAGCTGCCTATATCAGTTATGCCCAAATATGGGACCGTGATGGCTGTGCCCCTGTCATTATGGTGATGTCAGATAGTGTCAGACATCTCCATATATGGAGCTGCCTATATCAGTTATGCCCAAATATGTGGGTTCTCTGATGTCAGACCAAAATAAGCACCCGGAAGTGAATTTCGCGCTGGGGAAGAGATTTGCATAGTATTGGGGCATAATGCGTTTCATATTTATTGTACATCATGGAAGTAGAGTAACGGTATGGGAAGCAGCCGGTTCAGAGGCAGAATATTGAGGAATTTTGGGGTAAAATGTGGAGTTAGTTGGGCCATGTGTGTGCGTGGAGACCGCGCACACACACATGTGTAGCCCCATGAGTTTGGCCGTCAATTATAGGTGCAAGATATCTGGAATTTAAATAGCACTTTTCTAAGTACTCAAAGACGCTTTACATGTGTGTGGGGGGGCCAGGGGAGAGGACACAAAAAGAGAACAGCTTCATTAGGAAAAACTCAGACAAGCAAAAAGCAATAAAACACAAAAAATTACGAGTTGAAATCAAATTCAACTCGGAAAGGCGATTCTGGACAGGTGGGTTTTCAGGGCGGTTTTGAAGGTAGGGAGGGAGAGGGCGTCTCTGATATGTTTGGGGAGTGCATTCCAGAGGGAAAGACGCCCCAGGTTCGGAGCCTGCATGGTCTTGGGGGACCTCCAGGAGACCGGCGTCACTGGACCTGAGGGAACGGGACGGGCGAGGAGGCGATGACGCTCGAGGAGGGCAGAGAGGCAGTGCCTTGTACTGTAGGTGGTGAGCAGCATTTTAAAGTGGACTCTTTGTTTGACGGAAAATATGTTATAATGGAAGTAATAATAGGGCTCTGATTGGGCTGAAACCAAATTTAGAGTCATATCATAATTATGTCATAGATGACTGACACCACGGGCTGGTCACATGAAGTCCCACGTTTTCACACTTTGACATTTAAAAAACAGAATTATCAAACATTATTTCATAATGGAGTGAAGAATATAGCATACCGTGTTGATACTGTGTGTGTGAGGATGACTTGAACTTCCACTAGTCGTGTTGACTAGTGGCTCCTCAAAAGAACTGTAATCCAACGCTATAGAAACACAACAAATTTGGATTAATTCATTTCATATATTAATGTATTTATTTTTGCACTCATTTCTCAAGACAGATTCAGAGCCCCGCAGCTGAATCTGTCCTCAACTCCCATTACAAGGTGTAGAGTTGTTGTTATTAGGAATGAAAACAAAGGAGTACCACCGAAAGAGGAGGGCTGAAGGAGAGTAGACACTAATCCTATAAAGCCTATAGCCGAAGTGTATAGATTCAGTCACCCTATAGTTATCCTCTCTCCCCTCCCCACCCCCCCCCCCTCTCTCCTCTCGTCCTCTCTCTTCTCGTTCTCCCTTTGGTTGTGTGGGTTTGTGTCCCAATGGTACAATCGTAATTAACCCTGTACGGATTCACGCTCTAGTAAGGCCTGCCACTAATTCTACAACCGGGGACCCGCTCCCCGGAGTTTCTTTTATTTCCCACGTCGCAGGTCCATGGACTGTCAATACGGACCCCCAGCTGCGGCTCAAGACTGTGACTGCGGACCGGGCCTCTCCATGGAGCACGACCGTGGATTTCTACTACACTGCACTATACCACTATACTATATATACTGTATATTATCTTAATATTCTTATATTACACCATTATATACTACATACACATTATTGCTGTACTATATTATACTATCATATATATCATATATTACACTATTATATGTGCTACTATTGTTACTGTTACTACCTGCACTGTATCTCTCTCTCTCTGTCTCTGTCTCTGTCTCTGTCTGTCTCTCTCTCTCTCTCTCTCTCTCTCCCTCTCTCTCTCCTCTTTCCCCCGACACGGTCGAGGCAGAAGGCCGCCACCCTAGAGCCTAGGGCCTGCCTGACGTTTCTTCCAGTTAAGAGGGAGTTTTTCGTTGCCACTGTCGCAAAAATTGCTTGTTCAGGGTGGGATTGTCGGGTCTCTTCTCTACATGTAAAGTGTCTTGAGACAACTTGTTGTGATTTAACACTTTAATAAAATTGAATTGAATTGAATTGAATTGAATAATCTGTGTAAATGTCCCACCTTCTGTATATCATCTGTACTGTATCTGTGATTCTAACTTATCCGATGTCTTTTTGAGACCATTGATTGCTGGCCATTAACCATCTTTTTAAAAGCGGCATTATGCCACGATTTTGGGGCAGAGATTCTTCATTTGCCTGTTATAGCACCACCATGAGGCCAATTTGGAAGAAATCTTCCATGGCCTAGTCAGAATATGCGTGAGAGTTTCACGGCAATCGACACTGCAATCATGATTTGAGGCATTGTGTTCAAAACAGACCACTCCTGCAAACTTTGGATGACAAGCTTAGCCTTCAATCAGGATGGAATATGAAAAATCTGAAAGATCAGTCTTGATCACATGACTATAGAGATAATATGTAGCGATTGAAGTGATGTTTGGAGAAAATCTATAGGAGTAATATGAAATAATGTGTGTCCTCTTGGTGGCACCATAACAGGCCAATGTGAAACATTTGGGGCAGAGGTTCTGCTCTGGCCCCCAGGGAGTGTGTGAGCACAGTTTTACGCCGATCGGGCCAACGGTGCCGGAGATTAGCTGGCCAAAGACAGAATGACGGATGGACAAACGCACACACGACAATTAGTGCAACATCACTTATATACCGATTTGGCTGAGCAAGTGAAACACTTTACAGCCTTTGTTTTTGATCAGTTCAATTCTTTGTGTAGTGTAGTCACATTGTCTTTGTAGGGCAGTGTAGTACTGTTGAGTAGTGTCAGTGTAATCAGTGTATCAGTAGTACTATAAGGTACTGTGTCAGGGCTAATGTGTCAGCATGTGTTTGTTCTTACTGTAGAATTCGTATTCAAACGTAACATCGTAGTCATAGGTTGGTGTCGCATTGACAGCGTCATCCTGGGGTTCTGACTCACCCTTCACTGCAGGAAACACAAAAAGGAAACCATGCTTTTTTTCAGACAAAAAAAAATATGACACGTACACGATCTACATGTATGCTCTCTCTCTCTCTCTCTCTCTCTCTCTCAGAAAAACCCTCTATTCAGTCAAACAAAACAACAAACATTTCACCCCTGGTCCTACATCAAACTCACAATCATAGAAAAACACACACCCACGTGTGCACACACACAATCTCCTGTTTCATGAGTCAGCTTGATGTATAAGACAAGTACCCCCCCCCCCCCTGAATCTGATGCTAGTATGTCACAGAGACTTACAGTACCCCCAATCCAACCCTTGATGCAGGGAGGTATTGGGTTGGGTACCATTTGTATAGTTTTTGGTATGACTCTACATTTATTGTCAGAGAGTAGGTTTGTGTTGCAGCTCTTATTTTAGCGTTTTTATTTCTTTGCTGAGAGTAGCAAGTCTCCACAGAGTCTGTTGTGGGTCTTGTGGTCTTGTTGTGGGTCCATGTTCTTCCCCATGTTCACTGACCTCGTGTTCAGTGGTTTCTTCCATTTCAGTTTGTTCTCTAAAGTTGTACTGTATGGCTTCCTCATTTGTTTCTCTAACTCATACTTTCTTTTTTTCCCCCCATCGAGTTAAAATATTTCATTAGATGGGAGATAGTTCTAACCAAGCCTTTTAAAAGGTTTATCATTAACCTGATCATTTGTCCCTACTGTATCATCTGTTTATGTAGTCTTTGTAGTTAGTGAGTGTGTGGGTAACAAATGTGGACATCAACAAGATACACACTTAAGGAATAAATCACAGTCATTACAAAAGAAAACAAAATGATTGCACATCAGAAAAAGAAGCTACCTCCTGCGTGGCCCATCATCACAGAGAATAGCAGCATCATCCAGATGACAACCAACATCTTCTCAGTCATTGTGTCTCCACAGTGACCCTGTTCTGTTCAAAATCAGACAAGATCACTTACATGATACAATAAATATACAGGAATAATACTGGTTAGTGGTTACATTGCTTCTGCTGGGAGAAATTGGGACACTTACATACAGCATACAGTCATTATTAGACAATGAATCTCTGTAAAGAAATCATATAAAAACTTCTATACTCATTATGAGTCTAGACGTTTCTTCCCCTTTCTCCTCTGTAAATAGATATGTGTATTTGTGGATGACGTGTGTTATTATTCTATGATCTGTTTGAATTGAATCTGAATTGAATACATAGGACCATGATGGAGAGATGGAAACAAGTCCCCAGGACTCTTTTGTCTTATCCTTTTAGCACAAGTGTTTTACTGTACTTCTGTGCTGTATTTGACTATTTGGTTATTCAACCAACAATAAACCATGAAAACTACATTTTAACACTTTCAGTCTTAAAGCGGCGAGACAAGTTATAATAACTATTCCCTCTGTGACCTTCCCCAAACTCAGCAACAAAAGCCATACATTCAGAACATCGGTACGACTACCTTCCAAGTTACATTTTGTCTAGAATAATCTCAGTATTGATACATTTCAGTGATATAAGGTGTTATAAAATGATTGTGTTCTACCTCTTTCTGTGTTTTCCTCCTGGTGTTTCTTCTTGATATAAACGTCGCTCTGATCTTCTGCTGTGAACTCTACTGTTTCTGCAGTATGCTTATCTACATCTCCCCTCTTTTCTCCACAATTCAGGAAGTGGCCTGACGGCTCCTCCCCGAAGCCTAAAAAACACACAAGTTAAGAGTTGATATTATCAATGGCATAACATAATATCTGGTTAGGTTTGCCTATTCTGCCATGTTATTGATCCTAGTAAGGAAATGTGTCTGCTTTAAACCATCCTAGCTAGCAGCTACTGTGCAGCACCTGAAGTCCAGCTCCAGCTATAAGGCCAGTGTCTTGCTCAAGGGCACTGGTCCTAACATGCATGTGTTTTAGTGTGGGAGGAAAGCAGAGCAACCAGCACAAACCCAGAGAAGAAACTCCACACATTAAGACCCCGGTCAGGTTCAAACCACAACCTTCTTACTGTAAACATTGAGCCACTATGTCACGCATAAGCAGACTGCTGTAAACGTGTTAACACAGATAGATAACAAAGGGTATAGTCATGCCATTATTGCCATAATCAGAAATTTCATCAGTTTTTGTTTCAAAAAGCTATTGAAATGATTTCTAACTGTTGTCAAAGCCTTTGCTCTCCTCCTTGCTGTGCTGAGTAGGCTACTTTTAAAGAAAGGGAAATTTTGTTTTATACAGAAACCAAAACCAAATAATGCGGAATAGGTTCTCAGTGTTACAACCACAAAGTTTGTTTCCACTTTCCTCACTAAACTGTTTATACTGTATGACAATGACCAGCATCTCTCGATGCTTGATTTTTCGAAAATACCAATTATATCTCTGCCATTATATCTCTATCTGAAAATAGCCGATCTACAAGCTCACAATGTGTCGCATCGCGACACATTGTGAGCTTGTAGATCTGCTATTTTCAAAAGATTTTTATACATTTGAAAAGTTGTGAAATGGGACATTTTGCATAATGAGTACTTTTGGTGCTTTAAGTACATTTTGATGCCAATACTTTTACTCAAGTACATTTAGAATTTTACTTGTAACAGAGTATTTCTACATTGCAGTATTGATACTTTTACTTAAAACATTTGAGTACTTTTTCCACTGTGCGCGCACGCACGCACGCACGCACGCACGCACGCACGCACGCACGCACGCACGCACGCACGCACGCACGCACGCACGCACGCACACACACACACACACACACACACACACACACACACACACACACACACACACACACACACACACACACACACACACACACACACACACACACACACACAAGATGCTGGCAGAGATATAATTGATAGAAGTGGTGTTGAAATACAGACTGATTAGGAAGCGTAGCAAGCAGCAGACCAGCGCACCAGTAGTTAAGTTGTGTTGTATGTGTGTGTGTGTGTGTGTGTGTGTGGCCAATAAATACAAACAGCAAACTGTTACTGTTTCTTCCATCTGTCGAGCAAACATCCCCAGCAGCAACCGCATTGCTACAAAAAACAGATGTTATTTTAAGACATTGATACTATTATCAACTCTTGACTTGAGTGGTTTTTAGGCTGCAGGGCCTGTAACCAGGACAGTCGGCATTATAAGAAACTTCCTGAATTGTGGAAGTGCAAAGGGTGAAGACGTGGATCAGCAGAGGCACAGAAGAGAGTTCAAAGCAAGAGGATCAGAGAGACGTTTCCATCAAGAAGAAACACCAGGAGGAAAGAGGTACAATATGATGCATTTATAACACGTTTTCATCGCTGAAAGAATCCGTTTAATTGTTTATTTATAGACAAAATCTGATCTGACTTCTACAACATTTTGCTGTAAAACAATGCATGCATTAATGTGAACGCATTGTTTTGATTGCTGAGTTTTGGGGATGATTGCTGAGTTTTGGGGATGATTGCAGAGGGAATAGTTGTCATAACTTTTTAGTTTTGCTGCTTTAAGACAAAGTGTAAAAATGTGGTTGTCATAATGTCGTCGCCTTGCTAAACTAATGGCCGAAGTCATTTTTTGAGGAAATTTATATTTTTGCCTAAGTCAGCTCCTCATGACACTGGCCACCTCTGGTAAAATCGCCCATCTCCTAATTGAAAAGGATCATGCTATTCCTGCCCCTTTTAGTATAATGGCCTAACTCCCTAGTGTGACTTAGGCCAAAATAGGCCTTTTTTTTGGCCTAAGTCACTTGTTTTTGTGACTTAGGCCAAAATAATTGGCAAAGGATTTTGACTTAGGCCAAAATCATTTTTTCAAAGTCAGGTTTAATCCTATTTAAATCTCTTATGTTACATAACTGACAGACAGTGTTATTTCTATTTAAATAGTCATACTTTGTTATAAACATTTTGGGTGAAATGATTAAGAATTATCCTATAGTTTGGTTTTGGATCAGTTTCTAATTTTTCCTGAAAAACTTGTAAAAAATGACTTAGGCCATTAGCTTAGCAAGGCGACGATGTGTTACATTATGTAGTTATAGTGTCAATACAGTAGGTTCTCCCAGTATAAAATCCTGTCCATATTATTATCATTTTTGTACATATTGTCATATTTGTGTGCTTTGTAAAGGAACAGGGTGAGGATGTTGGCTGTCATCTGGGTGATGATGCTCTTCTGTGTGATGGGTGGTGCCCAGAGTGAAGGATCTCACAGAGGAGGTATAGCTTCTTCTTATGATGTTTAATCATAAAGTATTGTGTTTTTTAAATGACTGTAATGTTATTATTGTGAATCTTGTTGTCCACATAATGTGCATGTATTTATAGTACAAGCAGATAAATACGATGACTACAACCTCTGTATAATGTATATAGTTATTTTCTGATTAGATTACACATTAGGGACAATACACCAGTGGTTCTCAAACTCTTTTGTGCCAAGGACCCCCAAATTGACACTTATTAGCCAGCGGACCCCCATTTGAAAAGATATGCCAGGAACGCCCATAAGAGAAGATTTGTACGGCTCTAGCAGTGATTATCAACCATTTTAATTTCAAGGACCCCCAGTTTGACATGCATTAGGGGACCCCAATTCATATTGTAAAATCAATGTTAATTTGACTCTGAGAGTGTACAAATGGAACCAAATGGACCCGTCAGGGTCCATTTGGTTCCATTTGTACACTCTCAGAGTTACAGACCCATAAGGGTCCATTTGGTTCCTAACTATCCATCATTTAGCTGGGGACCCCCTGGAACTCCCTCAAGGACCCCTGGGGGTCCCCGGACCCCACTTTTGAGAACCAATGCAACACACGGGAAAATGATAACCCTTTCTTTTGTCTTTTGATGAAATATTGTTAGAAAATATGAAAATAAAACAATGGGATATTGTTTGTCTGTGTCTTTGTTTTAAAACAGGCGCTGTTCCGAAATCACACGAGAACTACTTTGACGGGTGGAGCGTCACCTTCGGCGACGACCCGATCACCTCTGAGGCGGGACTCTGCGTCGTCATCCCGTGTTCCTTCACTCATCACCATCAATTCAAACCCACGTCTGCGACGTGGCTGAAATGCGAAGCGTCCAAGCGCAAGTGTAACGACCGCGACGTCGTGTTCTACTCCAAGAGCGCCGCCAAAGCTCAGGTCCCGTTCAGAGGACGAGTGGCCCTGCTGGAGCCCAACATCGCCCGGAAGAACTGCAGCATCAGCATCACTGACCTTCAGGAGTCTGACACGGGATCCTATCAGTTTAGAGTCGAGGGTCATGAAAACGGACAGACTGACGGCTATAGATTCGGTCTTAAGAGTCTCCTCACAGTTACAGGTATGATGTGCTGCTGATTTGATAAGGAATTACAAAAAGAGACAACACGGTATCTACATGCTCGGGTGGCGCAGTGGTAAAGTCACTGCCCACCACCACGGAGGTTGAGGGTTCAAATGGTGACTAAATTGGGGAGAAAAAGGGGTAAAAAATGATTGGCTACTCTAAATTTTAGGGAAAAAAAGTTGAAAAAAACAAGGTATCTACATATTTACACATAGCATATCCATCCAAATAGTATGTACATGAGGTTTAGCAATAATGTTCTCCCTGTGTTTACCTTGGGTTTCCTCCCACACCAAAACATCTGCATGCCAGGCAGGTACATACTCCCTTACGCTTACAGGCTCTTGACCTGACTGTCATTACAAGTGGAGTAAGGATAAGGATAATCCCTTTAACAGGTCCGTTTATGAAAGTCCTTGTGGTCTTGTTTCCAATGAGGGCCTGTGAGCAATTAGGGGTTAAGAGTCTTGCTCAGGGACAAATTTCATTTCGTCGACACATTTGCTAGTCTGGCCTGGAATCGTACCTGGGGCAACCAGGGCCTCTGGCTCCCTAGGCGGGCTCACTAACCACTCAGCTATGGCCGCCCCAGAGTGGTCCCAGAGTGCTGCATGGTGCCATGGTGGCTGCTCACTGCTCCTTATGGGTTAAATGCAGAGGATACATTTCCCAGAGGGGAGAGTAGTCAAATCAAATAAAAAATATACAAGATTATCCTATTTTTGTTGTTTACTACCATATTAATCAACCAAAAAGTATGTTGTGTCTCTCTCCACTGAATGTTTCACTAATGAAGATTATTAATCAACATCAATGTATGTTGGTTGCATTGAATAATGTTGTAATGAATAATTTGTGTCTGTTTATTTGAGTTCTCGGAATGTGTTTTTTTGTCTCTATGTTTGCTGTCTCCCTGTAGGTCTGAGACAGAAACCCAAGGTGAATGTTCCTCCTGCTCTGACGGAGGGTCAGCAGACCACCCTGACCTGCACCGCCCCAGGACGCTGCTCTGGAACTCCTCCCAGCGTCTCCTGGACATGGACAAAGACAGGAGGACACCATGTCCCTCACATCGCAAACAACGTCACCATTCTCACAGCAGAGAATCGTGCCAGTGTCGGCGAGAGACACAGCTCAACGCTGACCTTCACCCCTTCACCTGAACACGACGGCAGTGAGGTCACTTGTCAGGTGACCTTCAAGGGAAACATCACAGCAGAGGAGACTGTGACCCTGAATGTTACCTGTGAGTATTACATTAGATCCTATCTGACTTACAGTATCTACTTTACCATACTGTACAACAACATACTCTACAGCATTGGTTCTCAAAGTGGGGTCCGGGGACCCCCAGGGGTACTTGAGGGGGTTCCGGGGTCCCCAGCTAAATGATGGATAGGAACCAAATGGACCCTTATGGGTCTGTAACTCTGAGAGTGTAGAAATGGAACCAAATGGACCCGTTAGGGTCCATTTGGTTCCATTTGTACACTCTCAGAGTGAAATTAACATTGATTTTACAATATGAATTGGGGTCCCAGAGATATAAATGCCATTACATGGGGGTCCGTAGCCCTAATGCATGTCAAACTGGGGGTCCTTGAAATTAAAATGGTTGAGAAAGAATCACTGCTAGAGCCGTAAAGATCTTCTCTTATGGGGGTCCCTGGCATATCTTTTCAAATGGAGGTCCGCGGGCTAATAAGTGTCAAGTTGGGGGTCCTTGACATGAAAAAGTTTGAGAACCACTGCTCTACAGAACCCCTTTAACCCATTAAAGACCTGAAGCCGATTCTACATGTCTCCTAAATCCCAACAGTTTTCTGAAAAACGTATGTTTCTATATCAGTGGTGCTCGATTTTTTTTTCACGTCAAGGACCCCCAAAATGATATGTATTTGGCCGCGGACTCCCCCATCTCAAAATACTTTGTTCCAGGGACCCCCAGAAGCAAAGATTTAAGTAAAAAATGTTCGCTTAAAAATATATATTCAAAGATTTGCACACATTTTCACGATTTCTTAAAAATAGCAGAATAGCCAAAGTGTAAAATAATGCTTTTTTTTACTCAAATCTAAAAATGACACAGATGCGTTCCAGGTCTTAATGGGGTAAATAATACATATTATAGTGACTTTTTTTAAAAATAAAATATAAATATTTGGTAATAAGACATTTGAAATAAATTATCCACATGGTTTGTTGGCCTTTCAGACACATTTAATGTCCGTCTGGATGTTAATAAAGCAACACTATGTAACTTTTTTTAAATGAATAAAATGTACATTTGTCCAATCTGTATGGTAGAGTAGCCTATGTTTATACAATATATCTCATACAATTGGGGTTGTATTTTGTCTCCCTGCTCTTCTATTGAGACATTTAGATCGTGTCAAAGGTCATGTCTCACCTAGACACACAGGATCTGACACAAATATTGACCTGATCGTCAAGATTAAACTTATCCCCTGAGCAAGCAGGCAGGCTCTATTAGCTCAATGGTAAAAAATGTCAGCACTTGCGCAGGAAACCGGGTTCGAATCCGGGGTAGAAGAGGAAAGTTACATAGTCCAGCTTTAAAAAGTGGAGTCATATAACGTGTCATGTTTCCAGACCCTAATAGAACATGACTGGTGGGGTTCTGGACCAAACAAAAAGAAAAAGAAAAACACACACAATCAAATATCTCATTGTTGCATAAACTTCAAATGTCCATTTCACTATCACTTTGTGTCAAAGACCTGAAGATGCCCAGCATCAGTGGTGAAACCACAGTGGAAGAAGGTGGTACTCTGAATGTGACCTGTGACGCAGAAAGCTCCCCTCCCTCTACTGTCGTGTGGACTCTGGTCGACTACAACATCGGACTGGTGGAAGACACTCAGAGAGCCGCTCTGGTCATTCCTATGGTGACAAGAGTTAATTCTGGAAGGTACAGCTGTACAGCACAACATCTGAACAAGACTCTGACCACGTTCACCGATATATCTGTGATGAGTAAGTACACTGCCACTAACCTGCTTTAAGATAATATTTCATTAAACATCCTACAGTACCCTAGGTGGGTTGGCGAAAGGGCCTCTCTGTGTGGAGTTTGCATGTTCTCCCCGTGTTCCCTAGGGTAGGTAGGTACCCCCACAAAAACATGCAGTAATCCTGGTCACTATACTGCCTCCCCCTGGCCAGCCGGGGTGCCTGATGGAGGGGAAAGGAACTGGTTGGAATAACCGTTCCTTCCACGCGCCACGTACAAGGGAAACTCTCCCCTGTCAGGTGACAAGGTGGTCAGTTGGCTCTTATGCATTGAAGGAGGCATGAGCTCGGCCCTGGCCTCCCTAGGTTGGCAGAGGGAAGGTAGTGCCCAGGATTACATAGATCGTGGGGTTACAAAATCGTGGGATACAAATGTTACAAAAAAAACAAAAACATCCTACAGTATACTGCACACACCCATTATTCTTTCATGTGATTTTATAGTACAATTGTGATCGTTTGCCCTCAGCCTTTCCAAAGATCCTCCGTGGATCTGAATGTGTCCAGTTTGAAACCCTGACGTGTACGTGTATCAGTCAGGGGATTCCCTTACCTACAATCACATGGCCACTGTTGAAGAACAGAAGTGTGTATTCTGTCACCATCACGGTGCTGAACTCCACCATCAACAGCACCGTCTACCTGACCGTTGAAGACCACGACAACACTTCTGTTCAGTGTTTCAGCACAAACTATCTGAAAACAGTAAATAAGACACTTGTCATCGTCAAAAAAGATGAAGGTAAACACATGCTGTACATTAACCCTATTTGAAGCATTTGTAGACATTTAATTTGGACCAATGTCTTTATGAACTAACTGTAATACCCAAGACAAGCAAATAGTTGTGTTGTGATAGAGAACAATACTCTCACATGTATCCCTCTTCCCTCCAGGTGAAGACGAAGTCAGTATTTCTGCAGCAGTGAAATTCATCGTCGTTGCTCTGATGTGCGTTGCTTTTTCTATTTACTGTTTGGCGAGTACATGTAACAGGTACAGTGTTCTCTTTTCATGTTCCAGTGTTGATATTGACAGCAAATTTTGATTTAGTTTTAGTCAGTCTTTTGAATACAATTTTTTGTCTAGTTTTAGTCGACTAAAATGTATTGTGGCGGTGCGTTGATGGCGTCCTAATGGCTGATTTTACACTTGGTTGCATGCTGAAAATAGCCGATCCACAAGCTCACAACACGTCGCAGCGCGACGCGTTGTGAGCTTGAAGATCTGCTATTTTCAGAGCAACCGAGCGCAACCAAGCATAAAATAACTTGTCTTTTAGTTCTACTGGATCTCTCTTCCACTAGTCCCTCACCAACATTTTAGTCTAGTTTTTATTTGTTGACGAAATTGTCAATTAGTCTTAGTCATCATAGCTTAGTTTTTATTTCGTTTTTATTTAGTTTTCGTCAGTGAAAAAAGGTAGTCGACGAACATTTTTCGTCATAGTTTTAGTGGACGAAGAATTGCACGTTTAAAGTTTAATTTGAATTGAGGAATATGGTGTTGCATTTATCATTAATAATTTACTTTAACAATATCCCTGGTTATGTCTCTCAAAACGTCTACTCAGATGCAGAGGGAAGAATTCCACAGCTGAGCTCAGCTCCTCAGTATGAAAGGAAAGGAAAGCATTGGACAGACCAGTGGAGGGCAGCAGAGAGCTTCGATGCTCAGTATAAGAGGTGGAAGGATGGACAAGGCCACTATTGATCTCAAGGAGCAAGAGGTGATGCAAAGAACCGGTGGTGGAAAGTATAACTAAGTACATTTACTCAAGTACAGTACTTAAGTACCAGTGAGATGCTGAAGAGAGAAGGGAAGGTGGGGGAGGAGGAAATAATGGGAGAGGAAAAAGACAGCAAGGCAATGTTAAAAGTGTTGTAAGCTTTATATATTATATATTTATGTATTTATTGTACAAATATATGTTTTAAATAGCTCTATATTCCCATAGTAATCACTGTTATAGTGTTTGTTCAGTACCAGGGGGTCTCCCAGTCTCTCCAGCTCTTTAGTAAACTGAAAATACATTTTTAGATCGGAATACAGATTTTATCCAGAGATAACTTACACAGGATACAGGATAAACAAGTGCAATTGGAAGTGATGAAACAAATAAATGAGCATATAATATTGGAACTGGAACAGACACTATCAAATTAAGCTGATAAATAATCTTTGTGGGGTCGTGTCTGCAACGCACTGTGAGCTTGTAGATCTGCCATTATCGGCACGCAACACCGTTGGAACATAAATTAAGCATTTTGAACGTTATGGCCAGAGTCATTATAGCTGAGTGTGGATGACAGACAGTGGATATTTGTGGGATTTGGTTAAATTGAGAGTTAATGCTTCCTGCAGTGACCTTGTGCTTGGATTGCTTATTAAAGCAGCAATCTGGCACTTATTTTAATGTATAAAATGTTATTATAGCCAAACTGTATGGTAGAGCATTTTATTAACCAGCTCACGTGCAGTGATTCAGAAAGGTAGACCCTGTTGTCGGGTAGAACAATTTACTGGTCGACAATGACAAGCAGTACTGCCTGAAGCACCATAATTACCCTGGTCAAGTGGGGATGGTCTCCTGCCATTTCGTACATTTAACTTTTTGATTGTCAGTCGCCTCAACTTGTGTGGTCACAAAACAAATTGTATGTTTACATTCTGCTCTGTGTCCTAAATGCCTGTACAGAGATTGGAAAAAAGGGCTTTTGTGTGTTCTGCACCCTCTGCAATATAGGGTTGCAGAGGGTGATTACATTGCAAAATCACCTGAAACTTAATCAGTGGTTTTCAACCTTTATTCGTGTCAAGGACCACCAAATTGACACATATTAGCCCAGGGACCCCCATTCGAAAAGATATGCTGGGGACTCAACCATTTTGATTTCTCGGGGGTCCCAATCTACACTGTATCATCATCATTAGTGTTCATGTAACTCTTTGGTTCCATTTGTACACTCTCAGAGTTACAGACACATAAGGGTCAATTTGGCTTTAACTATATTAACTATTCATTTGGCTGGGGACCCCCTGGAACCCCCTCAAGGACCACTGGTGGTCCCCGGACCACTGGTTAAGAACCACTTAACTAAATGAATTCAGCAAAATTATTTTAAAAAATATATATAATTAAGAGACGGATTACTTGGTTTGAATTTATCTGGTTATGAAATGGACTCCTACTGTAGAAATATTTTTGAAAATGTTTTTAATTTTAATGTTTTCTGTTTTGCAACTGTATATTGCTGCTGCCTTACCACAAGAGGTGAATTTTAATCTCAATGTTAACTATAAATAAAAAACACAATTATCCCCCCCTGCCCCACATTGTTATCACAAAATGAATGGGTGACTTTTGTTGAATACGTGATAGGAATGATGACCACTTTTACTTGTTTTAACTTTATTAACAAAATAGAGACAAACCTCTTATTAACAGTTCTTAACTCTTATTAACAAAGTTAACAAACATTCAACTGAATTTTAAACATAAAGACCTGGAACGCGTCTGTGTCACTTTAGCTTTCTTTGGCTGTTCAAAAACAGCAGATCTACAAGCTCAGAGCGCGGCACCGAGTGCCGCGCTATGAGCTTGTAGATCTGCTATTTTTGAAAAATCTTGTTTGTTTTTTTTTCTTTCCAAAAACTGATTTAGATTTTTTTTAAGAATCGCCCCCGGGTCTTAAAGGGTTAAGAACAGATATAAAAATGTAAAACGTATCAAAACAAATGACACATTAAATGAATTCACGTCAACACAAAACACTTTGCAAATTAATCTTACTGGTTCAAAAAAGAAAAAGAAATCAAGCAAGCACTGACTAGACCATGTCTCCCATGTAGGCGTCCAGCTCTCGGTCCAGCTGTCTCTTGGACACAGACATGTAGTCATCCAGGTCTTTGTCAAGATCCTCCTTATTGGTGACCTCTGACTTCCACCTGACCACCTTTGTCCCAAAGCCGACCCCTTCTCCACCTGTAAACGCATATGCATAAGAACTTGCAAATGGCAGATTTTCATGAAACTTGGGTTTACACATTGAGGAGGCATATTTAAGTAGGGGTCTAAAAAAGGGGTCATTATAGATGTATTGTTTTTCTTCTTCAATGTCTCACCCACTGCTCACTCACAAATCTGCCTCATGGTGGTGCTATAACAATACTTTTTTTTTTTTAATACATTTTTTATTTGTAACGCACTTTATATTTGAAGCAAATCTCAAAGTGCTACAGGTTAAAAACATAAAAAAAGAAAGAGAAAACAACAATAATAATAAAACAGTGAAATGAATAAACTTCAAATCAAGTCAGCAAACACAGTAGAAGTTTAAAAAAGATAAAGCAACTACATCTCTATCTATGCAAATGCCTCGATAAAAAGGAAGGTTTTTAGGCCCTTTTTAAAAGTGTCAATGGACTGTGGTGCTCTCAGATGGTCTGGGAGGGCATTCCACTGTCGAGGAGCTGCTGACAACATCCCTCTTGTCATTTAGGCAGATGGCTTTGGAATTTGTATGGATAGGACTCAGCATGAACCATGCTTTCCAGGGAGAACTACCGGTACATCTTATATAAGTTCAGTGTTTTATTTTCCACCAAATGTAATTTGTAGAACACATGATTTCTCGCATCTCCATCTAGGTCTTTAATTTAATCGACTGAGCTTGGGTGTGGGTTTTGAAAAATGTACATTGAAGCCGCGGTGATTATGTCTTACTGTAGTACTCTATGTACTGTGCACAAAACATTTATGAACTTACCCAGTGTTTGGGGAGCCTGGCAGCTCAACTGGTTAGTGCACTGCAGACATTCTCCTTGCGAGTGGTGAGCACCCGAGTTGAACTCCGACTCCCGTCTTGTATAAGCTCTTTGTGCCCATGGTTTCTGGGCCCTCTGAAATCTCTTGTCTAAATAACGTGATAAATGAAGAAATTAATAATGAACTTAAATGCACCATTTACCATTTCAATGATCACATATTGTATCATTATTATACATCATATTAAACCATTGCACAAAATGAACCACATTGACACTAGCGTCCCTATGCTGGATATGTCATAACAGCGAAAACATGCAAACATTTGCAGAACACGGCGTGACATGTTACAATGTGTTGTGAGCTTGTAGATCTGCTGTTTTTGGTGCAGAGATTTGGTGTACACGGAAGAAAGCAGGGGACCAAGTATAGACCCCTGGGTGATATATAAAAATACTATAGCGCTGCCGTTTGGCAGAAACCTTGTATCTCCATATTTCAACTTAAAGGAGTAGTAGGTCTCTCAAGACTTAAAGAGAATCCTTTGAGTCTCCTACAGGATACATTAGCATCTTTCCGCCGGTCATCAAATTATTGTCTTAGGAATGCGACAAAGACAAATCACCATGAATTCAAGGCTTCATGGGGTGTGTAATTGATAGAAAAGTATTTTTTTGGGTGAACTATTCCTTTAAGTTGTTTTGTAAATGAATGCCCTACTTCATCATACAAGAGTGTCGCACTAAAGAAGTGAAAATAGCAGATCTACAAGCTCACAACGCCTCGCATCGAACGTTTAAAAAATATAAACAAAAAAGGAACATTTTTGGACATACAGTACATTTTATGCACACACACACACACACACACACACACACACACACTATATATAGACACTTACTGCTGTACATGGAGCTGCCACACCCGGGTCCGTTCCACCACAGACCCCCCAGGGAGAACACGCGGCCCCTCAGCCAGGAGCGCTGGAGCCAGGGCCTGAACCAGGTCCTGGAGCCCGCCGGATAGCCCAGCCTGCTCCACACGGGACGGCGGCGTTTGGACCACACCGAGCGGCCCAGTCTGGTCCACACCGGGCGGCGGCGCTTGGACCACGCCGGCCTGCCCAGCCTGGAGCGTACGTCAGTCCTCCCCAGGCGCTGTGAGACGCTCTGGAAGAGACAAGATACTGTGTGAGAGCCCAGGTGAGCACGGAGACCATACATGGGCCACATGCGGCCCCCAACTTCACTTAATGCGGCCCGCAGGTTAATATTGATATATTATTGATTTCAGCTGTTACAATTCCAAACATGCAAACATGACCCGCTTTAATTACTTCAGTCTATATTAGTAGCTTAATGACTAGTATTAAAATTCTATTGTCTTTTTTGTGTCCAATGTATTTGTATTTAAGTTCATAAAGTAACAAATAAGTATAACAAAATGCATTTGAAATGAAATAAAAACGTTACTTTTCAGGATTCCAATTCAGAAATAGCAAAAAAAAACTTTGAGCTTGTAGATCGGCTATTTTTGCTACTTTTGTGTGAATGAAGAAGTACGGCATTAATTAAGAAAAAAAGAGTGACTGTGGAAATATAGTGGCCCTCTCCATCATCAAAGTTGCATCACCCCTGATGTAGACCATCCATCTCTAATATATTATCCAATTCATCATCCATCAGGTATTGTATCTAATCCACCATCCATCTTTCTTATCTATCTATCTATCTATCTATCTATCTAACATATACAAATATGTTATCGGTATCATAGTCATTTTTCTTTTTCTTTCTTAATGATGCTGCTGTGTTATGATGGGACTCCTTCCTTTGACGGCGCCTAAACCCTAACTTAAAAAAAACCTATGCCTAAACCTAACCTTAACCGTAACCTCACAAAAACTATGCCTAACCATAACCCTATCCTCACAAAAACTATGCCTAACCTTGACCCTATCCTCACAGAAACTATGCCTCAAAACCACGTCGACCTGAGCGAAACACCAGGAAATTGAAAAGACAGAGTCCGGTATTATGATAGCGTGTCTGTCTGTACGTGAGGATACACAGAGTCAGTCTGTTGATACTAAGGCTGGCCAGTAGATGGGGCCCCATTTCCACAGAGCCAAACCAGTGTCCAATCAAAGCAACAACAGGCCACATTGTAGGCAATAACAAGGGATGGTGGTTAAATATCTGAAAATATACATTAACATGAATCCAAAACACACTGATGATCGTGCTGTCTAACAATGAAACTACATGGAATCTATGAAAAAAAAAGTTGTGGGGGTCCCTGCTCCATCTCTCTCTCAACTAAGGGGTCCTTGGTCTGAAAAACGTTCAAGGCCTCTGCCTTAGAATGTTTCAAACTGCAGGAGAACAGTTTTCTACGGCCTTGAATTTGCTTTAAAAAAAACTTAGCATTTAGCAGACTCTTAAAAAAAGGAAAACATTTAAAAAGTGCTCCTCGGAGCACAGGTCTACGCCAAGTCAGGTAGGTCATTGTGGGCCAGAAATGTTCGGAATTCAGTCATTGCAAAAATCGGCCTCGTGGTGACTCTGTAATAGGCCAATGTGAAAAGGGTGGCATTTACTTCCTCTGCCTAGTGGGAATGTGCGTGCAAAGTTTCACGGCAATCGCACGCTCTGTTCATGATTTGAGGCAT
This sequence comes from Gymnoscopelus microlampas, assembly GCF_963454915.1. Taxonomy (NCBI): domain Eukaryota; kingdom Metazoa; phylum Chordata; class Actinopteri; order Myctophiformes; family Myctophidae; genus Gymnoscopelus; species Gymnoscopelus microlampas. The sequence goes on from NC_139940.1 coordinate 5,812,181, forward strand.
TTTGTTCAAAACGGACCACTCCTGCAAACTTTTGATGCCAATCTTAGCCAATCAGGATGGAATATGATAAATCGGACTGATTTGCGTGATGTTTGGACAAAATCTGTAGGAGTAATATATATTTTTTGGTGCAAATATCGGCCTCCCTGGTGGCACTATAACAGGCCGATGTGAAACATTTGGGGCAGAGGTTCTGCTCTGGCATCCAGGGAATGTGTGTGTGTGCGGTTTCACCTGGATCGGGCCAACGGTGTCAAGAGATTAGCTGACCGACAGGGTGCAACACTGTCACGGAGACAATCGAATCCCTATTTATTTGTGTGTGTCTCTCACACACACACACACACACACACACACACACACACACACACACACACACACACAGTGTCACCTTCCTGGGCAGGACAAGACGTCTGGGGTTCATGTTGAAGCCAGGTGTACGGTCAGGGTCAGGGGTCGGGGTCGGGGGTGAGTAGGCCTCCAGCAGCTCAGAGAACCTACGGTCCATGTCGACAGCAAACAGAGCACAGAGCACAGACACCAGTGTAAACACAGACATGTACTAACAGTCCTCAGCTGACACAACCTACAGTACATGTCAGCTGTTTAGTGCTTAACCCATTAAGACCTGAGGCCCATTCTACAAAATATGTCTCCTAAATCTCAACAGTATTCTGGAAAACGTATGTTTCTATATCAGAGGTGCTCAATCCTTTTCATGTCAAGGACCCCCAAAAGTATATGTAATTATATGCATCTCAAAATATTTTGTTCCAGGGGGTCCCAGATGCAAAGATTTTAGTTAGAAATGTTTGCTTTAAAAGAATATGTATTCAAAGATTTGCACACATTTTCACGATTTTTCAAAAATAGCAGATCTACAAGCTCGTAGCGTGGCACTCGGTGCTACGAGCTTGTAGATCTGCTATGCTACAGACACAGACACACTGCACATAGCAGTGTGACTGTGTGTGTGTGTGTGTGTGTGTGTGTGTGTGTGTGTGTGTGTGTGTGTGTGTGTCTCTCTCTCTCACCGATCATTTAGTGACACACTCGAGGAACCTCTGATGACAATCTTATTTTGTTTTCGGACCATGGTTTAGCTCGGCTCTCCCAGTGACACTGTGGGATAGATAGGTGACATTGGTGTTACAACAAAATGTGTTACCCGTCGAATTGCGTGACTCCAGAGACCAGAGGTCAGGAGCGAGGATGCTTAAACATACTGTTGTATCTCAGCAAAACAGGTACAGGTATTATGCACTATAGTATGGGTCACTACATCAGATTAACTCTTTAGATTAACATTGAAATAAAACTTTCAGGTCAAATAGAAAATCGAAAGAATTATCAGCCTTTTCACAAAGGCCTTTTCGTCAAAAATAGCCGATCTACAAGCTCACAACGCTTGTGAGCTTGTAGATCTGCTATTTTCAGCGAATGTTCCCCTCAGAATAGGAATGCTAGGGTTTCAAGTGGTTATTGTTAAAAAAAAAAAAAACATTCTTCCTATCATACAAAAATAATGAACTCTGAGGACCCCTACGGGCCCAAAGGGGTCCCAGACCCCCGTTGAAGACCCATGGTCTAGACAGACACTGTAATGACAACGGAGCTATGAGGTGTCGTCAAAATTAATACTGAAATCTAATGCAACACAGACAGACAGTATGGCGTTTAACAGTATAAAAACCGCAAACAGTTCTAACCCAGGCCTGCTCCAGCTAGTGTTGATTTTGACAGCACATTTTGATTCAGTTTTAGTCTTTTGAAACAAATTCCATTTAGTTTCAGTCATATTTTACTCATCTGAAATGTTTTACAGTTAGTCTAGTTTTAGTCGACTAAATATCATAAGATTGTAGTCGACTAAATCTACAGTTGATTTAGTCGACTAAAATGTATTTTTAGCGGTGCCTTGATGGCGTCGTAATGGCTGATTTTACACTTGGTTGCACTCTGAAAATAGACGATCTACAAGCTCACAACACGTCGCGCTGCGACGCGTTGTGAGCTTGTAGATCTGCTATTTTCAGAGTGCAACACTTGAGCGCAACCAAACATAAAATGACTCGTCTTTTGATTCTACTGGATCTCTTCTCCACTAGTCCCTCTTTAACATTTTAGTCTAGTTTTTATTTGTTGACGAAATTGCCAATATATTTTAATCTTAGTTTTAGTCATCATAGCTTAGTTTGTATTTAGTTTTTATTTAGTTTATCAGTGAAAAAAGGTAGTCGATGAACATTTTTCCATCATAGTTTTTTAGTCGACGAAATCAACACTGGCTCCAGCCATGTGCAAGCTGGGTCCTATAAGTTATAGAGTGTAACATCAACAAACGTTAAAACAGGTGGGCTTACTGTACGTTTGACAGGTAATGTTACTATGAACAAACTGTTCAGTGGGCACAGGGTGGGCAGTGACCTCAGGACTCAGGTTCTAGACTGGTCTGGGACACGCATAAACTCATAGGAATAATCGTTGCTGTTGAGTGGAAACCGAAACCGTTCCTTTTTTGTATATTATTTTAGAAACACTTTGAAAATAGTGAAAATCTACGAGCAGCTCACAACACGTCGCATGGCTATTTTCACTACTTTTGTGTGACACTCTTGTATGATGAAGTAGAGCAGTGGTTTTCAACCCTTTTCATATCAAGGTCCATTATTTAGTCGGCATTTGAGCCACGGAACCACCATTTGAGATTTTGCCTCTCAGACCCAAAATACCTCAAATACTGTGTTGTCGTTGGATACGATTATGTCCACAATTCCATGCTGTATTGATGTTGGTGCCATAGGAGAGATAACAGGCAAACGTTGATCAAGTAATGCAGATGTTTAACAATAATGTAAAATGAAACCAAATGGACCCTTACGGGTCCATTTGGTTTCATTTTACACTCTCAAGAGTTAAAGATCTAGGGGTCCATTTGGTTACCAACTCTCCATCATTTAGCTGGGGACCACCTGGAACCCCCTCAAGGACCACAGGTGGTCCCCGGACCACTGGTTGAAAACCACTGAAGTGGGGCAATTAATTTATTAAAAGAACTTTGGAGAGACAAGGTTTCTGCCTGACAGTATCTGACCTTCATACCTTCATATCTGATTATATGAGCCAATACACATACTCAGACTATTTCTACATTGCAGTATTGATACTTTTACTTAAGTAAAAAAAAAATAGTATTTTTTCCACCACTGCAGTGCTAATTAAGCTAAATACTGACAGCTGGAGACACATGATGGGAGTTGCTGCTAACCAACTCAGGCATGGAAGATAACAACGGCAACATTCATTATTATTAATAGTAAGTAATAATCAAGTTGCATGTATTATTAGCTCTATAAGTGCACGAGCACCTGTGACTGAATTAATGCTAACGCTGGAATTCCCGGCCCCTGATAAATGACTGTCATATCATGACAGTCATGGATGAACTTCAGCCTGGTCTGCACTTTCTCCATTTACAACCCGTACATCTACATAAACGTTAACATTTCAAATATAAAGTGCTTACCCGATGGCCACAGATGTTAAAAGTATGTACGGTTTCTCAGAAGTACCCGTATCTTCCATATTCTTCAATAAAAAAGCATTTTAATCAGATCGGTGGCCATTTTCTCCGTATTTTCGCCATATGCTTTCAACTACATGACCCTATCGGTTGGGAGGTGTATTGCACTCTGATACATTATAACGCTATGAGAAAATGGCCACCGATCGGATTAATCTGCTTTTTATTGAACAATACGGAAGATACGGGTACTTCTGTGGGCCCGTACGTAATTGTAACATCCGTGGCCGTGGGGTAAGCACTTTATATTTGACATTTAAACGTTTATGTAGATGTACGGACCAAAAAGGGAGACACCAGGTTGAAGTCCATCCATGACACGGTCCTGACAGACGACCGTCGTGTGATCCACATGGCTGGTCTGATTGATACATCAAATTATACCCAATAAAACACATTAAGTCAAACTAAACACGTTCAGCTCGACGGATAAACCGTCTATCCTTGGCAAAAAAACTTAATTCAACTTGAATTACTTTAATTCCAAACGTTAATTCAACCAGTTGTGACGATAACACTTTTACCTGACTTTGTGGTCCGTCTCTTCAAACAAGCCGCGTTCATTAACGTCATGACGTCACTCACTCGGGCCCAGTGGTGTACTGTGCAGGGGTTCTCAACCAGTGGTCCGGGGACCACCAGTGGTCCATGAGGGGGTTCCAGGGGGTCCCCAGCTAAATGATAGATATTTAGGAACCAAATGGACCCTTATCGTAATGGTCTTATGTGCCTGTAACTCAGAGAGTGTACAAATGGAACCAATGGACCCTAACAGGTCCATTTGGTTCCATTTGTACACTCTCTGAGTTAAATTAACATTGATTTATCAATATAAATTAGGGTCCCAGAGTTGGAAATGCCATTAAATGGGGGTCCGTAGTAGCCCGCCCCTAATACATGTCAAACTGGGGGTCCTTGAAATGAAAATGGTTGAGAATCATTGCTGGAGCCGTAAACATCTTCTCTTATGGGGGTCCCTGGTATATCTTTTCAATGGGTGGTCCGCAGGCTAATAAGTGTCAATTTGGGGGTCCTTGACATGAAAAGGGTTGAAAACCACTGCTGTAAAGTAACAAAGTACATTTACTCAAGTACCGAAAATGTTAGTAAAAGTAACATTTTCAGGTACTTTTACTTTACTGGAGCATTTACAATTCTATTATAGCCTATTATAGCCTACTTTTACTTCTACTCCACTACATCTCAGAGACAATATTGTACTTTATTGTACTGATACTCCATACAATTACTTAGATTTGTATTATTATTACAAAACATACATTAACCACTAATGCCCCATTCAAACTTTGGCTATTTTCAAAAGATTTTCATTCATTTTTAAAACTTGAAATAGGTACATTTTGATGTCAATACTTTTGTACTTTTACTCAAGTACATTTTAATAACAGACTATTTCTACCATAGGGTATTGATACTTTTACTTTAAAACATGTGAGTACTTCTCCTGCCTGCAGCTGTTCTGTAGCTCCAGGCTGCTTTGAAGTCTCATACTCATTTTATACATCAGTATATCTGTATACTGTATATCAGTATCATATCTGCTGTATATCATCATTATGTACTGTAGGCTACATATATCATATACTGTACATGTGTATACTGTACATATATCATCATATCTACTGTACATGTATCATATTGTTAGCCTCATAGCCTAATTGCCTAAATCCTAAGGTTTTCAGGAAAGAAGAAATGAAAAATCACTATCTAACCTAAGTGATCTAGTTGACTTAGGCAGATATAAATAAAGGCAGATAAACATGACAGGCCAGTGGTTCTCAAACTTTTTCTTGTCAAGGACCCCAAAAATGATATGACCCCCATCTCAAAATATATTGTTCCAGGGACCCCCAGAAGCAAAGATTTGAGTTAAAATGTTCGCTTTAAAAATATATATATTCAAAGATTTGCACACATTTTCACGATAAAAAAATACAAAAAATAGCAGATCTACAAGCTTGTATATCTGCTATTTTTGAATAGACAAAGTATAAAGTGATTAAAATGATTGTGATGCTATATTAACACATTTAGCTGGGGACCCCCTGGAACCTCCCCAAGGACCCCTGGGGGTCCCCGGTCCCCACTTTGAGAACCAATGACTTAGGCTAAATTCGTTTTCTTTTCTTCTCATGATTTGCCTACTCTACTCTCCTAACACGGCTGATTCATCCTGCCTGTATGTCCTCAGCCTATCAGAACACTTGGTACATTAATTTGCCTATAAGTCAAAAGACTTAAAATCACTTTCTGCCTAAGACATTTTGGAATGTAACAAGCATTCTGATTCATATGAGGCTAACGATATGTACGATACATACATCATCATATCTACTGAACGTATATCATATCTACTGTACACATATCAGTATATCTACAGCATGTCTGTACATACATCAGTATCATATACACATACACTGTTAGCCTCTTATCCACTGTCAATAATCTGTACATGCAAGGGTGACAGATGTATGCCAACATTACTGGTGATAGATTGTGCAATATACACACCTAATACAGATTATACATGTGCAGATGGCTAGGTCGGACCTAACCTATTTTTACTTTTATTTTAGTCTTATCTTTTTTCTTCTTTTTTTTCATATTATTTTTATCTCTCTACTCTTCCCTGTATCTGATTCTGTCCTGCTGTTGCTACGAGACACCTGCATTTCCCCCACTGGATCTGTCTGTCTGTCTGTCTGTCTGTCGAGATAGAGACAGAGAGAGAGACACGGCGAGACAGAGAGAGAGATCCATGTTGACAGATTCAGTGTATAAAGTCTATTTCTTGACAACATCATTACTTGACAACATAAACATTCTAAAAGGGTCCAAGTTTGTTTCCTGTTGCAGTGTTTGTGAATATCTGCAGCTGACAGGAAATAAACTTGAACCCAATCTGTTCCCTAGCATCACAATTCCACTGGCTAGGTCGACCAACTGATAGGCAAGAGAATCATGCTGCTGTAAAAGAATTGTAAACTCTTGACAAATCTTCTCTTATGGGAGTACCTGGCACAACATCTTTAAGGGACATTGATGCTATATTAACTCATATTGCTGTTTGGGTGTAGAGGGTAAAAATTAGCAGACCAAGTATACAAAGATTTTTGAATCTGAAACACAATTTTATACAATATCGAGGGGGCTGCTTCATCTCTCTCTCAGCTAGGGGGTCCTTGGCCTGAAAACGTTGAAGACCCCTGTACTATACTATGCAAATGTGTGCATTCGTCAGGCAATGAAAACAGTGTGACAAAGCTAGGGAGAAGGGTTAGTGGAGGTAATGATTGTAATGTGCTGTCTTAAGACCAAACAACAGTCCCTGGTGAAGTTTTGTTTAACAGTGATTAGGAAGGTTTATTTAGCAGCTTTTATTTTTGGCTCCGGTCTTAACGAGGTGGTTTACCACAAGCTGTCCTGACCTGCCAATCAACCACACACAAACACGCACGCGCGCACGCACGCACGCACACGCACACGCACACACAGAGTCATACACAGTCATACATACGCACATACAGCTTTACATATGCACACACACACACACACACACACACACACACACACACACACACACACACACACACACACACACACACACACACAAACGATCTCTCTCCTTCAATCTCTCTATTTCTCTCACTTTCCCTTTCCCTCTCTCTGTCAATGTCTCTTTCTCTACACTTCTCTAATTTCTCTCAGTCTACCTCTCTTTCTCTCACTCTCACTCAGTCTCCCTTTCTCTCTCTCTCTCTCTCTCTCTCTCTCTCTCTCTCTCTCTCTCTCTCTCTGTCTCACCACACACACACACACACACACACACACACACACACACACACACACACACACACACACACACACACACACACACACACACACACACACACACACACACACACACACAGAGAGAGAGAGAGGCAGACACGCGTCATAGTTGGCTCCGATGGCAGACAGCCATTGGCTCTCGCTTGGCCCAGACAACTTACAAACACTGTCTCTCTCTCTCTGTCTGTCACTCCCACCCTCTCTCTCTCTCTCTCTCTCTCTCTCTCTCTCTCTCTCTCTCTCTCTCTCTCTCTCTCTCTCTGTCTCTGTGTCTCTCTCTCTCTGTCTGTGTGTGTCTGAACAGCAGGATGTGAAGGAGGCTGATAACAGAGAGCAGTCTGGGGCTGAGCAGAGTTTAAAGAGCTCTACAGACATTCTACTGCAGACTGAGCGGTAAGTGGAGTCCAGTAGAGTAGAATGGACCAGAGAGACAGCAGATTAGAGAGGAGAGAGTATACTAGAACACAAATGGAACGGGCAAAGGTTAGACGGATTAGAAGGTATACACATTGGACATGGAATACATTGGAGTACAGTATAGAGCACACTTGAATACTACTATTAGAGTATACTTAGTTACTCCTTCAGAGTGTTACTGGTGGAGCTATACTATAGGTCAGTTAACCTGGGGTAACTTTAAAACACTGGTCAGTACAACAACCCGCGTTAAGATTTAGAATGCTGGTCAGTTAACCTGGGTTAAGATTTAGAACACTGGTCAGTTAACCCGGGTTAAGATTTAGAATGCTGGTCAGTTAACCCGGGTTAAGATTTAGAATGCTGGTCAGTTAACCCGGGTTAAGATTTAGAACACTGGTCAGTTAACCCGGGTTAAGATTTAGAACGCTGGTCAGTTAACCCGGGTTAAGATTTAGAACGCTGGTCAGTTAACCCGGGTTAAGATTTAAAACACATGTCAGTTAACCCGGGTTAAGATTTAGAACGCTGGTCAGTTAACCCGGGTTAAGATTTAAAACACATGTCAGTTAGCCTGGGATAGATCTAAACACTGGTCAGTGCTGCAGTTTTTAGTAGTGATGCTTGTATCAGTATAGTCCATAGTCTAACCTCTGTGCTTGTGTGTGTATGTGTGTGTGTGTGTGTGTGTGTGTGTGTGTGTGTGTGTGTGTGTGTGTGTGTGTGTGTGTGTGTGTGTGTGTGTGTGTGTGTGTGTGTGTGTGTGTGTGTGTGTGTGTGTGTGTGTGTGTGTGTGCGTGTGTGTATGCCTGTGTGTGTGTGTGTGTGTGTGCGTGCGTGCGTGTGTGTAGGCATGTCAGTAAACAGCAGTGATGCGTGCGTCAGTATAGTCCACAGCTTGCTGGTTCACCGTCAGGGCGGAGAGAGCGAGGGCTTCGCCAAGCGGGCGATCGAGAGCCTGGTGAAAAAACTGAAGGAGAAGAAGGAGGAGCTAGACTCCCTCATCACCGCCATCACCACCAATGGCATCCACCCCAGCGGCTGCGTCACCATCCAGAGGACGCTGGACGGACGGCTGCAGGTAGGGGGCGCTCTACGCACTACACTCCGCTATATGCTGTACGCTGCACTATCGTGTGCTATGCCGTTCTACTCTAGCCTGGTAACATACCATAGACCCCGCCCACTCTCTGAGTGGACTGCCTCTTGGTCTGGAGTTGTAAATGTGAACCTAGGACTTCTCCGGTACAAAATGCGTTGTCCAATGAGAGGCGGAGGTGGGCGTGGGGATCCCTTAGGATTGGTTTAGGGAATTTCTAATCCCCTCCCCCTTGTAATCCCCGACACTGGAGCCAATTTCAGACTGAAGCTCCACGCAGCTTCAGTCTGATAATCACGCTAGTTCTACTCTACAAACAGCGGGAATTACTTTATTATACCTCTCACAGAATAGGAGAGTCGGAGCAGCAGGAGCGTTACTGCGTTCGCTGTGCCGCATTGTTGTGATGAAAAGAGAGCTAGTGTCACAATTCTCGATCTACCAGTCGATCTTCATACCTGCTCTCAGCAGGGTCACGCAATGTGGTTCACGACCGAAAGAACAAGATCGTGGATAAGAGCTCAGATTGAATTACTGTAGTTTTCTCAGGAGGGTTTGCTGTGCTGCTGAAAGCGCAAGAAGCCCAGTCATCCTGGAGAGACTTGCTTCGCTGTTGCTCCGTCACATGGAAAGGAGCCAGTTGCGGTGGTTCGGACTATAGGATCATGGGACGATGATCGTTTATCGCAATAAAAAAAGCTCACAATGATCATATTGCGGATATTTAAATGTATCGTTAAATTGTCCGTCATATGCTACTTTTTTTTTGTCTACGCCAAATGTCTGTGTCGAATCTCTTCGCCGAAGAATTGCTAATATTTATGGCTAATGTTCCCCCCCAGAATATGGATGCTGGGGTGCAAGTGGTTAACAAAAGGGACATTTTATGAGTTTTAGGCATATTTTGATAGGCTCTATGCACAGCAGCCATATTATCACTTCCTTCACAGGTGTTACCAATGATACTAATGAAGGCTCTGTTCCATTTAGTGTAGCACGGTGGTTTCCACGACCCCATAACTCTGAGAGTGTACAAATCAGAGTTACACAACCGCAAGGGGCCACTTGGAAGCCCATGAGGGTCCCTGGACCCCAACTTTAGACCAACTGGTGTAGCAGAGTGTTTCCATTGAGCCAACATGCACAACGTCAGCACCCTGACTCTGTTAGACCAGAATGGAACAGAGCCTTCATTAGTATCATTGGTAACACCTGTGAATTTCTTCATAATATGGCTGCTGTGAATAGAGCCTATTATCGCGATAATATCATTAATCGTAATTATTTTGGCCACACTAATCGTGAGATGTCGTCCCATTCCTAGTTCGGACATCTAATACGGATGCCTCCTGGGCGTCCTCCCTAGGGGAGGTTTCCCACCCATGTCCAGCTCGAAAAGAGACCACGGGGCAGATCAGATGGGGGGGATTATATCTCTACGCTCACCTTGGAAAGCAGTAGCTAATGTAGGTTGGGAAATGTCTGGGAGTCTGGGATTCTCTGCTGTAAACTTCCGCGACCCAATTCTGGATAAGCGGTAGAAGGTGGATGGAGGCTTTTTATGTAACAGACAGACAGGAAAAGAAATATGTTAGATATTCAGGTTATAAACAGAGGATGCTAGTCAGCCAGGTGCAGGTGGGTGGGGGGGGGGTGTTAAGCTTGTCTGAACAACATTCTACCCCACCACACTAAACAGAGGTAGATCATGTTTTTAGCCTGGCCAGCCTGCAGGCCATAAGGATGGCAGTGTCAGTCGGCCGGTTCAAACACTTTAATCCAGGTTAACTGACCCAGGTTAACTGATCTGTGTTCTAAGGTGTCTCTAAATCTACCTGTCATGGAATACGTTGTGAACCGTCATGCTCCCCAGACGATGGCCCCAACCGACTTTGGTGACCCCCCCATGGCCTTTCCTCTAGCGCCATCCTTAGGACACATTTCCTCTTATAGTCTAATACCAGGGGTCTTCAACGTTTTCAGGCCAAGGACCCCCTAGTTGAGTGAGAGATGAAGCACTGACCCCCTCTATATTTGTATAAAATTGTGTTTCAGATTAAACTTTTTTCGTTTACTTGGTCGGCTCTTTTGTCGCTCTACACCTAAACCTCTTTGACAAAAAATAGCAGATCTACAAGCTCACAATGCCTCGCAGCGCGAGGCGTTGTGAGCTTGTAGATCTGCTATTTTTTGGCTAAAGTTTTACTTAAAAAAAAGGGATGCTAGGGTTCAACTGGTTAAGGTAAAAAAAAAATCATATCACACAAAGATTTGGCAGACCCCCTGTAGTAACTCTGAGGACCCCCTAGGGGTCCCGGACCCCCTGTTGAAGACCCCTGGTCTAATCTAGTCTATTGGGGCTGATTGCAATGAAACGTGTTTTTTTGTGCGTGGTAATCAATAGTATGAACAGTTCTTTATCCAGTTCTGTAGTGTTGTGTAGTGTTGTGTAGTGTGATATGGTGTTGTGTTGTCTTGTTCTAGGCAAGAATATGACAATACGAATACACCTCATGTTACAGGAGTCAAGTCATTGTGATAGGTTGTAATCATATTAACATTGTTGTGATCTTATGTCGAACATTTAGAAAACATGTAATAGTATAAACAACACACCTCCCTATAAAACAATAGATAATTTAGGCATTTATCAGATCCTCTTATCAAGAGCGACTTACAAAGTGGAAGACCAGAGTAAATGACATGAACCCTAGTCCAGTGGTATCCCAACTTGAGGGTATTGCAAGTGGGCCAAAACACTACGATTGTAATGGTAATATAACATGAATACAAAAGACATATAATGTAAAAAAAAGTCGGGTGGCACAGTGGTAAATTGCCTGCTCACCACCGCAGAGGTTGTGGGTTCAAATCCACCGTGGTGCAGCCAAGCTTTGCTGAGCGTCTACACGAACACAATCGCATTAGCGATAATTCAAGGCTTCATGGGGTGTGTAATTGATAGAAAATAAGTAATGTTTTGGGTGAACTACTCCTTTAAGATTTCTGTTTTGGGGCTTTTATGCCTTTATTTATTGGACAGTAGACTGACAGGAAATGGGAAGAGAGATGGGGGGGCGACACGCAGCAAAGGTCGTCGGGATCGGGGCTCGAACTCGCGACACGCCGTCAGGCTGGAATTGCAGCCTAGAGTGCCTGGACCGCCACACTGCGGCCCAGGCCGATTGACAGATTACTAAAATGCTCTCAAAATGCATGCGCCCTTTCCGCGGCCCACCCGCCAAAAGGCTGCCGTGTTAATAAGTGGTCGGATGGGTGGGCCGCGAACACTTTCAAGATTTTCAGGTGGGCCCCCTGATCCGGAAAAGGTTGGAGAACCACTGGCCTGGTCGACAAACGACAGGGTAAATAAATGGTCAAAGTAAATAGAATGCAAAGAAAACAATGAAGTGCTTCAAAGTGTAACAAGGATACCGCAGGTAAACATCAAACCTAGCATCTTCATAGTATAACTAGCATCTATCTGGCACTGGCCAGGGTGTCGTAGTAGGGAAGGGGGGGGGGGACAGTCTGATGTCCTGTGTTAGCAAGTGTTAATTTTGACAGCAAATTTAGATTTAGTTTTAGTTTTAGTCATAGTCTTTTGAATAAAATGTCATTTAGTTTTAGTCATATTTTAATTTTAGTCATTTGAAAATGTTTCCGTTTTAGTCTAGTTTCTGTCGACTAAATATTCAGTTGATTTTGTAAAAAAAAAATGTATTTTGGCGGGCCTTGATGGCTGATTTTACTTTCATGCTGAAAATAGCAGATCTACAAGCCCACAACGCGTCGCAGTGTGAGCTTGTAGATCCGCTATTTTCAGAGCGCAACACTTGAGCGCAACCAAACATAAAATGCCTCTCTTCTCCACTCGTCCCTCCCTAACATTTTCGTCTAGTTTTTATTTGTCGACGAAATTGTCAATATATTTAGTCATAGTTTTAGTCATCATAGCTTAGTTTTTATTATCGTTTTCGTCAGTGAAAAAAGGTAGTCGACGAACATTTTTACGTCACAGTTTTATTCGACGAAATGAACACTTGGTTTTAGCTGATGTAAGTGACTTGTAAGGGGGGTGTGGGGTTGGATCCTGTGTCCTGAAGGTAAGGGGTGCCATGTGTCCTTGATCGCCTCGCATAGGTCATCACCAGTGTTTTGAACTGGAAGCCATGCAGTGGAAAAGGAAGGCATAAGGCAGGAGGCATGGGTGGATAGTTGTGTAGCTGAGTGTAGTGTTGTGCAATGTTTAGTTATGTAGAGTTATTTCGTCTCTGTCAGGTGGAAACCTCGTATGTCAGATATAATGTTCAGGGATTCGAATTCAAAAATAGCAAAAGTAGCAGATCTACAAGCTCCAAAACGCTATCACATCGCGACACGTTTTGAGATCGTAGATCTGCTGTTTTTGCTACTTTTGTGTGACACTGTAGTATGACTGTAAGTAGGGCATTAATTCACAAAAAAAGAAAAAAAGTTAAAATATGGAGATGAGAGGTTTCTGCCCGACAACAACGGAATGTTGTTGTACGTGTGCACTTGCAATTCTGCTCTGGATAAGTGTGTCTGCTCAAATGCCCTATAAAGTGTGTAGTTGTGTAAAGTCGTGTAGTTCTGTAGTGTTGTGCAGTTGTGTACCGTTGTTTAGGTGTGCAGGTTGTGTTGTTAATCTCCACGTAATTAATCTCAGATGAAGGGAGTGATACTTTTCCCCGTCTGTGTGTGTGTGTGCGTGTGTGTGTGTGTGCGTGCGTGCGTGTGTGTGTGTGTGTGTGTGTGTGTGTGTGTGTGTGTGTGTGCGTGTGTGTGTGTGTGTGTGTGCGTGTGCGTGTGCGCGTGCGTGCGTGCGTGTGTGTGTGCGTGCGTGTGTGTGTGTCTTTAGCTGATCTTGTATACTACGAGGCGGATCAGTGTCATATGTCTTGTGCACGCTGACAGTAGGCCAAGGACCTCAGTTACTGAATATTTTTCATATCGCTCAATGTCGACTATATCATTTCTGTGAATTAAACATCAAAGATCAATCATCCCTCGCTCCAGGCCATCGGATACGCATCCCACGCAGGCTATGGACCGGGACTAGCCAATCGGGCACCTGACTGTCCATCTGGCTTATGGGATCTATACCACTAACTATAGCCAAATAAAACACTCCTGTCCCTCTGCATATTTTGGATACAGTATACCAATATTAGCCAACACGCTGGCACAAGTCCACGTGAGATGAACGCCCAAAAAATGCATTCATCAATGTATTGTGAGAACATACCCCAACACCGACAAATCATGAATCTTAATGTCCGCTCACATTCAGCTCAGTCTGAGCTGCCTGAAGTCAGTCTTTTTTAGAGCCTTTGACACAGTTTGGAGTGCTGACGCTCACCAACGCATTCACCAAAACTAACATAACCTAATACACTGCTGTCTTGAAATCACACAGACATGTGCAGTTGCTGAACGAGCAAGCTGGGTTTAAAAATAACATGTTTTGGTTGATTTTGAACAGGACATTTTATGCTACAGTAGACTGAGAGGTCAAACTGTCTCTTTTCTCTCCGAGAGTGTCACACATGCCCACACACACGTCTGAGGTCTCTTTCCTAAGCTGCCATCTTTCCAATGTCATCCTATACTGTATATGCCATTACTGTTCAGTTTCATGTGCCATTGATTGTTAGCTTGCGTAGCCGTAATGGACATGACATTACAGATCTTCCTTTTTTGCTATTATAGTTGTCTAGTACTGTATGTTGAAATCGTATGAATGTTATTATTGATTTAAAGGTAGGGTAAGTGATATTGTTTGGTTAAAACAAAAAGTATTTTGTTAAAAGGTTAAAATACTATATTCTGATAGTAATCATTGCTATAGAGTGTTTTTTCAGTAACAGATGTCTCCCTGTCTCTCCAACTCTTTAATAAACAGTAAATACATTTTTCGGTAGGTGTCAAAATCTCAGCCAATCAGGAGAAAGTACCCATTTTTAAGCTTAATTTGTATAGTGTTCCAGTTCCAATTTTGTCTGCTCATTTCTTAGTGTCATCACTTCCAATTTCACTTGTTTAATATGTATCCTGATTGAGTTCTCTGTCCTGGTTGGATACAATTGGAAATGAAACTGAAACTGAAACGAAAATGCATTTTCTGTTTTATAAAGAGCTGGAGAGACAAGGAGACTCCTTTTATTGAACAAACACTCTATAGCAATGAGTACTATCAGAATATAGAGCTATTTAACACTTATTTTAACCAATGCAAATCACTTCACTTCCTTTAACCAGCCCTCCACCAAGTGGAGGGCTGAGGGCAGATTAAGAATGACAGAGATATTTGAATGACAGCAATCTGACGGAAGGATGGAGAGAGACAATGAGTATGAGAGAGAGAGGTGGTGGTAGGGGTGGGGGGGTGGGGGATGGCAGTAGGGATGATGTACAACTGGTAATCACAGGCCACACACTACTGTTACATGGCTCTAGGTAGTAATTTCAGTGCATACATCACTATTATTGTAAGGGCAGGCCTCCTGGAGGAGATTTGCGTTCTACTGAGCACAAGCTTCTCGTTTTTTCTTTTGACCCCCCCCCCCCCCCCCCCCTCCTCCTTTTCTCCCAATAGTCTCTATCTATGCCAGAGGTGGGCAACTTTGATGATGTTGAGGGCTATGATGTTGAGGGCCACTATATTTCCACACTCACTCCAGAGGGCCACATTGCATAATACTGTCGGGCAGACAGTTCTTATCTCTGTATTTTAACTTTTCCCGCATTTTTAATGCCGTACTTCGCCATTCTGTCACACAAAAAGCGACAAAAGTAGCAAAAATAGCCGATCTACACGTTCAAAAGTGTAACGCGTTTTGAGCTTGCAGATCTGCTATTTTTGAAACGGAATCCTGTTTTTTTTGTGCTATTTTTGAATAGAATCCTGAAATGTAACATTTTTATTTAATTAGAAATGCATTTAGTTATACTTATGTTATGTTTATGAACTGAAATACAAATACATTGGACATAAAAAAGACATTTTTTTATATTTATTTTTTATACTAGTCATTAAGCTACTAATATAGACTGAAGTAAAGTAATTAAAGCGGGTTGTGTTTGCATGTTTGGAATTGTAACAGCTGAAATCAATAATAATCTATCAGTATTCCGATATTAACCTGTGGGACACATTAAGTGAAGGTGGGGGCTGCATGTGGCCCCCGGGCTGCCAGTTTCACATGTATGATCTATGCTCAGCAGCCGGCAGCTTCCTTACTTCCTTCATTGGTGTTACCAACGATGCTAATGACGGCTCTGTTCCGTTTAGTGTAGCACAGTGGTTCTCAAACGTTTTAAATTACAAGGACCCCCATAACTCTGAGAGTTACACCCGTAAGGGACCATTTGGAACCCCTTCAAGGAACCATGAGGGTCCCTGGACCACACTTTGAGACGCACTGGTGAAGCAACGGCCTATGAGCCAACATGCACAATATCAGCACCCTGACCCTGACTATGTTTGACCAGAATGGAACATAACCCTTAATTAGCATCATTGGTAACTGTGAAGGAAGGGGCCCAATTTCTTTCCAATATGGCTGCTGCGCATAGAGAAGTGGTTCTCAAACTTGTTCATGTCAAGGACCCCCAAATTGACACGTATTAGCCCGCGGACCCCCATTTGAAAAGATATGCCAAGGACCCCCATAAGAGAAGATTTTTACGGCACTACAGTAGCAGTGATTCTCAACCATTTTAATTTCAAGGACCCCCAGTTTGACATGTATTAGGCTACGGACCCCCATTTAATAGCATTTCTATCTCTGGGACCCCAAAAAAAATCTATGTTAATTTAACTCCATTTGTACACTCTCTGAGTTACAGACCCATAAGGGTCAAACATGGTTCCTAACTATCTATCATTTAGCTGGGGACCCCCTGGAACTCCCTCAAGTACCCCTGGGGGTCCCTGGACCCCACTTTGAGA